>NW_019154136.1:3908799-4075996 GCF_002288905.1 Enhydra lutris kenyoni | reverse complement strand
TTTTACTTAGCATTATATCCTCTAGGTCTATCCATGTTGTTGCAAATTGGCAATTTTATTTTTTTTTTTTTTTTTAATGGCTGAGTAATATTCGTGTGTGTGTGTGTGTGTGTGTGTGTATCACATCTTTATCCACTCATTCATGGATGGACACTGGCTGCTTCCATATCTTGACCATTGGAAATAATGCTGCAGTAAACATAAAGGTGCATATATCTTTTCAAATTACTGTTTTTGTTTTCTTGGTAAATACCCAGTAGTTCAATGACTGAATCATATGGTAATTCTATTTTCAGTTTTTTGCAGAACCCCCATATGGTTTTCCACAGTGGCTACACCAGTTTGCATTCCCACCAACAATGCACAAGGGTTCCTTTTTCTCCACATCCTCACCAATCGTTGTTATTTCTTGTCTTTTTTTATTTTAGCCATACTGTCAGGTGTGAGGTGATATCTCGTGACTTTAATTTGCATTTTTCTGATGAGTGATGTTGAGCATCTTTTCACATGTCTGTTGGCCTTCTGAATGTATTTGGGAAAATGTCTCTTCAGGCCTTATGCCCATTTTTAATTGGATTATTTAGTTCTCTAGGTGTTGAGTTGTCTAAATTCTTCATATATTTTGGGTATTAACCCCTCATTGGATATATCACTTACAAATATCTTCTCCCATTCAGTAGGTTGACTTTTCATTTTTTTGACAGTTTCCTTCACTGTGCAGTAGCTTTTTATTTTGGTGTAGTCCCAACTATTTAATTTTGCTTTAGTTCCCCTTGCCAGAGGAGACAAATCTAGAAAAATGTTGCTACAGCTGATGTCTGCAAAATTACTGCCTGTGTTCTCTTCTAGGAATTTTATGGTTTCAGTTCTCATATTTAAGTCTTTAATCATTTTGAGTTTACTTTTGCATATGGTGTAAGAACGTGGTTTGGTTTCATTCTTTTGCATGTCGCTGTCCAGTTTTCCCAACACCATGTGTTGAAGAGACCATCTTTTCCCCATTGTATATTCTTGTCTCCTTTGCCATGGATTAATTGACCATATAATCATGGGTTTATTTCTGGGCTCTGCTCTCTTCCATTGATCTATGTCTCTGATGTTGTGCTAGTACCATTCTGTATTGATTACTACAGCTTTGTAGTATATCTTAAAATCTGGGATTGTGATATCTCCAGCTTTGTTCTTCCTTTTGAGGTTTGCTTTGGCTATTTGGGGTGTTTTGTGTTTTCATACAAATTTTAGGCTGTGAAAATTGCTGTTAGTATTTTGATAGGGATTGCATTGAATCCATAGATTGCTTTGGGTGGTATAGGCAGTTTAACAATATTGGTTCTCCCATTCCATGAGAATGGAATATCTTTCCATGTGTTTGTGTTTCTTTCATCAGTGTTTTATAGTTTCCAGAATATAGACTGTTTACCTCTTTGGTTAATTAAGCTTATTCCTAGGTATTTTATTATTTTTGGTGCAACTGTAAATGGGATTGTTTTCTTAATTTTTGTTTGTGCTATTGAGAGTCTGAGAAGTCTTAAAAACCTAGTGCAGTTTTTTCTCTCCTCCAACATTCATAGGGACAGAAAAGGCCTTTCCCTCCATATTCTCCATCCTCTAAGCACATGCAAACGGTCTATAATCACCAGGGATAGACAAGGGCCCTTAGTTATGTGAATCTAAGTTCTGCAGGTGTATCCTGGCTTGTGGTTCTTTGGTAGATGTCGATAAAGGGTCGGCCCTGAGTAATCTGCATATATATATGAAATAATATTTTGCTTTCTCTATCTCCTATCTTTTGAATCAGTGCAAATTACACCTTTATTTAAAAAAAAAAAGATTTATTTATTTCAGAGAGAGAATGTGTGTATGAGGGAGTTGGGGGGGGGCGGGGCAGGGCAGAGGGAAAGGAGAAGCAGACTCCCCACTGAGCTGGAACTCTGTCTCCCAACCAAGAAACAGGCTTAACTGATGGAGCCACCCAGGTGCCCCCAAATTATACCTTTAAAATATCTACACAGATAGGAGCACCCGGGTGGCTCTGTCAGTTAAGCATCTGACTCTGGTTTCAGCCCAGGTCATGATCTCAGAATCCTGGGGTTGAGCCCCATGTTGGGTTCTGTGCTCAGCGGGGAGTCTGTTTGAAGATTCTCTCCCCCTGTCTTTCCCCCCATTCACAAACATGTGCACCCTTTCTCAATCTATCTAAAAAAATACATCTTTAAAAAGAGTCTCCACAGATTTTCATTATAGCCACTCTTAACTTCCCAGCATCTCACTGATCTTGTCATGACTTGGCCTGCACATCTGTTTTAAATCCCAGCTGTTCCCATTTCTACTCACTCCCACTTCCCTCATTCTGGATGCACCCAGAGAACAAATCTCAGCTACCACCCATATAATAGCAATTTGCATGTAATAGCAATCGCATTTTGAAAAGTCTAATTTCTCCCTCAGCTTTCTTTTCTTCATCCCATTTACCAAATTTTTTTCTAGAATTCCACGATTCTAACTTTTAAGGCTTTGGCTGCTTTTGTCTGGACTCTCTCCAAGATCTGTATTGCTCCTTTGAACCAAAAGTTCCTGATTTGGCCCATTAACATATGACAGTCATTTAAAATTTCAGAATAAATTTACTTCTCTCTCAAAAAAAAAGATACCCAATTTGAACACAGCGCCTCTGTGGAGATATGAGTAATAATATATTGGGAGCCAGAATCTTTTTTTTTTAAACTATAGATTACTGTGCTCCATACAGCGTGTATGGGAAACATTAAATGTTATCGTATTGATTTTCACTGAAATGTCTTTTTTCCAACGGTCCAGGCCCATCTTAATTGTTATCTCTTTAGGAAGCCTTTCCTGATCAGTTCAATTCAACCACCATCCCTCATAGTTTTTAAGTCCCCTTGGGATCTGGGCCATATTGCATTGCCCTGCTAGCCATATATGGTAATACCCCCTTGAGGAGCTTTTAGATTGTGAAGATCCTTACTCTTGTTTTTGTCTTCCAACCTCAGTACTGGGAATGAATCCATTTCAGTTAGAATCAACACTTGGGACAAATCTTTACCATATGTCTCTGTATACATTCCCCATCAAGCAGCAGCCAAGATGGAAGTCCCTTCAGGCTTGAGGACAGAGCACTTGTAACATGCCTGTCACCACCGCACAAAGTGGCATATAATAGCTGTTTTTTTAGTTGAAATATTTTTTTGTCCAGTGAGACTCAAAGCATCCTGAAAGTGGGTGTTACATCTTAGAAAATTTTGCATTTCTTATAGGAACTGTACCTAGTAAATATTCTTCAACAGTTGTACTATCGGAATAAAAAACAATAAAGTAGGTTGATGACTAAACATCCTAAATCCTTACTTTACAGATGAGGAAAGTGAAACCCAGAGAAGTGACATGATTCACCTAGATAAAAAGAGGTGTCAGACCGGACCTTAAGCTATCCTCTACCCTGGGCTCTTTTTGCTTATTCCGTGCGTCCTTTGTGAATTAAAGGGGGTTCATTGATTGGCTTCCTAGCTCTGTCTCCAGAAACTCTAAGTAAAATTCCACCACTGAACTCTTAAAAGGCATGTCTTCTGAAGGGTGGAATTTACCATCAGGAAATCAGGGAAATGCCATTGGCAATAAGCTGAAGACTGACTTTGATTTACTCTACTAGGCATGACTTTAATGACTAACCGCTTGTGCACACACCCGGGCCCCAGCAACATGGGGTGGATTTGAATAGATTAGGTAATCACGTATGAAATTAGAAGCACAAACTAGGCCAGGTTCAGAAAACTGGCCTCATATCAGTCAAAGCTGCCATATCTAGAAGGATGAAAGTAGAAAGAAGATCCCCTTTCATTAAATTCAGTTGGGAGGGGCGCCTGGGTGGCTCAGTGGGTTAAAGCCTCTGCCTTCGGCTCAGGTCATGATCCCAGAGTCCTGGGATCGAGCCCCGCATCGGGCTCTCTGCTCTTCGGGGAGCCTGCTTCCTCCTTTCTCTCTCTCTGCCTGCCTCTCTGCCTACTTGTGATCTTTGTCTGTCAAATAAATCAATAAAATCTTTAAAAAAATAAATAAATAAATAAATAAATAAATTCAGTTGGGAACACTGTCCAATTTTAATTTAGTAAGATTTCATCAGAAGGGTTCTCCTGCAAATTGAATCCCATCTTACTGTTATTATTTGGATCTTAAGTGTAAAGAATTTGGAATATCTTAGTGTTCTTGCTGCCACTGCTGTGTCTGTTATTGTTGGATGCTGGGACTCATCTCTAGCCATGCTTTCACCCAGCAAAGTAGCCTCCATCTCATTCCTTGATGATGAGTCAGATCATCTAGATAGTCTCCAAAAGGAACACACAGGGAGAAAGAGTCAACCAAGGTGGCCACAATCCAGTCCTTGTGAGCTCAGGACCTGAGTTTAAATTTGAGGGGTGCCTGGGTGGCTCAGTCGGTTGAGTATCTCCCTTTGGCTCAGGTCATGATCCCAGGGTTCTGGGATCGAGCCCCTCATCAGGCTCCCTGCTCAGTGGGGAGTCTGCTTCTCCTGCTCCCTCTGCCTGCTGCTGCTCCTGCTTATGCTTTCTCTCTCTCTCTCTCTCTGTCAAATTAATAAAGACATAATAAAATCTTTAAAAAATAAAATTAAAAGGTTATTTGATACATGTTTAAAGAAATTCCAGGAACAAACACATATAACAAGGGTCTTCAACTGGTAGAATTTATTCTTTAGAAGTTATTTCCAAAGGTATGCTCACCCCCTTCACTTGCCCAGATACTAAAAACCCAAAACAAGGCTTCTTGTGAGTTTTGTGTCTGGTAGGATCAGAGTCATGGGAATTGTTCAAAGTGTGGCTCTTTTGGCATTATGTGCCTGAAAAATTCTTCAAGTCCAACTGCAAATGAGTCAGCAGAGTTTTCTGGAACAGCCAAGAAGAGGATGCTTTCTTTAGGAGACTATTTATTTGGTTGCTACATAATACCGTAGATTAACTAGGAGTAAGAATGAGAGAAACTGTTTGGAAAAAATGATAGCAGCTTGAGAGCTTCACTCACCCCTGACCTAATGGAGGAAGAAACATTACAGTTCCATGCAACTCATTATTCTGAGGAGGAGTAAGAGTGACATCAACCAAAATGTCATTACAAAATCTTTGATCATATTGGCCCAGATATCAAGCTTATAAGGTCAAGATTTTAGAAAAAAGTGAATTGGTTCAAAATTTAAATAAGCCCTTGATATTTAGAGGCATAAAATATGTCCGGCGTGGCTCTCCATATATTAAGAAATGCATCAAGAGCGAAATCTCACGAAAATAATATGGCTCAGACCCATCTCTCCTCATTTTCTAAACATCTCCATATCTGCCAAAATGACCAGGGTGGAGAGTGATGGCTTCAATATGTTCAAGATTCAGGCTGAGTTTGTAGTGATTGTCTCTGAAATCTACCTCCTATCGGATGATGTCCTTGAATGTTTGCTTCTTAGGCTATTTCTTCTCTCTTCTTGGACATCAGTTGCTCCAACTCTAGGAGACCACTCCTGTAAGTATACGTCCACCTTGACGTACTCATCCCCAGTTCAAAATACTTACCAACTCTTGGCCAACTTTATTCTATTCATAACCTTTTCCCTGAACTCTTTAGAAGCATTTTCCAGACATTATATTGTTTTATCCATAAATAGTTAAGCATTCATCTGTTTAAAAAAAAAAAAAGATAATTTCAAAAAACATAACTCTAGTACCATCATCCCATCCAAAAATATTAGCATTTTTAACAGTCTTACTTCTTGCTGACAACTAGCAACTATATTAAAAGCTGACCAGAGACAAAAAAAGGAAAGATCACCTGGTTCTTTGAACATTTGCTTGCAAAGCATCACATGTCCACCCAAAAGGGTCTGCTCTTCTATATTCTACCACTAGGAGCAGCATGACATTCGGAGATGAGAGAAAAGAACCGAAATATCATCTCTCTATAATGCTGTCATCTGGAAACACTGATCTCAGTAGGTGGGTTGTTAGGGTATTGTTCCTTTTGCTTTTAAGAGAAAATATACTGATGATTTTTTTTAATGAGGGCTTACAACAAAAGAACCCTCCCTTTAACATTGGCTCTACAGATTAAAGAAAATGAAACGTGGGTGAGACTGGCTTTGAAGAAATTTCATGGCAGGCAGAGAAGGCGGGCAGACCTGTGAAAACCTTCACAGAGCCACACGTTCCTCCCAAGCCCAGCTGGGACTACTATTTAAAAAAAAAAAAAAAAAAGCAATCAGTCTTAACACATCTTGCATTTGTTTTATGCATATCAATTCTGTTTGCTTCTTAAAGAGTATGATTAAGCTGTATGAAGACTCAAGGCTAAGAAAATCCTTAGTCTTAAGAAAAGAACTGAAGAGGGAGGAAGACACCTCAGGCCCCAAGACACCGACCAAAATTAGATAGAACTCATCTGGCAGAATAGACAATCCTGTCTCCTCATGTCAGTCCCTAAATTCTGGCTGGCCCCCAGAATATAGCCATGATAAAGGTAAAAAGGTTGGTTTCTGGGGTGAGCCTTCACCCAAACCAAGTCATTCTGGAATAAGGATGGTCTAACAGCTGAAATCCCATACTCTTACATCTACTTTTTAAGGAGCAGGGGCTCATCAGAGTCACTTGTCTGCCTGGGAGGGGTGTAATTAGTGTATGGTCCATTTGGGGTCAGGTGGTTCTTTGCTATTGGGGGTGTTGGGTGGCTGTGCACTGTGGGAGGTCCCGCAGCATCCCTGGCATCCAGTGCTACCTACTAGATGCAGGTAGCACTGTCCTCCCTTGACGACCAAGATGTCTCCAGACAGTTCTCAGTGTCCCCTGAGGGCTAAAATCAACCCTAGTTGAGAACCACTGCAATAGAAGTAATATTTTATCAACTATATGAAACATAAAATTTGCTAAGGGATATGAAATAAACTATTTGAGATGTCAAGTCTTAAACCACTACCGGCCACCTGGGTGGCTCAGTCAGCTGGGCGTCTGACTTCGGGTTGGGTCGTGATCCCAGGATTCTGGGATTGAGTCCCACATCAGGCTCCCTGCTCAGGGGGGAGTCTGCTTCTGCCTCTGCCTCTCACCCCTGCTCTAATGTCTTCTCTCTCTCTCTCTCTCTCTCTCGCTCACACATACAGACTCTCTCTCCCTCTCAAATAAATAAAACCTTTTAAAAAAAAAAGGAAACCATTACCATCCTTTTAAAAAAGTGTTAATAATAATAGACACAAAATAATAAAAGCTACTATTGCCTTGAAATAGTCCCTCAAGAAAGGGAAGCACTTGTGTAAATTCTGCCCTTTCACCTGTGAAGATGACTGCGATAGGAGGTGTGGTAACAGACATTGTTCGGAAACCTGTTCCAGGTTTGCTGGTGAGGGTAGTCCCTGGCTTGGGGCCACAGCTGCCATGCAGTCTCTCTGCTGACACTCCCTCCCAACTGCTCCTGAAAATCCCCACATTGTTTGAAGTTGAGTATTATAATTACAGAGACAGGCTCTGAGAGCCAAAAAAAATAGAGCTACTTGACCAGAGCAGCAGGATAGAGAATAGACCGTTGGGACTGGTAGAGTTTAATTTTTGTGGTTTTAAAGTACTCATAAGTGTGGTAGGGGAGGCTTTTGAAGATGATCCTCAACTCATCAGACACCCTGTCATTTTTTCACCCACCGCCATTATAGAGAATCCAACCAAAGTTCAGGAGGACTGTAGAAGTAATTCTTTTTTTTTTTTTTTTTTTAAGATTTTGTTTATTTGACAGACAGAGATCACAAGTAGGCAGAGAGGCAGACAGAGAGGCAGACAGAGAGGAAGGGAAGCAGGCTCCCTGCTGAGCAGAGAGCCCGATATGGGGCTCGATCCCAGGACCCTGGAATCATGACCCGAGGCGAAGGCAGAGGCTTTAACCCACTGAGCCACCCAGGCGCCCCTGTAGAAGTAATTCTTTATGAGCCTGGGTTAGTGTGTGAAAGTTACAAAGAGTGAAGTCATGTATGTGTGTGCATAGATGTGTGTAGTCTAGGTTAGTCTCTGTAAATGCCCGAGATGATGAAGTGATGGGGGTAGTGGAAAACACTGAGTGCACACTGGGGCCAAGACACTGATCAGAGACAAATGACCTGTAATACTGAGAAGGAGCCATCTGTCATGGCTGGAGGCTCAAGCAAAGAAGAGATAACTGGGGAGGCCCCAGGAGCAGATGGGGAGGCTGAACCCCCACCCAGAGCAGAGGGTCCAACAGCTGGGACTCATTAATTCAGACAGCTGACTGTTACGTCATGTGTCAGATTACACCCAAGTGAAGGGCTGAACGTTCCAAGCAAGTTCAGGCCCAAATGAACTTCACAGACTGTCCACCTTGGAATTCCGTAAGGAATGACAACACTGTTCTGGCCTACCTTGTTCTCTATGGAAAGAGCAGGAGGAAGGTGCATAGGTCCTTCCTGCCTCTTTGAGGTGTTAAAGAAGCCACTTGAGGGGTGCCTGGGTGGCTCAGTTAAGCATCCAACCTTTGATTTTGGCTCAGGTCATGATCTCAAGGTGGTGAGATTGAGCCCCACATGGGGCTCTGCATGGGGTGTGGAGCCTGCTTAAAATTCTCTCTCACCCTCTGCCCCTCCCCCCTAAAAAAAAAAGCTGCTTGACTTTTCTTTGTTCTCTGTTTGCTTTCTAAATTACATTATAGGGGGAAAGATAAGGAATTTTAGTATGAAATTCAACCCAACAAAGTGACTCCGTAGTCTGAGATGTGGAAAGAAAAACATTCTGAGGATGAACCTGACCCCCTCATGCTTCTTAGTGATTCCACAGGCACCACAGACAACCTATCGAAAGCTAAACTTGACACCTTCCCCCTTCTCTGGCATTCCCTCCAAGTCTAAAACCAAGCTCTCGGAGCCTAGCTCTACATCATTTACTGAGTCTTGTAGAGTCTGTCTCTTTAGCATCTCTTGAAACCATCTTGATTTCTCCATGTCCATTGCAGTTGCCTTAATTCCAACCTCGAGGAAGTCCTGCCTAGACTGTTAGAACTGTTCTGTTGGGGAGGAGGAACTTCCTCTGCCCTTCAAGGTTCTTCCATGTGGACTGAGAATTGAATTGACATGAGATAGATTAACAGGAGAAAATCACATTTAATTTCATACACATAGGGAAACCACACAGACCTGGAAATTTGGAAGACTGGCACAAGTTGGTAAATATGTCATCCTGAACTAAGGAGAAGGGGCTGGAGGTCTGGGACGCCAAAGACAAGAGTGCAATTCACAGGAAGATGAAAAAGAGTAAATGGTAAATAAATGTTTGCTGAGCCACTCAGAAACAATGTGGTGGAGGACTTTGATCAAACAGGCCTTAATAGTTTCCCCCGTCTACTGTACCTAGTTCTTATCATAATTTTTTTAAAGATTTTATTAATTTGACAGAGAGATCACAAGTAGCAGAGAGACAGACGGGGGGGGGGGGAGAAGCAGACTCCCTGCTGAGCAGAGACCAACCCCCCACCCCCGATTTAGGGCTCGATCCCAGGACCCTGGTACCATGACCTGAGTCGAAGGCAGAGGCTTAACCTACTGAGCCACCCAGGTGCCCCTATCATAATGTTTTTAAACTGCTAGCTCTCTTCCTGGAACAGGTCCTCAGTCTAAATTTTTTTAGGCAGTTGAGGGGGAGGTAAAGAGCTCTTCCGTAATCTGCTGGGTTTTGATTGCTTTTTAATTCAAAATAGTCCTCCTGCCAAAGTGGCCCATCTTTGAGCGGCCTGCCCTTGGCCCCAAGTTTCTTCTAGTTGGCCTCTTCACTCCACTGCATTCTTCCTACGGCTTTCAGAATATTCTTTTAAAAACTCAGATCTGTTCTTATTATCTTTCTGCTTCTAACTCTTAAATGGCTGCCCATTCTCAAAGGTTTTTAAACCTTTTTTTTTTTTTTTGGTCCCAACAGACACAGAAATTTCCTGAGAGCAACAGAATTCTGTAGTCAGAGTCAGATTTTAACCAACCTCTCTTCTTTCCTTTTTCCAGAGAAACCAAGCTCAGCAGAGTGAGTCACTACGCCTCGTTACAAGGTATGGTGCAGATGACATAGACGAGGCAATATGTATAGTTGCCTTCGTGCGGGATATAATATGTCACCTTCTCACAAAAGGATGTGTGTTGGAACCAATGTTAAGTTCTTTGTTTGGATAAATGTACCATGGTTATAGATGTTTGTGTTAAGGGAAGCTGGGTAAAGGAGTATGCATGGGAACTCTGTGTGCTGTCTTTGCAACTCTTCTGTAAATCTAGAAGCATTTCAAGATGTTACGCATGTTCTTGATGCCTCCTCTGTGTGAATAGTGGAAATACGGTACTCCACACTCAGTGACATCCACTGGGTGGTTCGAAACCCGACAGCATCGGGGTACCTCCATCATAGCAATTGGTAACTGTTACAAATGTTTATCAGCACACCAAACCAGTTGTTGCCCACTGCTTGATAAATAGATAATGATGAACAGAGGTTGCCAAAAGCACGAGGGAGAAGAGACAATGGCAGTCGTGAACGCGCCGACTCCTCCCTCTCTCTGCGAGAGCCGTGGGCCTCCTGCTTATGGGTGTTTCAGAGTCACTGGGCAACCAGGTCACAGGCATATGGCCAAGATCCCTGTGCTGCACCTGGGTCCCAGAAAGGCAGGGTGTGGACCACCCCCCACCATTTGAGATCCTGAAGAATTTGCACAGTAGGGATGATGCTTGAGAGAGTAAGCCAAACAAGAAGATTGCGATGATTTTAGCCATTGTGAGTAAATAGAGAAACATTCAAAATACTTAAAATTCGGGGTGCCTGGGTGGCTCCGTTGGTTAAGCAAGCAACTGCCTTTGGCTCAGTTCTTGATCCCGGAATCCTGGGATCAAGTCCTGCATTGGGCTCCCAGCTCCATGGGGAGTCTGCTTCTCCTTCTGACCTCCTGCCCTCTCATGCTCTCTCTTGCTCTCTCTTTTTCAAATAAATAAATAAAATTTAAAAAAAGAAAATACTTAAAATTTGGCATCAGGGAGCAGGGCTCACCAGTTCTCCATAGCAATTACCAACGTAACATTTTCCAGCTTGGTTTTCTGTCCATGAAACACCCGTTAAACGATACTTTTCTGTGCCAGCATCACTAGAAAGATTAAGTGTGAGAGAAACGGAACACTTACAGGGAACAGACATCCAACAGAGTGAGATGTTGGAAGATTCCCTATCCAGATTTTCCATGGCAGAGACGATCAGCATTGAGGGTACGTTTTGGTAACTTTTACGGCACAAACACTATTCTGCTTTTTAGATGAGACATGAGGTTTTTATCCTTGGGGGATAAAAGGCAGGACTCAGAGGTGGGGTTAAGTATGAAAATCAGCATATAAGGCAAAAATGGTTCATAACTAAAATGACTCTCTAAAATCCCTTATATCTGTGGTTTCATAGAGAGGGTACACCCCGAGGGGAAATTTAGAATATTTTCTTGTGTGTTTTTGCTTTCCTACCACCTGGGGGGGTGGGGGGGCGGAGAGAGTAACGTCCCCTTAGACATTAATGAGTCACAGCTGGAGACTTGAGGCATCCTTCATTACTCGTAAAGCCTAGGGCGAGAAAGGATCCTCCCAGGTCCAGCAGGACTTCTGCATGTCCTACTAGACATTTATGTGAGCAAAACCCACTCTACATTATCTGAGGGTACATATCACATTACTTTATAAATAAACAAAGAGGTTTTTTTTTAGCACAGTTTTAATAAACACTGAATTTTTCTGGAAGTAAATTACTATGTAAATCAAAAGGCCATGTTTTATTTTGTGGAGAACTTTGACACAAATTGTTCTGTTCTGGAAAGTCATGGCACCACCAGTGTTCAACACAGCGAGACTAGATCTGTTGACATTTGTAGCCATCGCATTCTTGGGGACCCTACAGATAGGCACAAGCATGCAATGACTTTATTTTACCTTCTAGTGCAACTTTATATGAATCAAAATGCATATTATTTTATTATAGATAATAGTCTTATTTCTCCCTGATATATTACTGTCATAATATTACATTGATATTTTCAGATTATTTGCATAGATAGGTTTTATTATCTATAAATTTCCTTTTGGGATAGCAAAGGAGCTGTTGTTACTTACCAAAAAGGTACATTGGTCTGATAAAGTTGAGAATCAGTTGCCTTAAAGTTCTTTAAACCACTGGAAACCGGGCTACTTGAAACCAATTCAAGAATGAAACTTGTTATTTTTTTCATTTGCCACCACCACCAAGTTTTGACAACCAGAAATGTCTCCCTACGCTGTCAAATGCCCTCCAGGAGGAAAAATTCTCCCTGGTCGAGAATCTCCGACTGTAGTCTCCTCCACTCTTAGAGTTCTCTTTAGAATAGTGGGAATCTTGGTCATGTTCCTCAAAGGATGATCTGAAGTTTGCGTCCAAACAAGGAGGAGCCATCAAGGTACTGACAACAAGCGCAAGTCAGAATCAGGTGGGGACAGAAATCACCATTATCGCATGCCCGCCCACCCGTAAGGGCGAAGATACAGAGCTACAAGGATCCTGGCTTAGTCCCACTTGGGCCTGTTCGTAACCATTCAGCTCTGGCAATTTAACTACATGGAACTCTGATTCCTCATCGACAGACAGAGTGAAAACCATCCACATCTCAGGGTTGTTGCGAGCATTAAATGAGATTGTGTAAGTGAGGGGCTCACAACAGTGCTAGTCTTATTTATCTTTGTAATGCCTTGTTGTCTTAACCCAGGCGAAGCTGAAGCTAGAAGCTCGTTCTGAAGGCCCAAGGTCAGAGCCCCTAGAACATGAACTGATAAGCCAGCCCTAGCTTCAAAAGGCAAATGATTTGAGCTGTTCCAGTTTCTGGGCTGCAGGTCTGCTCAGCTGCCAGCCCCCTCGTGGGAGGACAGGGGCGCTCACCCCACCAATCCAGAAGTGAAGACTCCTTTTCTCCTTCTCGCCACCTTTCTTCCAAGGGACCCACTGTAGCCTCAGGAAGCAAAGATTAGAAAGAAACAATCAACAGAGCTTCTGGGATCGTTATAACAGCAGCTGCTAGGAACCCAGCTCTTCTCGGTGACATCATCTGCCCTTGGACCCAGTGAAGTTCATAGGAAAGGCAGTAAGCGAGGCTTACTTGTCCCATTCCCTCCCATTTGCATGTGCAGTACTTACCATTATGAGGCTTAGAAAGGTTAAGTCACTCAGCCGGTGTCACACAGCTGCAAAGGGAGGAAGCAAGGATTTGAGCCCAGTGACTAGAATACATGCTTCAAAAAATCTGAAGGAGAAACCTCGTGTCTAAGCAGTGATGGCATACCATGGCTTTAGGCCGGTGGCCCTAGATACGTGGGGCTATCTGAATGCAAACGTATATTAATTATATTTAAAAAGTCCGTGCTTTGGGCACCATAGTCACATCTGAGTACACAATAGCCACATGGGGCTAGGGACTGCTGTACTGGACAGCACAGATTCAGAACATTGCCATCATCACAGAACGTTCTGTTGGACAGCACTCTGCATTTTTTTTTTAAAAGATAGATTGATTGATTGATTTTAGAGTGAGAGGAAGAGAGAGTATCTCAAGCAGACTCCTTGCCGAGCAAGGGCCTTGACCTGGGGCTCCATGTCACAACCCATGAGATTGTGACCTGAGCAAAACCGAAAGTCGAACATTTAACTGACTGAGCCACTCACGTGCTCCAGCACTGTGCATTTTAAATAACCACAGAAACTTAGCTCAGTTTTCCTGTCATTTTTACTAGGACTCTGTTAAATTAAAATGAAAATATGCTTTAGAAATTTCTGGGGGAAAGTCACATTTGCTCCCTTTAAATGTGTGTTGATTTTTTTTTTTGTCACTTTGAGGAAATTGATAAGTGGAACATTCGCTATACCTGTATTAACTCCTTGTTAAATTAGTAACCGAGTCACAAAAAAGAAACTCCCTTTTCTAATACCCTTTCTTAGTTCTCAGTGTTTTCAGAGAGAGATTATTTTTTAAATCCCCTACTCAGAACTATGCCGCCTTTTTCAAATATGGACTTTACTGTATTTTTTAATGATTTCAAGATCCAGAAGGGAATTATTCATAAACAGCTATACATCATTTTCCTCTGATTATTTCCAGGAAGAGCCAAGGAAAGCAAGATGTACTAGATCTTTCCTAGCTGGAGAGTTTGTATTCACAAACTCAGTGCTGGCTGAGAAAAATTATAGATGTTTCCCAAGGAGAACACTTAACTTCTAGAAGTACCCAAATAAGACAAGTTGGATCCATTCCCTTCATGGCATGGGAGGCCCTCAGAACATACTAGAAGAATCATGGAATCATAAAGAATCAGAACCAGAGCAAATCTGAGAAAACGTTTTGTCACATCTGTGGATAGAAACTGAGATTGGGAGTGAAGGTTCGCCGCCAGTTAGTAGCAGAACCAGGACTAGGGATCACTGGTGCTTTCCTTTTGGAAAATCAGGCCAGAACAGCGAATGTCCTTTGGCTGTAGTACTGAGAACAAACCAGCATATTTGGACAGTCTGTTATAACCCAGATGGGGTTCAACCACCTCATGTAACTTCCACAGATGGTGATTGTCAAACTCCTGACACAACATAAAGCTACAAACAGCCCTTTCCATTCATCGGGTCCCAGTGTCTTTGAAAACATAGAGATTAGACACTTTTGTCCTTCAAGATTTTCAGCCGCTTTCTTCAAAGGAGGCAGAAATTCAAAGGAAAGTAGCAATGTGGAGGCCCATTGTTTAGGCCCAAGCTGGCTGGGTTTCCAAGGCCTCAAGGGAGTTGGGGGTTGAGGTCCCTTTCACCTTGATTAGGCCGTCAAACAGCCTTTCCTAAAGTAATCCTTGCAAAGGTCTCCTTCCGTAACAAGGACGGTACTTTTCTCCCTGTCTTCAGTGCCTTTTTTTCTCTTCTTGGTGTCTTGCTCTGTCTCCTCTCCACTGCAGGAGTCATCAGCTCTTTATGAGGAAAACCCCAGGACTTCAATATTTGCCCAAATCTGTGTCTGTCCCTCAAGCATAATATTTTAATTCCTTCAGTTTTGCGATCAGGCAGTGCGTGCCTACATTATAGGATTGTCACAGGATTAAATACAATCCTTTATTAAGTGAGTTGGAGATGCTGGGCTTATTAATTTCCTAAGGGACTTTCTGTCACTAGAAAAACATACTAGCCAAGTGGTGCTCCTCCCCCAAATAGAAAATTTCTTCAGCAAAACCCTAGACTCAGCAGGTAAGATGCAGAGTCTTAGGCTACATTCACCAATACCGGGAGACTGGAGAAGTCTCTTTTGTGCCCTTTTTCTTGTACGAAGCCTTATATTGTGGTTGGACAGGTGGATGGGAGGGAGAAAATTCCCAGATCCTGAAACACGATGACTGGACCCAAATAATGACACTGTGAGGGACTGTGTTAGCGATCTGTTGCCTTGTTAACAAGTTATCCAAAAGCGTCACGGCTCAAGACAATGACCACTTACTAGCTCACACTTTCTGGAGGTCAGGAATCCAGGGGGTTCCTCCTCAGGGTCTCTCACGGGATTGCAGTCAAGATGTTGGCTGGGACTATGGTCATTCGAAGGCTCAGTAAGGACTGGTAGGTCCACTTCCAAGATGGTGCATGGGCGTGGCTGCTGGCGGGAAGCCTCAGTTCCTGGCCACTGGACCCTCCGTAGCGCTGCCTGAGTGTTCTGATCACAGGAAAGCTAAGCAATGAGAGTCTCAGAAGTCACACAAAGTCACTTCTGCCATATTCTGTGATTTACCAGTGAATCCTTAAGTCTAGCCCTCACTAAGGGTGTGGGGAGGGGGGATTAGTCTCCACCTTTTGAAGCAGAGAAAGTTCAAAGATCTGTGGCCTTTTTTAAAAGCTGCCACAGGGCCCCTGCCTAAGTGGCTCACCTCTTAGCCTGCTAGCAGCCCCGCATATCTGCTTTGTAACTGCCAGATCCTCGTGGTTGTAAATGCGTAAGGGCTGAGTAAAGGGCTCTGCAAAGTTGGGTAGAAAAGAACTTCAAATGGTGTAATAAGCTTTGCATTGCCTTTTCATTCTCCTTTGGTTATAGGTTTTCCCTGGAATGCACAGAGCCACGAATTCTGCATATTAAAATTCCCTTTATGGGCCATTACTAATCTAAAATTTACGGTGATTGAGACCGGTTGGATTATGAAATAACTTTGTCCATAAGAACAAGTAGTGTGTAAATGAGATCTGAGAAGCCGTGTTTACATACTTTAATAAGGTCATTGCTGCTTTTAGGCACTTGATGGCCGAACTTTCTATTTAATTGAATTGCAGAAGCCAGATTTAAGCTGACATATAAGAAATGTTCATTTAAAAATTTAATCTTCTTGTACCCTGGAGCCGAGGGAAAGAGAGTGCAGCCTCCAGTGTGTGCCACGCATACAACCGTATTTTGAGCCAAGTGGATCGGCTGTTTTTTAAAGGCTGTTCCTCTTTATGTTCGTTTTCACTGAAAACGTGAAAAGTTGGAAGCATGCAGAAAAATTGCAGGAAATGCACAGTAAAGACTTGTGTATCCTCTACTTACACTTGATCATATTGACATTTGCCCATATTTACTGCTCTTTTTCCTTCTCTCTCTCTCGAAACGTATAGATTCATATATACGTGTATATGCGCACACATAAATTGTGCAAAAATATTGCCTTTTTGTTGCTGACCCATTTGTCATGACACTTCACTCCTAAGTACATCTCCCAAGAAATTTCCCCAATGGATATGTCAAAAAGGCACACAAGTCAGCTCGGAAGTGCTGCTTCTAACAAAATCAGGAAAAAATCTGAAGATGGAAATAACTGAAAATAAAAGACTATAATCTGTTGAACAAATAAGAAACCATGAGCCCATATGGATACAGATAAGTAAATGAAAAGGTGGAGGGAGAAAAGCTTATCCGAATAATAGGGGGCCAACTTTATCATCAAAAAAATAATAGATTTGGCAAGAACCAAGGAGTACTAAAATCAGTAGGAGGGAAGTTAAGGATTATATTGGTCTCCCACTGCTGTAAGAAATGACCACAAATTCTGTGACTTAAAACAACACAAATATATTATTTTACAATTCTGTAGGTTAGAAGTCCAACACTGATCTCCCTGGGTCAGCAGGGCGGTATTCCTCTCTGGAGGCACTAGAGAAGCCCTTTCGTTACTTCCAGCTTCTAGCTGTATTAATTATGCCTTTCTAAAAAATTAACATATAATGCCTTTTTGTTTTCTGTATTTCTTTTTTTTTTTAAGATTTTATTTACTTATTTGACAGACAGAGATCACAAGTGGGCAGAGAGGCAGGCAGAGAGAGAGGAGGAAGCAGGCCCCCTGCTGAGCAGAGAGCCCGCTGTGCGGCTCGATCCCAGGACGCTGGGATCATGACCTGAGCCAAAGGCAGAGGCTTTAACCCACTGAGCCACCCAGGTGCCCCTTGTTTTCTGTATTTCTGATGCTTTAATGTCATGGGGCCTTGCTGACCGAGGAGGGCCTGCCCCTCCCAGGCGCAGCCAGTTCCTAGAGATAGAAAACCAGCCTTCAAATGGGCCTTCCATATGCAATCTTAGAGCCCTTACCTCCAATCCCCTCCTTTATTAAGCTGTTAGGTTGCTCCCGCCGGCGTAAGTAAGAAAAAGGCTACAAGGCAAATGGATCCGAGAGATGAACTTTATTGCAAGCACCCTCGGGTGATCGACTGACAGAGGGGGGTGGGTAGTGAGTCGGGGAAGTCGTCCTGGGAGGGAGTTGGCGAGGTCCTTTTATCGGATTGAGGTGGGGCATAGCCTTGCGTCCATATAAGGCAAGGTATGCAGTGATTGGGGGGTATGGGGCTGGGAGAGTGTACGGACCAGGGTAAGGCATGGGCTCACTCACGTGGCTGGTGCCCCGAGGCCTCTGTTTCTTCCACAGGTCTTAAATATCTGCCATTTCTTCCATAGGTCTTAAAAATCTGCCGTTTCTCAACGAGACTTAAATGCGAACAGCTAAAATGTTAACACCTTGAGTGAAGGGCACACCGAGGTGTCAGCATCCGATGCCACACCCTGCCCTCCAAGCAGGTTTTGATAGCCTAGAGAGTTGACAAGGCCCTTGGCCTTGAAGGGGAGGAAAGGTTTGAAGAAAACAGAAAACGGAGATTGATGTCTCCTTCACTGTTTTGCCCAGGGCTCCATCTGTCATCCACTGAATGTACTAGAACATAACAAATTGCTTATTTTAAAATTAAAATTATATAGTCTTTCTTCCTATTAATCTAGATTGTCAAGATGTCTCTGTATTAGCATCATGCTTTGTGGTGAAGCATTTACTCATTCCATCAAGTACTGACTGAGCTTGCGCACGTCACGTGCGGTGCGCTGCGGTGGGCATTGGGGAATAAAACAGTGGAGAGACGAATATGGCTCTGTCTTTCGTGAAGCTCACCTTACGCTGTAGTGGGGAAGCCAGGAAATCAAGTAACATACAAATAAGTGTAAAACTATAGCCCTGACAGATGAGGACGGGGGATGGGGGTTGGGGGAGGAACGATGACAGGGTTCTCTGAGGGAAGTTAGCAGAGTGACTATTAGATGGTAGCCTCCAGAACCGCATATCCATTACTTTGTTGAAGCCACCAAGGATGACAGCATTATGGGCTAGAGAGGAAGCCTGTAGGCAAGGTGCAAAAATGTGCCATGAACCAAGGGGAATCACCAGGAGGTCAGTAGTGGAGACTGAACATGGTACAGGGGCAAAATGGCATGAACTGGCAAGAAGGTTCACCTTGTTTTTCAAGAGAATATGGAGGGGAATGGCTGGGAAAAGATAATAAAGAACAGGGGGAAGGGTGATTTTTGAAAAAAACAAATGCAAATTTTGTAATTTTCTAAAAATGCCTGTGGCCTCCCCCTCCCTCACTGGAGAGTTGACCATGTCAAATTGATTTGTGGAAGGATTCAGGGTTTTACAACACGGCTTTCAGAAGCCCTTTGTTAATGATTCCACCCATCTTGGCCCACCCTTCCTACAACTTTATGCTTTGCCTCTCCTCCCAATTAAGTGTTTCTGAACGAGATGTTTTCCAAGGCAGTGACACTCATAATTCTAGCAACTTCTAATGCACAATTTGTTCACCATTTCAGTGTACTTCTTTCAGCAACAGATTTGCTTTCAGAATAGCAGCCTGAAGAAACAGCCAGCGCAATATAAGGTTCATCAGAGAGCATGTTTCTCAACAGCCCACTCGTACTTCATGAATCATAGAGCAATTGTTATAACTAATTTGCTCAGGAAGTTTCATGTTATTTTCAATCCAATTATTTTGTTGATAAAAGTAAGATGGTGAATGGTTTCTTTCCTCTAAAATCGTAAAAAAGAACAAAAAACCCAACACACCAAAGTGCATACCAATGTCAAAGAACAAAAATTCAGCTAAGTAAATTTAAAGATCTAATTGGCTTTATCAGTGATTCATGAATGGGGCTGCATCCTACCTACCAAATGCAGGGGCGCTCCTAGGAGTTGTACAGAATGGAGGGCTTTTATAAGCAGAAATGAGGCAGAACAAGGAAATTATCAGCCAGCCAACAAAAAAGGATTGTTTCGAGCAGGGTCACCTTCCCTCAGGGGGAAGGGTAGGGGGTGTCTTATCAAGCAGATGACCTCACTAGCACTCATCTGGAAATTCCAGACCCAGCATTGAAATCGTACTTTCAGAGGCTGAAACTACAGTTAGGTTAGGTGTTAACTCCTGGGGGTGGGGCTTAACATAAGTTTATTAAAATAGTGAAATTGGTGGTATATTACAGACACTTGGTGAAAATGATCACTTCAGAAACTAAATTAGCTACTCTACCTGGTGAGAGAAAATGCTTGAATTTAAGGGACTGTAGCAAGAATTTGGCTAGACTAAACTCCCCCCTTGGCCGCCTCCAGTGAATCTGCTCTCCTTACCTAACTGGATACATGTAATTCAACACATGTACACAAAGGTAGCTGGAACTTTCAAGGAAGCAAGTAACTTTATGCCTTACAGGAAACTCTTACTTTACCTTTTTCAAGTTTTTTAAAATATCTGTGAGAATGGCTGTTCTATAAAACAAAGATAGTAGTAGATAAGTACTTTAAATTGCAGAAAAAGAAGATTGAATTTTTAAAGGGAACATTGGGAAATAAAAGCCTATCCTGTTATCTAGCCTTTGGAGACAAAAAATTAATGGGTAGAACCTTGCATCATCCTTATTAGATCCCAAGAGTTACAAATATATCATTAGTACAGATTGATATGAAAGAATAGTTATGTTTACGGATATGTAGGAAGAGCTGGTCTTGTGGAACCACAGATTGAAACACTCACAGAATATTCCCGGAAGCCTGTTAAAATAAGTTAAAGGATCAATGACACAGGGTGAAAGGGTTCAGAGGTATGGCTTGTACATGATGGAGTAAACAACCAAATATTTAGAAAGCAGACAGAGCGTCCTGTAGGATTGCAGAGACAGTTCTTACTCAGCTCTTGCATCCATGTTGGAAATAATCTGGAAGTGTTGAGTCAAGAATTTCCTATTGTGAAGGGAAGAGATGACCACCAATATGTACCTTGTAATTCAAGAACCCAAAGGTTCTTGGGGTGCCTGGGTGGTTCAGTCGGTTGAGCATATGACTCTGGATTTCAGCTCCCGTCATGGTCTCAGAGTCCTGGGATTGAGCCCCGTGTCGGGTTCCACGCTCAGCGTGGGGGTCTGCTTGAGGATTTCTCTCCTTCTCTCTCTCTCTCTCTCAAACAAATAAATCATTTAAAAAAAACCACACACACACAAAGATTCTTGTGCCCAAGAACTTTTTCAGCATCCAAGAGTACCTAAATGAACACCCTATGATACGAGTTAAAAAATAAATAAATAAAAATGAACAAGGCCATGGAAAGAAGGAAACCGCCATCTAGCAGTGTCTGAAGCCTGCAAACTTAATACCTGGACCCCATTCCAAGAATAGAGTTCAAAGACCACAGCTACCACAGGCCTGGATGACTTAGTATGCATGTCTGCAAAGAATTACCATATGGCTCTCAAAGAGTACTTGCACAGATGTATGCAACAGCCGTGGCTCTGAGCGTTGCTGGAAATGAGTCAGGGGTCAGGCAGTGGGGGCCAGGCAGCCTCCAGTCTTACTGGAGTGCTGTGAGTCATGTATTAGTTGGCTGGGTGAGGAGACCGCGCTGGCCTCGTGCATTCTTATATATTTCACCCAGTCCAGACACAGCCACTGCCTGACCAAAACACCAGCAAGACTCACCGGAGATAAGACGGAGACCTATTTAAATGTTCGACCACAGAAGGAGAAGCTTGAACTAAACCTCGAAACCAAGAAGAGAAATGTAAAACATTTTCCACCAGAGGACTTTTAGACACCAGGAATGTCTGTGTCCTCCAAAATGTATGTAAGAAACTATATGAGTGGTGTTAAATTGATTTTCACCATTTACATATTGTCTATTAAAAAAAAAAAAAGACAAACCAAAAAACTGCTGGTTACGAGAACAAACTGCTGGTTACCAGAACAAACTGCCCGTTACAGGGGGTGGAAGGTAGGGGAGTGGGGGAGATTGGTGCTATAGGTGAAGGGGATTAAGAATACGCTTATGGTGAGCACGGAGTAATGTAGAAAACTGTTGCATCACTATATCGTACGCTGAAACGTAACACTGCATGTTAACTATACTGGAATAAAAATGAATGAATGAATGAATGAGAAAGAAAGAAGGAAGGAAGGAGGGACAGAGGGAGAGAAAGATAGACAATCTTTAAAAGACCTGCCTAAATGCCTTTCCAGAGTGGAAAGAACGAAAGTCCTACGTCTTGAATATATTCAAGTGCCATCTCTAGAACCTCTAGCTGTATGACTGTGTCCATTATGATTAGGTCAGTTGATTCAAGGTAGCACCTGGAGTTTGTCTGCTTATATTGAAAAGTCTAGAGATGCGGCTTAACAAAGTCACTGGGCAGAGTCCTCTCTGCTTTACCACTCTCATATAAACTTGACTTTCATCCCCAATATCGCAAGATGGCTGCTTCAGTTGCTGTCATCACATCCACATTCTTGGAGAGAAGAAGGTAAAAGGAAGAAGGCAAAAAGAGGCACAGCCCATTCCTTTTTTAAGGAGCCTCTCTGCAAGTGCCACCCAGCGACTTTCAGGCCGGCCAGAATTCAGTCATTTGGCCACACCTCACTAAGAAATATACTCTTTTAGTTGGGATGCCAGCCTGAAAAATATCAGGACTCTGACTAAAGAAGAAGGGAAGAATGAGTATTGGGTAGGCAACAAGCAATAGGAGAGTGACATTTAGAGCTATTAACCTCTCTGAGTCTGTGGCCTCGTTTATAAAATGGGTATACAATGCCCATTGTATATGGTTGTAATGGTAACCATTGTAATGGTTGATGAGGGGAAAACACCACACAAATATCAGCTGTTTGTAGCCTCCCAAAACCTAACTCAGAATCATTGGCATCTGAGTGTACATTTGGCATTAATCCACTTTCTGGAAAAATCAAGTCCCCAGAGAGAGTGTAGAGACTGGTTTGCTTTGCTGCCTCATCCTCATCCTCGTAACTGGACATCTGCTCTTGTGGTTTCATCCCTTTTGTATGGAATAATTTTAGGAAATACCTCTCTTCATTCTGTCTTCCTAGCTCTCTAGTTCCTCTATGACAGGCCAGCCACGCTCCTCCCCTCTTCCCACTACATGGCCACCTATCTTTACAACCTGATGATCTCTCCCATTGGATGCAAATCCTTTCCGTGGCTTCTGGAACATCTCAAGTCTCCATGGGATCATTACTTTCTCACCTTATGTCTTGCTGAATTGCCTGGGAAACTGGACACCAGAATTTAATAAACATTTGCAGTGTGATGTGTATTTCTAAGTAGGGTCCCTTACCTTGGTTCCTACTTAGTAGTAGTAGTAGCAGTGGGAAGTAGGAGTCAAGGTAACGGACCCTACTTAGAAATGTGTTAATAACAATGAGTATGCTCTGTTCATCACCATTCTTTCTATCAGGCGTTCTCATAAAGATCCACCTGCACATTTTTTAAAAGACATTCTCATTTAAATTCTTTAATGTTTTATTAGATATGCTCTTTAGGCATTCTGTGCAGTGTTAAGAATAAGTTAATATCTTACAGATGTTAAAATTTTATTTTAAGGGATAAGTGAATTGTTTCTGAATTTAAATAGCTCGTTCAAGAACTTCCAGGCTATAAGTAGTAGGCAAAGACCTATAGCTACTTTCTGTTTCTGAATCCAAGCACTTTTTTACTAGAACAAAAATGCCTGACAACCATTAAAGTGAATATTAATTGCAGTGCTCTGTTTTATGATGCATTGAAAACATTCATTGTTTAAAACTTAGGTGTTATAAAATCTGCTTCGGGGGGCGCCTGGGTGGCTCAGTGGGTTAAGGCCTCTGCCTTCAGCTCAGGTCATGATCCCAGGGTCCTGGGATCGAGCCCCACGTGGGGCTGTCTGCTCCGTGGGGAGCCTGCTTCCTCCTCTCTCTCTGCCTGCCTCTCTGCCTACTTGTGATCTCTGTCTGTCAAATAAATAAATAAAATCTTTAAAAAAAAAAAAATCTTCTGTCATGATAAACCATACTATTGGCACCCATGATTTCCAACTTTGAAATAAAGGGATGGGAGTGAGGGAAAATTCCACGCTGGTCATGAACTTACAAGACTTTGTCTCCCACTAGTCTATTTGATATAAGACAGGTCAATCAATCTTGAACTGTAATGAAAAATCTTACTTGTCTAAGAATAGGTATATCGCCCAGATCATGTTTTCTTAAAATATTATTTCCTGTAGGTATAAGAACAGAGAGACATTTGAAATATTAAAAGATTTGGTAATTATTGGTAAAATTTTAAGCCACCATGGTTAAAATAACTGTTTCATATAAGCATGTCTTGTAGGCCAATGTGCAAGGTTGGTATATTGATGAGGAAAAGGAGGGTCTAACCAAATACAGCCAGACATAGAGATGGGATGGTAAGGAGTAGGCAGAGAGGATTAATTGCACAATTGCCTGCAGCTAAGTGACATGATTGAAAAGGTCAGCGTATTAGCAGGCACCTCAAGCCTTCTCATCCGTTCACCCAAAATATTGATTGTAACCAGGGAAACCAAGGAGAAACTATAAAGCTCTTAAACAGTGAAGTGGCTTTTGTCTTCCTGAGATGAGACAGGAATATCTGTCTCCCTCCCCCATCCCTTCAGCATTGTCACCAAAGCACTAGGATTCTTAACTAGGATGGCTTATCCCTGCATGAAAAATGAGAAGTCCATTATGGAGCACAGCTAGAATGTGAAAGCTTGCCGAAGACTCGCATGCCTAGTCAGATGAATCACCCAGTCGCAAAAATAATGAAGTCTTTAGAGCTAAAAATAGAAGAATTTACAGATAATGACTACCTAACAAGGCTAATATTATATATACATATATAGTGCCTTACAGATTACCTTTATTTATCCTGGTGTTTTGCAGGATAGAAGGGCTGCCTGTGAGTAGCAGTGTATGGCCAAGCAGTCCAGGCCAGACAATTCCATTGAATGTGCGAAGGGTATGGCCCTTGGCCTCCCCAGTCTGTGTGATCTCATACAGACCATAGAGACTAACAAGACACTGCTGGATCCGAGACGTGGCTTTTTTAGTTTAAGGATGGCGAAGGCTTCCCTCCCTTGCCCCAACCTCCTTGAGGTTCTGAAGGCCTCATTTTTGAAGGAACGAGCAGACTGGAACATTGATCCATCACCAGTCCCCAGCCCCTCCCCCCCCAATCTGTCATTTCTGCTGCTTGGATCACTCTGTCGTCTGCTCTTCCTTAATCAGGGGGTTTCACTCAGATAAAGTTCAAGGACATAAGTCTGGGGATCCCTAAGTTCTCAATAGGAATCATTAAATTTTGTTCATTTCCAACTTTGTCTTAAAAATACATCACAAGCGGGGCACCTGGGTGGCTCAGTGGGTTAAACCTCTGCCTTCAGCTCAGGTCATGGTCTCAGTGTCCTGGGATTGAGCCCCGCATTGGGCTCTCTGCTCTCCGGGGAGCCTGCTTCTCCCTCTCTCTGCCTGCCGCTCTGCTTACTTGTGATCTCTCTCTCTCTGTCAAATAAATAAATAAAATCTTTAAAAAAAAAAAATACATCACAAGCATGTTCTGGGTTATCTGGTCAGCCATCTTGAAATCATGTGCTGCCATTACAATTTCAAGGTCCACCTTTGCATTTCTCTTGACAATTGCCTTGATGACAAGCAGTCTGCTGATGTGACATGTTTGACTTTCAATGCAGGGTTTCCCAAACTAGGGTTAGCACAGATAACTGCAGATCTCATCTTGGGATCTGAAAATCCTCAAAATTCTACCCTCACTGTTCCTCCTCTGAGCCCTTAAGTGTTTTGTCCTAGGTAGCTATTTGAGTTACTATGATCTCTGTGGAAAATTTCTAATGTCTAATTAATGTCTGTCAACTTCATCTCTCACATAAGGATGCTCATTTTCTTGACTGACACTGTGTCTTCGGTGGGTTTTCTTTTCTCCTTTTTTCATTGTACTGCATTTAATATGCTATAAATTTTGAAAGCCCATCATGGCCAGATTAGGTCATTAATGATCAGAGTTGGAGATGCCACATGTGAGAAAGAGAAGGACAGTGGAGGGCAGTGGACGGGTATGCTATTCCTGTCCGCTTAGGAGGAAGAGGACAGCACAAGAGGAATCAGTGATGTTCTGTCACGTTTACAATTGAAATAAAGAATGATATCAAGGGAGAAGAAGCACAGATTTTGGATTCACGCAGATAATCACGTGACTGCAGCCAAATGCTTGGCTTTTTCAGGTCTTGAGTCCTTAATTAAAATAATGGGAATAAAAATAGTAATACCTCTTCAATCAATGGCACTAGAACTAAATGTACATATTTAAAAAAAATAAGAACATTGACTCTTAAATCGCATGCAAAAAGTTCAAGATGAATCATAGACCTAAATATAAGTGCTAAAATTATAAAACCTCTTTTTCTTTAAAAATTTGTATTTATTTATGCACACAAGTTGGGGAGGAAGGGCAGCAGGAGAGGGAGGAGAAGCCGACTCCCCACTGAGCAGGGATTCCCAATGCAGGGCTCAATTCCAGGACCCCAAGATCATCACCTGAACTGAAGACACACGCTTGACCAGCTGAGCCACCCAGGTGCCCCTAAAATTATAAAACTTCTAAAGTAAATACAGAAGAATATCTTCATAGCCTTAAGATGGGTAAAGATCTTATCAAGAGGGAATGAGAAGTTTTAACCATAAGAGGAAAAATTGATAAATTGGACTTCATCAAAAGTAAAGATTTCTGCTTTTCAAAGGACACGTGACATCTCAGTGACGTTACGTCTCAGTAAAATTATCCCTCTAGCAGCTCATATACCTTACATCATGCAAAACTACAGGGTGCCTGGGTGGCTTAGTGGGTTAAACGTCTGCCTTTGGCTCAGGTCATGATCCCAGAGTCCTGGGATTGTCCCCGCATCAGGCTCCTTGCTCCGTGGGGAGCCTGCTCCTGCCTCTCCCTCTGCCTGCTGCTCCCCCTACTTGTGCTCTCTCTGTCAAATAAATAGATAAAATCTTTAAAATAAAACAGAAACAAAAACTCCAAAGGTAACTTGAAAGGTATCTCCTGAGGACGAAACCGGTGATGCATGGTGCTCATGACCGGAAGTTTTGCCTTGGAGCTTTTGGAAGGAAAACAATAGGTTGGAGCAGCAGGGATGGGGGTGATGGCGGTCCTTCCTGTTGTAATGGAAAACAAGTATTTACTTTCAGTTTTACAAAACCATTTTCCTGTCACATTTTCTGACCTTGCTGGTGCGTCATTGCTAGAGCAAAGGGGGCGAATGAAGTATTTCTGAGAACAAAGTAAACCACCTGTGGGCCGCTCAGAAGCAGCCAGGTGAACACTACATGAGGCAGGGTGAGGGTTAAGCTTTTGGCAAAGTTCCCAAATGAAATTACTGAAACACACGTACCTAAAAATTATCCCCATAGAACAGCGCTCTCAAGGAAGTTTCAACAGTTGGAGTAGACAGTTGCGTATTAGAAATTCCATAATGCTTCCTGAAATATTGATGATTTTGTATTGATATATCTCATTTTTTTAAAGTTCCAAATAATTAAAATGTTTCTATGTTACTTGGGAACACAGAGTGGCAATAATTGTTTAGCCCATGTTCTCTCTCCCGTTTGCAAATGACTGTGACCATATTAGTGAAACTGATGTAGGAATTGGTTGGGGTTCAGAGCCAATGGCCAAGAAAGAATTCTTGAGATGTCTTCGGTGCAAAAAGATGGTTTTATTAAAGCAGGGGGAGAGGACCCCTGGGCTTAGAAAGAGCTCCACAGGGGTCATGAGGAGTGGGGGCTCCCCCGTTATATACTTTTAAGTTGGGAGGGAGTTAGGGAGAGCGTAAGTCTAAGGAATTTTAGAAGCAAGTTTTCCCGGACCTTGAGGGGGCTAGCTGGTGTTGGGAGAAGGTCATTTATTATTGTCTGTAAAACCTGAGTCATAAGACCCTTCAGATGAGTATCGGTGGGTCATGCTTAGGAGATGATTGACAACATACATCTTGGAGGGTAGAGATATAGGAAGTTTCCAAAGGGAACTTTTATATGTTGAAGTAGACTTACAGGATCCTGGAGGTTTGTGATAATGTTAAGCTAAGATTGCTTCTTGCCTTTAGCAAAGTATTAACAGGGAGGCAGCTTAGTCCCTAGAAGGTCACTGCGCCTGTTTCAAGGACTTGTCGGTGGGCTATAGGAAGTAAGGACATTTAATTTTTTCTTTTGCCTTTGTTTCCCCACATCAAAGCCATCTGGGTTTGACTGCATGTTTGACAAAGCGACAAGGTCAGTGTCAGGTTTCAGTGGGTGATCTTTCTTTTATTATTGTTTTCCATATTCCCATCCAGTAAAAAGGCATCCAAGGGCATAGTTTAGGTTGGATTCTAGCAGTAGTTGGTAAACTTTTTCTATAAGTGGCCAGACAGTAAATATTTTATTTAGGCTTTGCACGCCATATAGTCTCTGTCACAACTACTCCCATTGTAGCACAAAAGCAGATACAGATAATACATAAACAAATGGGCATATTGTGTTTCAATAAGACTTTACTTATGGGCACTGAATTGAATTTCATGTAAATGTTCATATGTCCTGGAATATTCTTTGTTTATTTTAACTATTTCATCATGTTAAAGCCATTCTCGGCTAGAGAGCAGTACGTAAGTGACTGCCTAGATGCGGCCCAAGGAAGGTAATTTGCTGATCCCTAGAGTACCTGAATGACTTTTATTAAGTCATTTGAATTTCCTGAGTCTTAATTTCATTATCTGTGCAACTTGGGGTGTCAGATATACTTTACAAGGGTTTCTGAGGATTAAGTGAATAAAATATGGAGAGGTGTATGCGGCACAGCACTTTAAAATTAAATATTAATATATTTAAATAATTTAATATACATTTATTGTATTTATTTATTGGATATTATTATACGTACGATCGGCTATACTACCCTTATCATATCATCTAAGAGAAACATAATAACAAAGACCACCAATGGAGAGCCTGGTGCAAAACTGCCTTCAATAAAATAGACCTGCTTTCTTGTCTTTATTAAATATATTTGACAGGCAGCATTGCAGGAGTTTAGAATTTCATTTTTAACAAAAGAAAGCTTGAACTTTGACTCCATGTTTCTCCTTTCCCTCTCTTAGTTGGGTGGATACTGTAAGGACCTATTTAGCCAGAGGCATCCATCCTTTAAACAAAAACCTTGTTGTTTAACCCTGAAACTGTCCCTGCTCCCCTTCCCCCACGGGACTTACTTAAAAACAAGCCCAGATACAAGGGTGGGTCAGGCCAGGTGGAGACATGGATCAGTGGGGGATGCATACTGTCTTCCTAGCTACCAAGGAGTATGGGCCCCGCCCTTCGGGAGCCTTTTGAGGGCCAATTCTAACCAAGGTGATAGACTAGGTCAAATGTCTACTATAGGGTAAATTATAATTCAGTTGGTCACCTAGCATCACTGTGCAGCTTTCTCTGTGTGTTACAATCTCATTGGCCACCTTTGCATGGCCAGGCCCAACCGCATGGCCTTTGCCCTTAACAGCTAGTCTGTGAAGCAGAGAAAGGTCACCCTCTCTGTAAGAGGCGCGGCCCTGGCTGGTCAGTTTGATTCTTGATGCTTGGCACGAAATAAAGCTTTGCCTGACCTTCGCTTTGTATCAGTCTTGCTCCTTTAATCACGGACCCATTATTGGGGGACCTAACAGATACAATGATAAATCATTTGGAGAAGGAGAGCAAAAGGGAAGAATGAATGGGGTACCCCTGGGTGGCTCAGTCCGTCAAGCGCTGGACTCTTGATCTCAGGTCTTGATCTCCAGCTGGTGAGTTCAAGACCCGAGGTGGGCTCCAGGCTGTGTGTAGAGCCTACTGAAAAAAAAAAAAAAATGAAGAATTGGTAAAAAAGGAAATTCTTTTTTGAAACCTCTTGCTCACCTGTTTAAGGCGCACTTTCCTCTCAGACACCTTTACCTGCCTCAAGGCAAGAGGATAAGGTGATCTTAGTGCCTTTCTCCTGTCAGTGGTAGACAGGGCCAGCCAGCTCCTAACGAAAATTAAACTTGAATTGCTTACCACTGTTGAGATCACTACAAATATTGCTGCTCCTTCTATGATTTCTGTTTGGGGAATAGCCAAACAAAAGAATAAGCTCCTGTTCAAAACCTTTTACCTCTTAATTTTTGAAGAGCTAGTTTTCAGGTTATTGGAATGTAGACAGATGAGAAATTTACCAGCCTCCTCCTTCACTTTCTGTTCCAGAAGGTCAACATAACCAGGGGAGGAGCATGACTTCAGTCCATGGGCTTACCTACTTGTCCCAGGAGCACCTAGGGCCTTGAACATTGTAGGAACTCAATAATACGAAGTTTTTATTAAGAATTGTGTTTTTTAAAGTTTTATTTAATTAAGTAATCTCTATACCCAGTGTGGGTTTCAAACTCAAAACCCCGAGATAAAGAGTTGCACACCGGCTAGGTGTCCCAAGAATTGTTTTTAATGAGGGGTGTCTGGGTGGCTCCGTCATTAAGCATCTGCCTTTGGCTCAGGTCATGATCCTGGGGTCCTGGGATGGAGCCCTGCATCAGGCTCCGTGCTTGGCGGGAAGCCTGCTTCTCCCTCTCCCACTCCCCCTGTTTGTGTTCCCACTCTCGCTTGCTCTATCTCTCTCTGTCCAATGAATGAATGAAATCTTTTTTAAAAAAAATATGTTTTTAATGAAGTTATTATTCATATTGAATAAATAATACTGAATAAATAGTTTCAGAATCATGTGGACCCACAGTTGGTGTCTCTGCCCTTTTCCTGGCCTCTGCTTCTTCCTGGTCTCAGCTATAGAAGCCATTTAAGCCAGAATCACCAGAATTGTTCTGCAATTTAAAATGAGACTATAGGCCCTGGTCTTCCACAATCAGTGCACAGAGATGGACATGGAAGCGTCCAGCAGAAACTTCTTCAGTTTTCATTGTACTATATTGAGTAAACCACACAAATGAGATCTTGATTCCAACGATCTTTCTTATTTGTATACTATTGCTTCTAACAAGCCTTGCTGGTATTATTTTACAACTAGAAAGTGGATTAAAGCTTCTTAAATGGCACAAATTCACTCGAGCTTTACAGTTAGCATTTTTTATGCATTGGCTTTAGAGGAAGGGGTTTTCTTTCTTTCTTCTTTTTTTTTTTAAAGAATTTATTGATTTGACAGAGAGTGAGAGAAGGAGAGCGAGCACAAGCAGGGGGAGCAGCAGAGGGAGAGGGGGAAGCAGGCTCCCCGTTCAGCAGGGAACCGTATGTGGGACTCGATCCCAGGACCCGGAGATCATGACCTGAGCCGAAGGCAGAGGCTTAACCCACTGAGCCACCCAGGCGCCCCAAGGAAGGGGTTTTTACAACGTGCATTTCCACTTCAACTACCGTCATTCAAGATAAGATCATCACAGCTACAAGCGCTAACTGGTTAGTACAGGACTGATAATGACTATGGGAAACACTTCAAGGACATACATTTGAGGTTGATGTAAATAAAGTGGGGAAATGTTTCAGACTTGGGGCAGGCACCGGTCTGATCTTCAGCAATATAAACATTGGGCTGTTAATCCTAGTGCCTCCCAACCTGCCCTTACACTTCCCAGGGGTGCCCCTCAGCTGAGCAGGAACACAGTGAAATTCTCAAAAACAGTTAAAATCTACTTTAATGCACCTCAGCTTAAACTATATGGGAAATGGTGTAGATTAGACCTTACTAGTTTGGGATTGCCTTTCACGGGAGGTTGAGCTTCTCCATGGAAGCGCTGGAGAATTCCCACCCAGGGGGACAATGGTTCTTGACTCCTATCCCCGCTTTTATGGGGAGCTCGGATCGGTGCCGGGTGCTGTGTATTCAGTACTGACTGTAGACGCAGAGGTTCCTGTATGGGTGATTGTTACATCATTCTTTATATTTTTAATTAGCATAATAGCCAAAATATTCATCAACTTGTGAATAAGCAAAAGATATCACATCCATGTAATGGAATATTATTCAGCTACAAAAAAGGAACGGAGTACTGATATGTACCTATGACGTGAATGAGCCTTGAAAATATCACATGGAGTGAAAGAAGCTAGTCATGAAAGGTCGATTTTCTTCTCCAGTGGATAGAGTGGGATGGGTTAGGGGGAAATGGGACTGCTAATAAGTACTGGGTTGCTTTAGGGGGTGGTGAAAATATTCTAACATTGCTTGTGGCGATGGTTGCACAACTCTGTGAATTTACTAAAATATATTGAATTGTACACATGACATGTGTGAATAGTTGGGTGTGCAGATCACATGCCACTGAAGCTGTTATTAACACACAGACTGGGAGTTGGACTTGGAGTTCAGTGTGGAAGGGCCTGAATGCCACAGAGAGCCATCTGGACTCTACTGTCATCCATGGGCAGCCATCAATATTTTCCCATGATCAGATGTTTGTTTAAGAAAAACCACTGTAGGGTGCCTGGGTGGCTCAGTGGGTTAAGCCTCTGCCTTTGGCTCAAGTCGTGATCCCAGGGTCCTGGGATCAAGCCCCTCATTGGGCTCTCTGCTCAGCAGGGAGCCTGCTTCCCCCTCTCTCTGCCTGCCTCTCTGCCTACTTGTGATCTGTGTGTCAAATAAATAAATAAAATCTTAAAAAAGAAAAGAAAAGCCACTGTCTTAGCGGCATGCATGATAGATGGAGATGAAGAAAACCTGATGTAGAGTGATGAGACTCTCCCAGATTTGTAGAGAATTTGTAATAATGTTCCTTGTGTTTTGTTTTTGTGGTCTTCTTAACTCCATATCAAGAAGGTAAACCCTTGTCACTTCATTAGCCAGGGAAGTATCTGCTGCAGGGTCAAGAGCAGAATTTGTTGGGACACAACTCTCCCAAGAGCCCCACCTCCTTGTCAACACTTGGCATCATCTTTATTTGATTCCAGGCATCCTTGTGGGTGTGAAGTGGCATCTCATTGTGGTTTGGTCCTGTCTTTCCCTAAGGACCAGTGATGCCACGCATCTCTTCATGTGCTTGTTGGCCATTTATCTATCCTCAACCCTCCCTCTTGCTGAATTAGCAGTTTTACAATTAGAGATTGATTCCTTTGCCCTCTCCAAGTGGAAACATATAAACCTAGTGGTTCTCAAGCCAGGCAGTTTTGCGCCCACCCCACCCCCCCTTCTAAGAAGGGTTGCCAAGTAAGATACAGATGCCCACTTGAATTTGAATTTCGAATAAGTGGCAAATACCTTTTCAGTGTACATATATCCTGAGGGGGAGCGAAGTATGTGACCCTAGGATATGCAGCTTTAGCATAATGATGATTTTGAATTAAAGGTGTTTAAGAAACAGCCAGTACAGGAAGGACACACTGACCCTCCTCTGTCCCCCTGAAAGCAAGAAATAAATCGCAAGTAAAAGGCAGCTCCGTGTACCAGGAGGGTAGAGGCACCCTTACCACAAGAGATAGAGACTGTGTAAACAAGCCTTGCTACTTCTTCACTAGTTCATTACCATCAGCCCAAGCCCCTTTGTCTTGTCAATTCTCCACAAATTATTTCTTTGTCTGAAACATACAAAAGCCGCCTGCTTTGGTCACTTCTCCGAATCTTGTATTTTTATGAGCTCTCATACAGACGAAATTCCATTTGTTTTTCTCCTGTTCATCTGTCTTGTGTCACTTTAGCCATTAGACCAGTCCAAGAAGCTGGAAGGGAAAAATACAAAGTTTTCCTCCCCTACAGTATTCATTGCTTGTCTAAAGCTCAAATTGAAGTGTGCATCCTATATTTTTAGTTACTAAATCTGGACCTTTATCCCAAGGAGACATTTTGCAATGTCTAGAGACATTTTTTGGTTGTCACAGCCCAGAGCGGGTGGCAGGGAGGGGAGGGCTGCCGTCAGTGAATGGAGGCCAGGTTGACTGACTAAGCATCCCCCGGTGCACAGAAAAGCTTGCAGGTCAGTATCTTGGAGGCTGTTAATCCTGCCTTAACCATGTATTGAGAGCTGACTCTGAGATGAATAGTCTCCGAGAAGTAGCCCACGACCTCGCGGCCTCAGGAAGGGAGGCCCTCTGGAAAAATGAGTCAGAGGGGAGATCTGGGGCGAGTAGTGGGAGATTGAACTGAACTGACTCCCTGTTGGGTGAGGACTAAGATGAGTCTTGGCTGCGCTGATGGGGGAGCGGGGGAGTCCACTGCAGCCCACAGGGCCGGGACGAATGGACCTCCTTGACCATCAGGGAAGCCATCCACAAGCAGGCAGAACTCCAAGCTCATCTTGTTCTGTATCTGGCAGCTGCTGCCACCAACCACAGCAGACTCAGAGCTCTGGAGCCGGGAGGGACCCACAGCACAGCCTCCCAGCGTCACCCCCAGCCTGGGTGCACAGGCATAGTGAGGCCCCCACATGGCTCTGTTCCTGTGAAATGAACAAGCTTAATGTGAAGAACAGACAAGCTGAATGAAAGATCGCTTCCTCTTCCCAGTCAGAACTGCCGACGCTGGACATTTTGCCATTGTCTCTCAACTATCTCTTCCCCCCGAACATACATTAGAGCGGGCTGTGGCATTTGTCAATTTCCTGCATGCAGGCGTCATTGCCGGCGACGCTGTCATGAACGCCAGCTCCTCGTCCCTCGTAGACCAGAAGCTGATAGACTCGATTAACCCCAAGACCCAGCACATAGGTTCCTAAAATATTCCTTCTTAAAAATGGCCTCCGCTTCACGCTTTATTTTTAGTTGCCATTCTGTATGCAGTAACCCCACGGTAAACTGGTCCCCACGAGAAATTCTGTGCAGGAAAGGAGCCCTTCAGTCATTTAGAGGGTTCCTCCTCGACTGTGGGATGTTGCCTCAAGCGGTTCTGTCGAAAATAATTTAATTGCTCAGAGCCATCTCCAGACTCCCAAGATGTCAAACAATAGTTTCCTTGCAACAACACAAACCAGCACAAGGCTCGCCCGTCTAGAAAGTGCTTAGGCTACAGAAACTCTTGAATGATGTTGGTGCTCTTACTTTGCTTGTGTCAGTGGCTGAGTTTCATTGGGATGTCTAGCTTTTGTTTCACAAATCTGTCCCAGAAAGTGAAGAAGATATCTAAAATGGGAACTGTGGTTTTTAAAAATAAGTATCAGGTTGCATCGCTGTTGAGGAATCGAATAATTGATGCTGTGCGTATAATTCTTTTCAGAAAATCCCTCATAATTTCTCTTTTAAGTTTGCTTTTTCTTTTTTCTTATACTATGCATTTTTGATTCCTGGCTGCCTTAGAGGTCCCATGTTTCAGTGGTAGATTTGGATGACAAGTTGAGGGTCCCAGAGGAGTCTGATAAAGCAAACGTTAAAAACAATATTGCACTACGGAGAAGAGGTAGAGCTCTGCTCTGTAGAGCTGCTCTTCAGAAGCACGTGATGTGTTTGTAGAGAATGGAAATTTCTGCGGGGCATGAAAGTCCTTACATAAAGCAGCTGTCTCTGTCCCCACTGGCTTTCTTTTAGTGACAGCCACACCCACTTGGTGGAAAGGTGGTGCTCAGCCAACTTGTAACCAGTTACAGAGTAAATGTGTGCACAGTGGGTTCCTGGTCCCTCATGACCACGTATCTTGGCAATAACTTCATATTCCAGATGAACCCTTCATCCTCAGTACCAGTGTTCTAGGCCTTGCCCAAAGTAGGAACACTCTTCATTTGCCTAGATGGCACCTTTCTCTTACTGCAAAGAAATGGACTATATAGCAGATACATGGAGACAAGAGTTTATGGTCCCTTTATCCCCCATCCCAGTACGGGACACTAGTGTGAAGGGATCGCCCATGTTGCTCTGGCCTCTGCCTGAAGGTGGCCTTTCCCCCGGCTTGAATGGCCCTGGCCATTCTGAAGACAGGGCTCGCAGGTCTGTGGCTCCAACCAGGCACGCTTTATCAAGGCCAGGGCTGGAGGCTCTCCTACTACTCCTGGGGTCCGCAGGTAGACAGATTATTTTGGTTAGACTGTTTGCCTGTCCAGAGAGTAAGCACACAATTCAGTCTTAAGGCACACCAACATCCACCTTGCCAGGAAAGCAGCTCTTGACCCTCTCTGCCCCAGGAATCCAGGCATGTCGATGCTTCTGCTGGGAGGCGAGAATTTCCAGTCCCCTTCAGGGTCCAGCTAGCTGGACTAGGAATGATAGTGACGTGAGAGATTAATAGGAGAAAATCAAATTTAGTTTTGTACCTGTGGGGAATTCACACAGACATGGAAATTCCAAAAGACAAGCAAAATGAGGTCTGTATGTCATCCTGAACTAAGGAGAAGGGGTTAGGCATCTGGGACTTGAGAGGAATGGAATGTATTCCACAGGGTGATGAGAAGAACAGATGTTTGGTAAGTAAATGTTTGGCCTGCCACACAGATGGGTCACTCAGATAAAATTTATCTCTATTAATAACCCTTATTCTGGGAAAGACCCCACCCCCCTTTGTAGATTTTTCTAGGTAGTTAAGGGAAGGGCATGTTTCTCTTGAGCCCACAGGATCTTAATACCTTCAGCTCAAAATAGTCTACATGGTAAAGTGGCACATTTTGCAGGGACCTGTCCTGAACCCATTCACTTTGTAATTTTAAATCGAGTACCACCTCCAAGTATCAGAATTCCAACTCCACCCCTGAGCACAGAAGCTGGGGCTTGAGTTGGAATCTGCTTTCTCATTTTATTCCCCACCTCCCACCCACAGAGCAAAAATAAAAGATTCTTCCATGACTGGACCTAAACTTGCCACCTTTGCATAATAAAGGAATTGGAAATTGGGGCACCTGGGTGGCTCAGTTAAGTGTCTGATGCCAGGGTCCTGGGATTGAGCCCTGCATTGGTGTCCCTGCTCAGCAACAAGCCTGCTTCTCCCTCTCCCTCTGCTCCTGCCCTCCCGCCCCCTGCTTCATGTTCTCTCTTTCAAATAAATATATAAAATCCTTAAAAAAAAAAAAAAGAATCGGAAATCAAAAAAATGATTGTATATTTTTAAAGCCTGGTGGAGAAGACCAGAGGTGCTGGGGAAAAGGGGCTTAGCCCCAGCGCCCAGGCCCTCCCACCCCAACTCCAGGAGAGCTGCTGTCTGACAGTAAGCAGGGAAGATTGAACGTGGAAGAGGGGCAAGTCTGGGAGATGGCAACTGGGGAGACCAGTTCCACTGAGACAGGCCCTAAAGTGACCCCCAGAGTGACGCTGCTGCGATCTGCAGGATGGGCCACTGGCTCTGCACCACACCCAGTAAGTCCCTGTGCATAAAGCACCTTACTCATCACAACATACTGTCGTCAGACAAGGAATATGTATGCATTTAAAGAAGGCCAGACCTCAAAGACGGCTTTGGTGATGCATTATTTTTAGAACATGATTAGAAATCGCCATCCATTGCCCGATTTCCTGTTTGCTTCTAATGAGCCTCCTAAAAGACAGCACTGTCTTCCTAAAACAGAATGGTAGCAGCCCACAGAGTTCCAGGAGAGACAGCACAGTCATTGTTGGGAAGGCTTAAGAAAGAAACGGAAGGAAAGGGCAGGGGATGGCCTCCTGGACTGTTTGGACAGGTGCCAGGGGTCAAGAGTCAGGTAGAACACAGTTTTCCAGTTGGAGGACTTTCTGTTGGGCTTGAGAGCCACCATACAATGGCGGACAACATAGCATGCACTGGGGTCAGTGTCCTGTGCATTTCAGAACATGGGGACGGAAGCCAGCTGCCAAGCATTTGCCTGTGATGACCATCATTGCTCAAGTGTCATAACATTACATAACTTAAATAAATTAGAATTTAGTACGTACCCAGTAGGGTCACAGATCTAGAGCTGTGCGCACTCGAAATAGAAAAAGACAAGATACTGTGAGCCAAAAGTACTGTTCTAGCCAAGGAGACAATACTAAAAGAAGTAAGTGCACACAGGAAAAATATGTATAAACATGGGTGTAATCATGTGCTGTTGGCAGGTCCTTGAGATTCAGCATGCAAGGAGCCACTTCTTGAAGAAGAAACCGGGGCATTCTTGGTTCTCTTTTACCTTGAAGGTATAAACGGGATAGCTTAAGAAGAAAATTTCGATAATCCTAGAAATTTGCTGCCAATCACGTGCTGGTTGGTAGCCAAGGGCGTTTAAAAATGGCTACTTCTCTCTCTTGCCTGCTTCCTGATTCGCACATCCTGATTTGTTCTTTCTCCTAAAGGTGCATTAGATATCATGCATGCATTTCAAATATGCTGAGAATGGAAGCTTCCAAATGCAAGGATGGTTTCATTTTCTCTTGCTGTAATGCTTCCTCCTGGAAGGGCTTAGTTCTGTGTTTAGAGTGATCAATGACCATTGATTACAGGCCAGTCCCTTTCAAAGAAATCCACTCTAGATGCTCATACTCCTTCACTTACATTATTGCATTATTTTTTAAAAAGATAATGAAGACCCTGAGGCCCTCAAATCCTGTCCACTTGGATGGGGTCTAGCAGCATCGGTGTGGTTCGTTCTGTCTTGGGTGCAGCTCTTGGTGGAAGGCCCTGGGTAGCTGAGGGAACCTGAGAACCTGTTAAGTGTCTGTGAGTTGGGAGAGCAGGGTCTTCAAAAATCATCTGGGGCGGGGGTGGGGGAAGGGCGGATGGGAGGGGGAAAAAAATCATCTGAGCAAATTTCTTTGCAATTGCTTCCAAAACAATGCCACACAAGCTCTGGTTAGACGCTTTGCCTAACCAACTCGAGATCAACCTGATGTAGGAAAGATGTCATGGTTCAAAGCCAATGGCTAAGAAAGAATTCTTGAGATGTCTTTGGTTTTTTTATTAAAACACAGGGACAGGACCCGTGGGCAGAAAGAGCTGCATTGGGGTCACGAAGAGTGGCCCATTATATACTTTCAGGTTGGGAGGGGGTTAGGGAGAGCGTGTAAGTCTCTAAGGAATTTGGGAGCAAGGTGTCCAGGACCTTGAGGGGGCTAGCTGGTGTTGGGAAGGGGTCATTTATTACTGTCTAATAAAACCTGAGTCACAAGACCCTTCAGATGTATGTCGGTGGGCCATATGCTTGGGGGATGATTGCCAACATGTGTCTTGGGGGATAGAGATAAAGGAAGTTTCCAAAGGAATTTTTATACATTAAAATAGATTTATGGGGGGGGAAAAAGTAGACTTACAGGATCCTGGGGATTGGGCTAAGATTGCCTCTTGCCCTTAGCAAAGTATTAACATCCAGGCCGCTGAGTCCCTAGAGGAAGGTCACTCTCCCTGTTTCAAGGACTTGTCAATGGACTGTAGGTAGTAAGGAAATGTAATCATTTTTCTTCTGCCTTTGTTTCCCACATCAAACCAACCTCCGTTTCCTCTTGCACACACGGGTGTGTTCACCCTTGAACATTTTCCCTCGCCGGTTAGGCTGAATGCTTACCTCAAGTCACTCGTGTTTTTTCCGAAATCTGTTTATGCCAGCTGTGCTTGGGTTTTTTCCAGCTTTATTGGGGTATGATTGACCAGTAATGTGATTTTTTTTTTCCCGAAGGCGTGCACTGGTGATTGAGCGTGCTCAGACATTGCGAAGCCACCAAACACAACCATCATCTCACTTCCTGACCATTTTGCGTGTACGGGGAAAACACTTAAGGTCTACTTACTCTCTTAACAGATTTCAAGTAGGCAGTTCTGCCAGTGCTTTTATGGGCAGTGGTGAGTGTGATTGTTTTCGCACCACACAGAGGAAGACCCCAGCGGACAAAATGTTCACAGCTTCTGAAGAGCCTATGGTCCGACCACTGGCTCACCCTCCTCTGGATTCTGACTGAGGGAAGGTAAAGACAGAATCCATACGCAGGACTCCCGCTAAGCCCTTTGGGGCTCCCCCCACTTCTCTGGGCAACTCAGAACCACCAGGAGGGAGCCTGTTACATACCCTGAAACCAGAAGTTGAGAATCAGATTCGGAGCCTCAAATTTCTAAACTTCATGAAATAATATGAGTCTGTTGGAACTTCAAACAACAAGAACAACTTAAAAAAAAAAAAAAAGGTACTTCTCTTTGGCTTACAAATTAGAGAAGAACATTTGTGTTTATTAAAATGACTCAGACTAATTAATTCGTAGCTATCACTTGGAAACACTCAAAGAGGAAAGGTCTGTGTTTATATTTAAAATTTCAAAACAGCACAAGAATTAGGGTGCCAATCCAGAGCTCCAGCAAGTCAGTATTAGTGACTATTTCGGCAGAATTGCATGATGTTTCTTTGAGCAATTGGCACAGCATTAGGGTTTTCATTCAGTATTAAATGTAAAAATTGTATATTGAAGCAATAAATAGAAAATCATTCCCATGTATGTGAAATAAAGTTAGCATGATGTGGCAATCCAGGGCTGTTTATTGTGGAAAAAGAAGAACTTGTCTTGGCGAAGGGGAGCAAATTTTGGCATCCTACGAGAAGTCTTTTTGGCATATTCATTGTTTTAAACCGGCTGTTTTTAAGAAACTAGGGACACTGGAGAAGCTCTGAAAAGAAGGTACCCTTTTGTAAGGGACACTTACATGTATAAGGGAAATCTCCATTTGTAAGGGTGTCTCCTCCTAAGAGGAGGACAACTAAATCTCTAGAAGGTCTCATCAAAGGAGAAGGTAAGGACTGAGATCTGCATAACGACCTTACCTTTGTCTGCTGCCCGCAGCTGATTATCTGCCCTGACTCCCCATCTCCAACATCTTTTTTGCCTTTGGCTGGAAGTGGTATTATTATGGGATATGTATTTATGTTTAATAAATATAATGTATAGGTATTATAGATTGTGTATTAGTTAAATAGTTATTATATGTTGAGCAACTTTTCAAATGCTCATGAGCCTTTTGGATATCCTGTTTTGTAAAGTACCTGTTCAGATCTTTTGTCCATTTTTACTTTTTTATTTTTTAAAATTCATTTTATGTCATCTCCTCGCCCAATGTGGGACTTGAACTCATGACCCCGAGAGCAAGAGACACATGCTCTTCTGACTGAGCCAGCTGGGAGCCATAGATCTTTCGTCCATTTTTACACTGGGGTTTTAGGGCACCTGGATGGCTCAGTTGGTTAAATGTCCGCCTTCAGCTCAGGTCATGATCCCAGGGTCCTGGGATGGACCCCCGCCTGCTTCTCCTTCTCCCTCTGCCTGCCACTCCCCCTGCTTGTGGTCTCTCTCTCCCTGTCTCTCTGTCAAATAAATAAAATTCTTTAAAAAATAAATAAACTAGGGGCTTTGTCCCCTTTTATTGATTGGAAAAATTCTACATGTAATCTGGTTACAAAACCTTTGTTGGATATATGTATTGCCAATATCTTCTCGTCCTGAATTATCTTTTGTACCTGGTAAGGAAAGTTCAGGCTTGCATTTGGGCAAGAACTGTTCATAAGGATAGAATAAATTCTGTAGGTTTTGTTTTCTTCACTACCTGACTGCCCTAACATACCTATATAGGCCATAAGTAAAATGAAAGTCTGATGTATGATAAGACACGGAGTTTTAGTGCTATGCATTTACATGGTGTTGAACTTGCATTTGTTGACTAAACTAATCATTGGGAAGAAAGGTGCTTGCTTTCTTTCTTTCTTTCTTTCTTTCTTTATTTAGAAGATTTTATTTATTTGACACACAGAGAAAGGAGGAGAGAACAAGCACAAGCCGGGGAGTGGAGGCAGAGGGAGAAGCAGGCTCCCCACTGAGCAGGGAGCCTGATACGGGGCTCGAACCTAGGACCCTGGGATCAGGGCCTAAGCCAAAGGCAGACGCTTAAACGACTGAGCTTTTTTAAAATGGAGTTTAAGCCTCCTAGGTGAAAAGTACCAGCAGAGCAGACACATTCTTCAAATTATTTTTCAATTAAATCATTCATTGTTCAATAAATAGAGGACTGCTAAATTCAGGGTACATTTGTTAAACTCTATAGGGAATATAGAGAACCATAAAAATGATGTTTTTCTTTGAATAGCAGCTCACAGTTCATAACATATCCTCAGAAATTGTATTTTAACTTGCAGATTAGTTTCTCAAATTCTGCATTGCTTATTCATTAATTTAAAAAAAAAATCCATCATGTGCCTGCTGTGTGCCAGAGAAAAGCCTTTCAGAACAAGATGGACAGTAAATAATAAATACATAAATGGCAGAATTGCACTAAAACCATAGTCTCTCCTGCCTTTAATAGCATTAACCACCTGCCTTCTGTGAACTTTGGGCAAACTTCTTTGTTTGTTTTAATTTTACTGATTTTGGGGGGCGCCTGGGTGGCTCAGTTGGTTAAGCATCCACCTTTGGCTCAGGTTATGATCCAAAGGTCCTGGGATAGAGGCCCGCCTGGGGCTCCCTGCTGAGCAGGGAACCCGCTTCTTCCTCTCCCTATGCCTGCCTCTCTGCCTATTTGTGATCTCTCTCTCTGTGTGTGTCAAATAAATAAACAAAAATCTTTTTTTAAAAAATCAATATGGTCTAGAAAGTATCTGTTGAGTCTTGAGCCCGATTGATCTGCCCTAACCTCCATCCCACTGTCTTAATCCTTTGATCAGTTTCATGTGTGTCCTTCCAGTATTTCCTAATAGAAATATGCACAGATGCAAATATTTGTTCTTATTTCTTTCTCACTCTTCCGTAAGACTTGACGTGTTTTATATCGCTACATAAATGGGTGAAGGTGGCTCTTGAATATTGGTGGCTGTGTTGTCTCCTCTTCCCAGGAGGCTAGGATTGTTAGCTCAAAGCCCACCAGGGCCAAACTCAAATTTGTATACAACCAGTTGCTTCAAAAATAGCTCCTCAAAGCATATTTTTAGCCATTTAGAGCGTACCTGCTTTACATACGGGGCGAAGCTGTAACCAGCACTTGATAGCCACAGGTAAGACAAACCCTGGGGATACCTAAACCCCCAAGATGCTGCTGCCCATTGGATGTCTCTGAACCAGAGACTCCCCACCTTGCTTCTGTTCACCATCACCTAGACACATGAGCCCTTTCTCCCAATTCCTGGCTCCCTGGCCACTCCTTTGCCCTTGCTTCCTTCTGGGCGGTGACTCCATGCTGCTGCTTCTGGCAGCTCTCAGGGACTTCCCCCCCTCCTACAACTTGTCCAAGTGCTCAAACAAAACTCGTCAAGTACAGTTGACTGTCATTTCATGGTCATGTCTTGTCCTCGATCAGCCCTGAAGTCTTCCATCTCATCCGCATTTTCACCTTACTTTTTTCCCCTAACTTTGTATATTCTGGGCCAAGCCCCCTCCTTCTTTTACATAGCCCCAGAGTACCTCCATCCATGGAACTCCAGATGTGCCCAAGTGTGTTTCACCTGGCTTTTTTGAAAGCACTTGGCTTTTTCCACGCTTTTGCTGTTACAATAACGCCACAATGCATAACCTTGTACATTCATCATTTTGTTTGGGTGCACGAAGATCTATGGGGTACGTACCCAGAAGTTGGTTTGCTGGATCAAAGACTCAACACATCTGTATTTTTGAAAAATGTTGCCAAATTGCTCCTCTTGGCAACACACGTGAGAGGGTCTATCTCCCCCCAGTCTCACCGTTTACCAGTCTGGCAGGTGAAAGTAAACAAATGTCTTATCTTGTGCTTCTCACATTGTAAATATTGTTAACATAATGTCTGTTAACATGTCTACCTCTTTCCCTGGATTGTGAGTGGCTTGGAATCTAGGACCATTTCTTACTCATTGTTGCGTCTTGCTGCTTAGCCAGCAAAATTTTACAAAATCGCTTCCTCCACCTCCCCACAAAAAAACAATATTTACAGAGTTGAATTTATCACCACTTCAGCCTAGAGAGACACCCCCTCAGGCCTTTCCATTGTGGTATGTGCTGCCTGACTTTCATGTTCTTGGCAGTATTCTCTGGAGGCTAGGCCTGCTTGGCCCACCCACAGTGGCAGGCCAGAATTCCCCGAAAATGTATACACCATTGGCCACACAGCAGCCCTCAACCAGTGCCAGCAGAGATACGGTGTTTAAATATCTCTGAATATTTAAAGCTAATCTTTTCTGGGCATCCCTCTGAGGCACATGGTGGTCTACACTGAGGAATCCTCATGGGAGGACACTCTTGTTGCCCACAGTGGGAAGTGGCTTGATCATGGACTCCTTATTGGTTTTGCTGCCTTTCCTTCCTTTCCATGCTCACTTCTCCACTCCCTTATTCGAGGTCCCTTGAACCACCTCTCAAATACACAACTTACATTTTCTCAGGGTCTTTTCATGGGGGAAGAGAAATAAAGGCAGTGACCTTCCTTTCCAAATACAGAAACCAAGGTGCTGAGAAAGTAAGTGTAACGCTCATGGTACAGCTAACAAAGGATGAATCTGCATTATCTGGCTACTAGAATAGGTGGATTAAAAAAAAATTTTTTTTTAATTGTACTTACTGAGAGAGAGAGCACGAGCAGGGGGAGGGAGAGAGAGAGGAGCAGAGGGAGAAGCAGGAACCCCTGCCACCCCCCCCCCCCCCCCCCCCGAACAGGGAGCCCAATGCAGGACTCGATCCCGGGACCCTGAGATCATGACCTGAGCCAAAGGCAGATGCTCAACCAACTGAGCCACCCAGGCACCCCTAGAAACAGGCTTTTTAAAATGGAGTTTGTCTTCATAAGAAATTAAAACAACCATCAAGACGTGTAAGAATAGTACAAGAAAACAAAAAAGAAATCTCTCTCTGTCTCAGAGATGGTACAAGGTGATACAAAATGAATGGTAAATAAATGAAACGATTCTCATCTACAGTTCTTCTCTGTGCTGGGCATTGTTTCAAGTGCTGTTTGTGTATTGGTTCATTTAACACAAGATCCTGTAAGGCAGGTGCATGATTATCTCCATCCCCTGTTGGCAAAGAAAATAAGACACAGAGAGTTTAAGTCACTTGCTGAAAGTCACACTTGCCTGGATCTGACCCCTGGATTTGTGCTCATCACCTTCAAACTACACTGCCTCTGGGGAAGTGCCAGAAAAAATTCCAGAAGTGACAGATTACTGTTGGCTTTCAGCAGCAGGGGTCTTGAAAGGAGAACATAGGCTTAGGCCTAATTAAAGACTAATTCTTCTTAGGGCCATCAAAGAACTCATTTATGTCAGCTAGAATATTTTCAGGGGCAGAAACTAAATACCCAAGTAAAAGTGACTTAACCAACAGAGGATTACTAATAAATCTCACAAAATAAGAGATCTGGAAACAAGAGTTTCTATTCTTGGTCAATTCAGAAATTAAGTAACAGGAAAGCAGCAGTGACTCATATATTCATTTTTTATTTTCCACTCAACTTCATCTTCTTTATGGTTCTTTGGTACTACATCAGGATCTTTCCAAGGTTGCCTCAGTTCGGAGTAGCAATTATTATCAGAAAGGAAAGGAGGAAATAATGTCCCAGAATCCCCCAGAAGACATCCCCTTTGGTCCCATTGGTCAGAATTGGGTCACATGATCTACACACAGGGGAAGCTGGGAAAGTCAGTCTCTGGCCTCCTCTGTCTCCAACATGGAAGGCAGGTTTTCCTGGGGGTGAGGGGTTTTAAAATGGACAGAGACTGGCAGAGAAGGCAACTAATCATGATGTCAATCAGTTAAATTCACGTAGAAGCCTTCTTTACTGGCTGTGCTAAAATTTGGAAAAGCCAGAAACCCAGCTGTTTTTGCAAAGACACTCAAGGGAAAACAATTTTAGATGATGCTCAGAATCAGGACCAGAGATGGTACCATTTGATAATGTCTTATTTCAGGGCAGGACTTCAGATCAGAAATTAGGACCTGAAACACTCCTGTTCTGAATGGGAAGGCACCGCATTGACCATTTTTAGGAGGCCTCAGAGACTGGCTACGGACCAGAGCCAAAACGGGGATTGCTGGAGTTCGTCAATCAGTGGATATTTGGTGAGTGTTTACTCTGCTTAGAGCAGCGTATTAAGCACTGAGGGAGGAGGGATACGGAGATAATCAGACATGCATCCTGACCTCAAGAAAAATAAAAATCTAATGGTCAACATGAACTGAACACTGTCTGCCAAGCCCGTTTAAAGCAATTTACATTGTTCTACACACTGAAGTGTATATTGAATCCTCGCAGTAACCCTACCAGATAGTTTATATTCATTAGCCCCACTTATCAATATGAAAAATGAGACCAGGAAGGAAATGGAGGCATGGAAAGTTTAAGCAGTTTTAAGATATTCAGTATTTCTTGAATGATTTTATAGAATAAAAACCCAGTTAAGAATTGACAGTAGGGTTGCCTGGGTGGCTCAGTCAGTTAGGCGTCTGCCTTCTGCTCAGGTTGTGATCCTGGGTTGCTGGGAATCAGCCCCACATTGGGCTCCCCGCCCAGACTGCTTCTCCCTCTGCCCCTACCCTGGCTTGTACATGCACACGCGCACATGTGCCCACACGCTCTCTCTCTCTTTCTCATAAATAACTAGGTAAAACAATTGACAACAGTTGGGGCATCTGGATGGCTCAGTCAGCTAAGCCTCCAACTCTTGATTTTGGCTCAGGTTGTGATTTTTAGGGTCCTGGGATCAAAAGAGCCCCATGTCTGGCTCCGTGCTCAGTGGGGAGTCTGCTTGAGGATTCTTTCTCTCCCTCTCCTTCTGCCCCTCTCCCGGCCTCTCACACTCTGTCTCTAAAGTAAATAAATACATTTTTTAAAAAAAGAATTGATGACAGTGGCTCTAAACTCTCTCAAAAAAGTCTGGATATAATAAATATTGTATGGCACAATAAAGATTGGGGCACACATTGAAACTGACGTTTTTTATTCAAGTGTAATTAACATAAAGTGTTACATTTGTTTCAGATGTCCAATACAATGAATCAGCAGTTCTGTGCATTACTCCATGCTCTTCATATGTGTGTTCTTAATCCCCTTCACTATTTCACCCATTCCCCCCGCACCTACCCCACCTTTAGTAATCATCAGTTCTCTATAGTTAAGAGTCTGTTTTTTGGTCTATCTCGTCTTTTCCTCATTTTTTCTTAAATTCCACATATCAGTGAGATCATGTGGTATTTGCTTTTCTCTCATTTATTTCACTTAACATTATGCCTTCTAGATCCATCCATGTTGTTACACATGGCAAGATTTCATTCTATTTTACGGCTGAGTAATATTCCATTGTATACATATACACCACATCTTCTTTATCCACTCATCTATCAGTGGACTCTTGGACTGCTTCCATACTTTGACTATCAAATAATGCTACAGTAAACACTGGGGTGCATATATCTTTTCAAATTAGTGTTTTCATGTGCTTTCAGTAAATATCCAGTACTGGAATTACTGGATCCTAAGGTAATTCTATTTTTAATTTTTTGAGGACCCTCCATGCTGTTTTCCATGGTGCCTGTGCCAATTTGCATTCCCACAAACAGTGCATGAGGGTTCCTTTTTCTCCACATCCCCACCAACACTTGAATTTTTTGTGTTTTTTATTTTAACCATTCTGCCAGATGTGAGGTGAGAGCTCACTGTGGTTTTGATCTGCATTTCCCTGATGATTAGTGACATTGAGCATCTTTTCAGGTGCCTGTCGGCCATCTAGATGTCTTCTTTGGAGAAGTTTCTATTCATGTCCTCTGCGCATTTTTTCAGTTGGATTATTTGGCTTTTTGGTGTTGAGTTGTATATATATTCTTTATATATTTTTGATATTAACTTACTATTGGATATGTCATTTGCAAATATCTTCTCCCATTCAGTAGTTGACTTATTATTTTGTTGATGGTTTCCTTCACTGTGCAAATCCTTTTTATTTTAATGTAGTCCCAATAGTTTAATTTTGCTCTTGTTTCCCTTGCCAGAGGAGATACTGCTAGAAAATGTTTATATGGCTGATGTCAAAGTGATTATTACTGCCTGTGTTCTAGGGATTTTATGGTTTCAGGTCACATTTAGGTCTTTAATCCATTGTGAGTTTATTTTTGTGGATGGTGTAAGAAAGTGGTCCAATTTCATTCTTTCATATGCAGCTGTCCAGTTTTCCCAACACCATTTGTTGAGGAGAATGTCTTTGTGTATTTCATTGTATATTCTTGCCTTGTTTGTCATAGATTAATTGGCCATATAAGCATGGGTTTATTTCTGGGCTGTCTCTTCTGTTCCACTGATCTACGTGTCTGTTTTTTTGCCAATATCATACTGTTTTGATTACTACAGCTTTGTAATATATTTTGAAATCTGGGATCATGATACTTCCAGTTCTTCTTTTTAAGATTGTTTTGGCTACTTAGGGTCTTTTGTGGTTTCATAAAAATTTCAGGATTATTTGTCCTAGTTCTGTGAAAAATCCTGTTGGTATTTTAATAGAGATTGCATTAAATCTTAGATTGTGCAGTGCCTGGGTGGCTTAGTTGTTAGGCGTCTGCCTTTGGCTCAGGTCATGATCCCAGGGTCCTAGGATCAAGCCTCACATAGGGCTCCCTGCCAAGCGGGGAGCCTGTTTCTCCCTCTCCCACTCCCCCTGCTTATATTCCCTCTCTTGCTATCTCTCTCTCTGTGTGTCAAATAAAATAGATAAATAATCTGTAGATTGTTTTGGGTAGTATGGACATTTTAATACATTGGTTCTGTAGTTTTTGGAGTGCATATCTTTTGCCTCCTTGGTTAAGTTTATTCCTAGGTATTTTATTCTTTTTGGTGCAACTGTAAGTGGGAATGTTTTCTTGATTTCTCTGTCTCTACTTCATTATTAGAGTATAGAAATGCAACAGATTTCTGTGTATTAATTTTGTATCCTGCAACTTTACTGAGTTCTTTTATCAGTTCTAGTAATTTTTTGGTGGCGTCTGTTTGATTTGCTATATATAGTATCGTCATCTGCAAATAGTGAAAGTTTTACTTCTTCCTTATCAATCTGGCTGCCTTTTATTTCTTTTTTCTTGCCTGATTGCTGTGGCTAGGACTTCTAGTACTCTGTTGAATAAAAGTGGTGAGAGTGGACATCCTTATCTTATTCCTGACTTTAAAGGGAAAGCTCTTGGTTTTCACATTGAGTATGATGTTAGCCCTGTGTTTTTAATATATGGCCTTTATTACATGAGATATATTCCTTTTTAAAAAAAAAAAGATTTTATTTATTTATTTGAGAGAGAGGAAGAGAGCACAAGCAGGGAGGCAGAGGGAGCAGGAGAAGCAGGCTCCCTGTTAAGCTGGGAGCCCCACATGCAGGGCTTAATCCCAGGACCCTGAGATCATGACCTGAGCTGAAAGCAGATGTTTAACTGACTGAGCCACCCAGGTGCCCCAAGGTATGTTTCTTCTGATCCCACTTTTTCTTCATTTTGTTGATGTGGTTAATGACATTGATTGATTTGTGAATATGGAACCATCCTTGCATCCCCAAAATAAATCCCACCTGATTGTTGTGAATGATCTTTCTAATGTATTGTTGGAGTGTGTTTGCAAATATTTTCTTGAGAATTGTGAATCTGCCTTCATAAGATACTGGCCTGCAGTTGTCTTTTTTTGTGGTATCTTTATCTGGTTTTAGTATTAGGGTAATGCTAGCCTTGTTGAATGGATTTGGAAGCTTTCCTTCCTCTTCTATGTTTTGGAATAGTTTGAGGAGAATAAGTATTAACTCTTTAAATGTTTGCTAGAATTCACCTATAAAAGCTATCTGGTCCTGGACTTTTGTTTGTTAGGAGTTTTTTGATCAATGATGTATCAAATTGACTTTTAAAAAACAGTCAGGCTTAGCTCAGGATAGGCAAGTAGAGAAATGAGCAACCAAGGTGGTGCAACAGATAGGATTTTCCCAATTTCCATGACCATATGGGAGCCCCCAGCACAGGGTCTAGTTCATTGGTAAGAAGGAGCCTGTAAGGTCATTGTCTGCCAAGGGGGGAGTTTCACCTGATTCAGCGAGCCAGGACTGTAGCCAGGAGACCAGAGACCTTCAAAACATTCAAGAGTCTAGTAAAGCCTGCTGTCCAGGCTCAAAGGACAATTCCCAGAATCCTGTGTCAACAGAACCTGAAGATCCAAAGTAGCTTCTAGAGATGCTGAGTGGCCTCGGCCTGCAGATTTACAGCCACAGATGAGTTCAGAATGGAAATATCGCATGGGCTCTCCCAGCAGCATTGAGCCTTTTCCTTCAAATTTAGGGTGACCAGTTCATCTGGGCTTGCCTGGATCTCTCCCTGTATCAGCAGTTAAAGTTCCACACCCTGGAAAACTTCTCAGTCCTGGGAATACTGGACTTGTTGGTCATTCTACAGATCTAGGTTGCCCTGACAACCCAATGGATGGATATCAGAGAAGGAAAAGTCAGAGAGATTAGAGAGAGAGAATTTTGCCCCTCTCTCAATAATAAAGTCTCATAACAGAACCCACTGAAGGCAGAATAAAAGAGTTTTCTGTAAACACTGGATTTCCTTGGAATCAGGAGATTCTCTGCTTATGGATGTTCTAGCACCCAAGCTGTTCAAAATGGTAGCCACTAGCTACATATGACTACTGAGCACTTGAAATGTGCAATTTTGAATTGAGACATGCTCAGAAAAAAATGATATGTAAAATAATTGCTAGATTCGAAGACTTACTACAAAAAAATAGAATAAAATGTAAAGTCTCTCATTAAATCTCATTATGCTTTATAGTGACTACTTGTTGAAATGATAATTTTCTGGATATATTGAATTAAGTTAAATGTAGTGTCAAAATCAACTTTACCAGGCTTTTTTTTTTTTTTTAACTTCTTTTAATGTGGCTGTTAAATTTTTTAATTACATGTATGGCTTACATTACATTTCTGTTGGACAGTGCTCTTCTAAAACGATTATTCGGGCAAGAATGTCTCTATTGAGATGGATTCTTTTTGTGTGCTATTGTTTACAAAACGAAGTTAAAACATTAATTAGTTAAAATTGTGCAAATCATGCAAAGGCCTTCAGGGAGGTTGGTAATGGGAACTGCATTGCCTTGTAGGCGTTGCCGTGGAGCTGTTTCAGGCAGAAATGCTGCCCAGAACACACTCATGCTTTCTTGTGACCAGTGACTCCAGGCCAAGCTACAGTGCATATAAAAATAACACCAATGAGTTCATTGTTCTGAACTTATGGCCAAATGGACTGCTGGCTCTTTCCATATAGTCTGAATCTTTTATGACCAAGGGATACAAAACACATTTTTTAAAGCAGTAGCGAATGCAATCCAAGTCTTTTTTTTTTTTTTAACTTGAGTATTGAGCAATTTTTGGCTCTCTAAAGATGGTAACGATGAGGGTGCCTTATATTTGTATAAATTTTTCTATTTTCAAAGTTCTTTACAGTTTTCCTTTTATTTCCATTTGAATGTGACTATATCCCCATGAGGCAATCTGAGCTGTTGTTTTATGCACATTTTATGGTTGGGAACCATCACAAGTCTTCTTAACTCTGTTGGGCGTTCTGTTGGCTACACCCAGTGTTGTGACGGAGTCTGCCCACTCGCGGAAGCCAGTTAGGCACGTCTCTGCACAACCAGGGTTCCCAACACGTTGGCAGCTTCAATGCAGCCTCAGTGTGAACGTGGATATCACAGTAATGGGCAAATGCTACTGACCCGATTCGTTTATTTTGTTGTTTGTTTGGTTACGTTCTGGACTGCCATTCATTAAACATTTATAGGCACACTGCTAGGTACTTCCCCAAGGTCAAGAGCACTTTAGGATGAGAAGACCAGCTTTAGAAAACTTGAATAGGGACCCCAGTGCTCTGAGTTCCAGCACAGAGTTCTATAGAGATTAGATTCTTTTAAGGTGAAAAGAGTCCTGCTTACCCAGAGGAGGCAAACAAAGCCACACTCAGGTAAAGCCGAGCCTGCGCTTCACGTGAAAAGAGGGAACTCTCCCTCCCAGCTCCCCCACAGTTGTTGGCTCCTCTGTCTTTCTGTTCTTCGTCTCTCCCTCCCCACCCTCCTTTCTGTTCCTCTTTTCTGTTGATCTCTATCTGCCTTTGCTGTGTGTGTCTTGTAAGGAAGGAAGAACACATTTCTGGGTTCTTAGCTAAGACCCTTGCAGTAAAAAACAGATGAACAAGAGAAAAACAAACAGAAGTTTATTAACACATATACCTTATCTATATGTGGAAGAAACCTGGAAAGATGAGTAACTCCCCGGCATGGCTCAAAATTCAGGATTAAATATCACCTTAATAGAAAAAGGGGAAGAGGGAGGGAGGCCACTTAGGGGAGAAGAAGTGATTTGGGGGAAAGATGAACAGGTCCTTAGAATAAAAAATGGGAGAGAGGGCCATTTGTAACAAAACTTGAAGTTTCTGTCCCATGACAAGAGTCAGTCTTCTTGGGTTGATGAAACTCCTTGGATGGGAATTTATGACAGTTGAACTCCCTTTGGACAATGTATTTTTAGGCAGACAAGAGGCATTCAGAGAAAACTTCCCCCTGCATTTGCTGTTGTTGGGGTGCCTAGAGCTCAAAATCATCAGTATCCCAAAAATCACGAGTTTGGGAACACCATGTCTGGACCTCCTGCCGTCATATTTGGGGGTGACCCATTCTAGTACCCTTCAGTCTCTGTCATCCACACACAAATACCCCATTTTTACTGCCTAGGTCACTATGGGATAGAAGCTAGAAATTCAAAAACCAAATGACAGCCCTGCCATGCCTTCATCCAAAGAAAGCTGGGACAAAACGCTTCATTGCTTTCAGTGGGAAAAAAAAAATGGGTACTAAATTCCCTGGTGAGGGGGGAAAACTTTGAAACTGGATAAGAAACGAGACACTGGATGTAAAGAACTGTATATACCAGGGCGCCTGGGTGGCTCAGTGGGTTAAGCCGCTGCCTTTGGCTCGGGTCATGATCTCGGGGTCCTGGGATCGAGTCCCACGTCGGGCTCTTTGCTCAGCAGGGAGCCTGCTTCCCTCTCTCTCTTTCTCTCTTCCTGCCTCTCTGCCTACTTGTGAACTCTGTCTGTCAAATAAAAAAAAAAAATCTTAAAAAAAAAAAAAAAAGAACTGTATATACCTAAAATGAAAACACTTCAGTCATCTGTGGTTGTCTCATATCACATCAAGCCTAGTTTTTTTTTCCCCGTTACTTCATTATTTCCAAACAAGAGAGCCAGATTAGATAATCACATATGAATTTCAGATTGTGCTTGCTTAACTGAAGTTCGCTCTTGCCACTCACTGGAAACAAGCTGCTAGGAGACGAGTTATTCTAAATGCACACCTCTGGGCCGTCATTTGGCTTTAATTCATCTCCTCCTCCCCCATGCATCAGTGAACTAAGAAAAATGCTTTGGGAATGCTTCTAACTCTAAACTTCAGTTAATTCTCAAGTTTGCATATTAGCCTGGAAATCAGTCGGTGCCAAAAATAAAAATAAAAAAGGCCAAGAACCAGAGGTCTCAAACTGTATGCCATTGGTCCATAAACAGATGGCCAGATGTTGTCTTATCACAGTGCCTTTCTACGTATGTTGCTAAGGAAAAGCTGACATTGAAAAATTAGGAAGCTTTTGATAAAAATACAGATTTAGGGCTTTTCTTTAGGGGTCAGAAGCTGTCATAATGGACAGGCGCTCCCTCGAAGTAAGGGTAAATAGAGCTTTACTCCTTTCTGTTACTCGTTTGCCTTGGAGACGCATTTAGGTTTGCAACCCTGCGATAGAACAAAAAAAAAAAAAAAAAATGCATCTTACCACCCTAAACTGATAAGAAGTAAAGGCCTAAATCATGTCATGTCCCTTTTTGGATTTTCTTTCTTCCTTTTTTTTTTTTTTTTTTTTAAAGATTTTTTTATTTCTTTATTTGACACAGAGAGAGAGAGATCTCAAGTAGGCAAAGAGGCAGGCAGAGAGGGGGTGGGAAGCAGGATCCCTGCTGAGCAGAGAGCCTGATTCAGGGCTCGATCCCAGGACCCTGAGATCATGACCTGAGCCGAAGGCAGAGGCTTTAACCCACTGAGCCACCCAGGCGCCCCCTTTTTGGATTTTCAAGACCCTCTATGTTCAGGTTTGCAGCCGGCCTCTCTAACCCAGGGACGATTATGGTTAGGGATCCACTGCAAGACAAAAGCTTTCTTGTGACAGTGGCAACATCCGACATGAACTGACGGGAAGCTGTGTATTGTCTTTATTTTTCCCATTTAGCGAGGACATTCACACATGTAGCTGCAGGAATATGATGCATTCGACTCTCTGGTATTGCCCCCGACCCTACTGGTCGTGTTTGGTACCATACGGCCCAGACACATTCCCTTTAAAAAGTCCCCCAAATCCTGCAGTCCAAGTATATCTCACCCTGGAGGTTTCTGACAAGGACCTTGACAGAAATATGTGAAGCACTCAGAACAGTATCATCATTTAGGAAGTACTAGACAACTGATTGCTGTTAAACAGTTACAATAACACTGTTCCCAGTCCTTAAGGAGTTTATAAGTAGGGAACAGGGGTCAGAAAAGTACAAATGGGGGCGCCTGGGTGGCTCAGTGGGTTAAAGCCTCTGCCTTCGGCTCAGGTCATGATCTCAGGGTCCTGGGATCGAGCCCCGCATCGGGCTCTCTGCTCAGCGGGGAGCCTGCTTCCTCCTCTCTCTCTGCCTACTTGTGATCTCTGTCTGTCAAACAAATAAATAAAATTTAAAAAAAAAAGAAAGAAAGAAAGAAAGAAAAGCACAAATGGCGATATTGTGGCTAGAAGTGCCCTATGCGTGCTGGTCAATGGTAGCTCCTTCGTGGCAGGAAGAGGAAAGTAGTTTTAAGCATATGGTGGTCTAATATCGCATTTTAAGTGGCTTGCCACACTGATCTGTGATAAATTCAGCACACACACACACACACACACACACACTGCCGTTGCTCAAAGCATTTAATAAAGTCTATTATAAACAGAACCTTGAGTTGGGAGCAGTACTTGGGTGGAAAAGGGAGCAGGACCACCCAGTGCCAAAAAGAGTGGCCATGAGAGTGGGTAAATAACAGAGACGGGTCTTGAATTAGGCAGAACCAGGAGGATTAAACGGAGGGATCCTGGGCTTCCAAAATTAGTGTGAATTTTCACTTCAGTCTTCAACGCAAGGTGGAAGTGTGTAGAGGGCTTCACAGTGCTGACACTTGGGTTGTTTATATCAATACCATTACTGCACAGCTGATGTCACCATGTACAGAAAAACTTTAATCTTTCTACCTCCCTGCACTGAAGGACAAACCCCCCCACCTTCCTCAGTGCTTTGAAAGCACTGTCAACATAATACTAACCTGTGTTACAAATATTTTTGTTAAATAATGTATTTGTATATGTGTATGTCTCTGTATGTGTTGATATGTATATGTGTATATAGTCCATATTTTTTTCTTCTCCCGGATAAGGATAAAAATTTCTCAAGGCATCCCTATCAAAATACCAAGAGCATTTTTCACAGAACTAGAACAGATAACCCTATAATTTGTACGGAACCACAGAAGACCCCAAGTAACTAAAGCAATCCTGAGAAAGAAGAACGAAGCTGGAGGTATCGCAATCCCAGAGTTCAGGACACACTACAGAGCTATAGGAATCAAAACACTGTGGCACTGGCACAGAAACAGACACATCCATCCACAGAATGTAATAGGGAACCCAGAAATAAACCCACGCTTACACGGTCAATTAATCTACAACAAAGGAGGAAAGGATATCCAGGGGAAAAAGATAGTCTCTTCCACAAATGGTGTTGGAAAAACAGGACCACTTTTTTTTTTTTAAGATTTTATTTATTTATTTGACAGACAGAGATCACAAGTAGGCAGAGAGGCAGGCAGAGAGAGAGGAGGAAGCAGGCTCCCTGCAGAGCAGAGAGCCTGATGCGGGGCTCGATCCCAGGACCCTGAGACCATGACCTGAGCCGAAGGCAGAGGCTTTAACTCACTGAGCCACCCAGGCGCCCCCAGGACCACTTTCTAACACCATACACAAAATAAACTCAAAATGGATGGAAGATCTAAACATGAGATCTGAAACCATAAAATTCGTAGGAGAGAGCGCAGGCGACAGTTTGTCTGACTTCGGTAATAGCACCATTTTTCTAGATGTGTCTCTTCTGGCAAGGGAAATAAAAACAAAAATAAACTATTGGGACCACACACACACACACACACACACACACAACTTTTACACAGAGAAGGAAACCATCAACAAAACAAAAAGTCAACCTATTGAATAGGAGAAAATATTTGCAAATGACTATTTCTAATAAGGGGTTAATATCCAAAATATATGAAGACCTTATACAAATTCAACACATACACACAAAAAAAAACCAATCCAATTACAAAATGGGCAGAGGACCTGAATAGACATTTTCCCAAAGACGTCCAGATGGCCAACAGGCATGTGAAGAGATGCTCCACATCACTCATCAGCAGGGACATGCAAATCAAAACCACAATGAGATTATCACACCAGTTAGAATGGCTAAAATAAAAATGACAAGAAATAATAGTGTTGGCAGGGGTGTGGGGACAATGGAACCCTCGTGCACTGCTGGTGGGAATGTAAATTGGTACAGACACTGGAAAACAGTATAGTGGTTCTTCCAAAAATTGAAAATAGAAATACCATACGATCCAGTAATTCCGCCACTGGGTATTTACCCAAAGAATACAAAAATACCAAATTGAAAAGATAGGTGCACCCCTGCATTTACTGCAGCATTATGTACAACAGCCAGAGTATAGAAGCAATGTTAGGTGTCCATCAATAGATGAATGGATAAGGAAAATGTAACAGGTACATACACATGCCACACAATGGAATATTACATAGCCATTAAAACGGAGATCATGCCATTTGAATCAAAATGGGTGGACCTAGAGGGTATTATGCTACATGAAATAAGTCAGACAGAGAAAGACAAATACCATGTGATTTCACTCATAAGTGGAATCTTAAAAAAAGAAAAAAAGGATAAAACAACCAAAAGCAGAATCAAACCTATAAATACAGAGAATAAACCGACTGGTGCCAGAGGGGAGAGAGGTGGGGAGTTGGGCAAGATGGGTGAAGGGAAGAGGGGGGCCACAGGACTCCAGTTATGGAATGAGTAAGCATAGGGAACACAGTCAATGATATTGTAGTAATCATATAATGGAACGGACAGTAGCTACACTTGTGGTGAACACAGCATGTCCTGTAAACCTGTCAAGTCACTAAGTTGTACACCTGAAACTAATGTAACGTTGTGTCCACTCCACTCAGAATTCACGTGCTCAATGATGGCAAAAGAAAAAAAAAATTTCTCAAGGCAGAGACAGTATCGTCATTGATTTGTCACTCCAAAGTCTCAGAAGACAGTCAGTGTTTGTTAAATGACTTACATAGTCAACTTGACTCGGCTCATCTTTGTTTCACTCTGCCGCCTCTCAAGGAGTGGAAGCTCTAGCCCTTGAAGGACCAAGGGCCTCTCTAGGTGGTCGTGGACAGGGCCACAGAACTCAGGCAAAAACTACTTTGGGCAGTTCCCTAAGGCCCTGGGTTGTTGGGTCAGTCCCATTTGGTAACAATCCCATAAAATAGCTCCAGGAGTCATGGGCCTCTCTTTTAGAGTCTTCAGTTTTGATGACTCCACACTCAGATGGTTTCCTTGGCTTTTCCTCTGCTTAATTTTAGTTCCTCTCTTGCTCTAGCTTCACCTTTATCCCTTCTTCCCCCTAAGAACTTTCTTGAACTTTCTTCTGTTCTTTTTGTCCCCGTTGTATCTCCACTCTTACTTAATATCTTTGCACATAGTTCCTGGTCCAGTGACGAAACCCATCTCCAAGTCAACATTCATTCATTCAGTAGTTTATGTATCAAGTATTCAGTACCCACGATGTGCTGGTGAAAAGAGCAAAAAGCAGACGTGGTCCCTACTTTCATGGAATTCACAATCTCATGAGGGATTCAAGTTTAATAAAATAACTATGTAAATAAGCATATGATTGCAAACCTCAGAAAGCCTATAACCAAGGCAGCTGACCTAGACCAGAGGTTGGGCAAGGCTTGCTTGAGGAAATGCCTTGAGTGCCGAGCCATGAAGGGTAATGAGGCCCTGGGGGAAGAGAAAAGGCAGAGGATTCCAGATAAAGGGAAGACTGTGTTCTTAAGGTCCTGCAACAGGCGGGAGGAAAGCATGACCAAGGAACAGACCAGTCAGTGTGGTAAGAACCCAGACAGTGGGCCAGTGAGGAAATAAGGGCCAGACGCCACTGGGTCTCATTATCATGGTAAGAATGAACACAAATGAGAAATCTCAAATGCGCCCCAAAAGGGAGTACAACTGTCACACACACATTATTACTGAACAGCAACACTTAGTTCCAAAGGAAAAGCTACTAGACAATAGAAATGCATTTTATGGTTGTTTTTTATTTCCCTAGGTAATGACGACAGATTTGCCTCTCTCCTTGTGTGAAGGGAAGTTCTAGAAAATTATTGTCGAACTCGCTCTGAAAGTATTCTGGTTCGTTCTAGTGTGTTTGAAACGCTCAGTGGAAAAAGGTTTAAAACCCACTCACCACCCCCTGTAAGTCAAATTGAGCTGAGCAGACTATAAAATTACAGGCTCTGGGGAAACAGAGACTCCGTTCTAATTGCCCATTGATCAAAGAAGAGAAAGAGAATAAAAGTAAGTGCGTTGTTAGCATCTCTGCTGAAATAGTTTCTCTTCCTGATTGGAAGGTAATTGTAACAAGATGAGGCATGAGCATGTCATATATGTAGCATGACCGTGGTGTGGTTTCATGAAAATTCTAGCTGGAAGATGAACAAACCCACATCCCTTGTGACTGGCTCTGGCCTGGTGATGATCAGGCTTTGAGATGCAGCCCTTCCACTTATAAAGACGTGTGGGGAGGAAATTCCGGCTGAAACATCGATCACGTTAAAGAATATTTGCATTTCAGAGCCTCTGCTGGTCTCTGTGCTGCTGGGAGTTCACATTTGGTGTAAGAGGCCATTTTATTTATGGCAGCATCTAGCTGTGCCAAGCATGCCCCTAGATCTTGCAAGTGGGGAACAAAGCTGTTCTGATTGGTAGTCCCAGGGCAGGGAAAATCCTTGTGGGTTGTATTGCCTTTAGGAAAATGTTTTCTTCCTAAAAGTGTATCTGAAGTATATTGTCTACAACAAATTTGGTTCTTCCTTGGGACATATGTTTTGTTCAAGAACTGTTCTTGCCTCATTCTAGCGGAGGGTGACCATCCATTCCAGATGGTTCTACTAAGGCCCTATACCCTCCTGCTGTTGTTACTTAAACTGAGAAGGTCCAGCTTGAGGAAACCATTGTAGATGAGAGTATTTTATCTGTGGTTGCCCAGGTGTGAAATGGTGGCAGATCATAAGATTAAACCGAGGCATACGGATTGGGGAAGGGATTCCGTTGGAAGTAGGGCTGACTGAGACTCACACAATAAATGATTAAGGCTCTGAGGATGGAAGGAGAAGGCAGTTCTCATCTAAAGGTTCAACCGGAGAAGGATTTGTTTCCAAACTCACACAGTCATTGGCAGTGTTCTGTTCCCTGTGGGTTGCTGGACTGAGGGCCTCCGTTGCCTGTGGGCTGTTAGCCAGAGGCTGCCCTCGGCTCCTCACTGTGTGGTCCTCTCCAAATGACAGCACACATGTTGGCAGCTTGCTTCTTCAAAGCCAGCAAGGGAGAGTCTCCCAGCAAGACAGTTAAAATCCTGTCACCTTTGCCATCTTCTGTTGCTTAAGAACAAGCCACGTTTACTTACACCCGAGGGAGGAGGATTATGGAAGAGAAGGGATTCCAGGAGCTGGGGGTCAAGAGGCCCTACCCTAGAATCTGTCTGACTCAGGCAGAAAAGTTGGAGAAGCAAAACTTTAAGCTTTTAATATCTTAGCTGTAATAATTTATCAGTCAAGAAACGGATTTGGTGCTGGTTATATGTGCAGAGTACAATAAGGCAGAAGTAGAGACTTTCCCTTCATGGGTCAAGACACAACCTGTTTAAAAGGGAACAGGTAACACTACGCCGACTTGAATAATAATAATTGTGTTGTTTCTGAATCCTTCTGTTGAAAATGTAAGAGCAACTGGAAGAGAAGGGCCTTAGCAATACAAACATGAGGGAGGGACAGAAGCTGTAGGAAGAGTCTAGAATTGGTCGGGAAAATGAATGAGAAAACAAGGAGGAGAGAGAGGCTCAGACTCATCTCCCCTCTGAAAATACAAGCGTCCTGTTCCATCTCTAACTTGTCGATGCAGTTCATTCCCTCGCCCAGATTTTGTCAGACTTCCAGATTCTGAGAGAGTATTGTTTGTCCGTGAGGTGATCCTGCGTAGTAGCTGCTTCCATGGACCCCGCCGCCCACTGCTTGGCTCTGGTCTCCCGCACTGTCCTATATCAACAGGGCAAGTAGTCACACCCTGCAAATGCTGGGACTATAAAATAGGATCATAAGAACACCTACTTCTCAGAGCTGATGAACACGCTGCATCATGGAACAAGCCGCAACATGGAACGTGCTTCGCCCAAACACAGCAAATGCTTCCTAAAGCGAAGTTACTGCTGCTGTTCTTTGAACCAGCGTTGCTTGGGTGTCTGTCATGGGTACGGTTAGACCATCTCTTTCACCAACCAGCTTTTCCTAGGACTATTTGCAGACTTCATCACGGGCTCCCATATTTGACGATGGCCATTGCTATGGCCTTGGTAATGAAATACTTGGCCATCTCAAGCACTTTCTTTTCTCAAGGGAAAAAAAAAAAAGCCCTGACTCAGTGGATCATAAAGGTCTATATTGATCTCAAATGACTGTAATTCATTGCAACAGCACTTAATGGATGTGGTTCAACCAGTTAATTCCGCCCCCCTCTTACCCTCAAGGAGAAAAAGCTCTCCAGTCCTTCGTTGGTCATGGAGAGGTAATTAGCGTTTCCAGAAGGCCTGACCTGTAACGTAAAATCTCTCTCACCCATCGTGGTAGCTCACCTTTCTGCCTTCTGACTGTGAAATTCAACCACATGTTTATCCTTCATTTTGTCTCTCCCTTAGAAGGTCAAACGAGACTCATGGTCATCGTTCCAGTATTTAAAATCCTTTAGTTACAGTAACCCCTAGGCCCTAGAGAAGGCCTTACAGTCTGAGGTTTGTTACTCGGTTTGGACATGAACTTCTGACATAGCACCTTCCTGCTCAAGGTGGTAGCTCGCTGCCACACTCCGAGCTGCATTTTTGTCTTTGCTTTACCAAATCCGCCGCCTACTGCTGTTCTGCAAAGCTGAGTGGAAAGCAGTGCTTCTCAGACTTTAATCCCCTGGGAATCTTGCTGAAGTTCAGATTCTGATTCCGTGGGTCTGGGGTAGGACCCAAGATTCTGCATTTCTGACAGGCTTCCAGGTAGGGATGCTGCAGATCAAAGGACCACAACTTTGAGTAGAAAGGATTTAAAGGACAGGTGCCAAAACCAGTTGCAAAACCCAACTGAAATGAGCCTCTTGGGAGATTCCAAACCACTCTCAACTGTGCAGTCTGCACTTAAGGCTGAAATTCAATCCTGGCTGCCCTGTGAGCACCACCTGTCATAACGTTGCCTAAACAGAGGTGTCCTGTGGCTGATGGCACCTAAGAAGGAACGTCGGCATTATTTATAATCCGTCTTTTAAAAACAAAAGCCATCCTTGAGCCAAAGGGATGTCACCTCATATTTCTGGTTGTAAAAATTGGATTTGGGTCGGGGGGGAGGGAGAAATTATATCATTAATCTTCTATTTATGCTCAGAAGAGAATATGCATCCTATCCCCCAGCTCTGATCTTGAGGCTGTTTCCTGAGGGCATGTGTTTTTTTTTACCTTCTGCCAAGAGCAACAGATGACCAGAGATGGGCCCAGAGATGGGTTTGAATGAGCTGTGATCTTTCAGAGCCCATATTAAGTGGTTGCAAAAAATGCCCTATGAAATCAATGGGTTGAGCAATTTTCTTTAAAGATTTTATTTATTTATTTGACAGATAGAGATCACAAGTAGGCAGAGAGGCAGGCCCAGAGAGAGGAGGAAGCAGGCTCCCTGCTGAGCAGAGAGCCCGATACAGGGCTCAATCCCAGGACCCTGAGATCATGACCTGAGCCGGAGGCAGAGAGTTTAACCCACTGAGCCACCCAGGCGCCCCTGGGTTGAGCAATTTTGCAGCCAATTCCCGAAAATGGGAGAGAGAATGACGGACATAGCCCCATCTCTATATGATTTGAGAAGAAAGGAGAATCCAGCAGGCCCTTTAGAATTATGTATCACAAGCTTAGGTCGGTGTCCAAAACACTGGGAACTTTAAAAAACACTGATCCTGGAGTCTTACCTGCGGAGTCTGATGTAATGGTCTAGGGTGGGCCCAGGTGGTTCTGATGGGCAGCCAAGGCTGCCAATCACTGTTCTAGACCAGTGAGTCTCAAAACCGAGCATCCAGATTAGTTGGAAGTCTTCTTAAAACAGATTCCTAGATCCTAGGCCCAGAGTTCCTGATTTAGTAGGTTTGGGATAAACCTGAGAATATGAATTTCTAATAAGTAAGCAGGTGCTGCTGCTGTTGGTGGTCTTAAGACAAACATTAGAACACTCTTCTGGACCCGGGGCAGGTCAGTTCTGACCTTGAGATCAAATCCTGCCCTCCCGCTCTTTTTCTGAACATACTTTTACTGGAACACACCCTCTCCCATTTGTTTACATAATGCCTAGTTGAGTCTTTGCAGCAAAGACCCTTTGGCCAGTAAGTCCTAAAACATTTACTGTCTGGTCTTTTACAGAAAAAGTTTGCCAACCCCTGCTCTGGGTGCAATGGGTTTTCAACAGGGAAAGTACATTATCTGTCTTCACATTTTTACTCTGTAGAGAGCTGGGTTACGAGAAGTGTTGGTAGCCACAGGAAAACAGAAGAGAAGGGGAAAGGGGATCCCGGGAAAGGGATCACGAAGGTGTTTCAAAATTTACCAAACTACAGTATTACCCCCTCTCTCTTTAAACGAACTCAAGATGGTAATATATTTGTTATTCGTTTTGCCCAGTGGTTCTCAAAGTGTGGGCCCTGCCCCACGGCATCACCATCACATGGAACTTGTGGAAATGCAAATTTTCAGGCCCCATTGAGATCAACAGTTCCAGAAACGCTGGGGGTAGAGCCCGGCAATCTGTTGGAGCCACGTGACTTTGATACATGCTCAAGTTTGAGAACCACTAACACAGGGCTCCGAGATGACAAAAGCAGATGCGCTTTATTTAACCCGCAATCACAAGATGAAAACAGTGTTGCCTTGTTCTCTGAGTTAATTCATCACTAAGTTTCTGAACCTATCAGTTTCCGTGAAGATCTAAACAAGTGGTATGACTTCTTAAAGAAATACTCAGGTTAATCCAAACAACCGGAAGTTGGAGGCAGGTGCCAGTTAGAGCAGGGCCTCAAAGGTTAGTGTAACACCACCAAATGGAGGGTTTGTGAGGACCCAGATGGCCTGGCTCCTCCCGGACTTCCTGATTCAGGGGCTTTCAGGTGGACCCTGGTGATTTGCATTTTTTACAAGTTCCTAGGGGCTGCTGATGCTCCCGGTCCAAGGACCACACTCTGAAAACTGCTGAATTGAAGTATTACCTTCAGCATTACGTAAAAAATGGACTTTCTTACAAGCTCTGAATGTCCAAGAAGAGAGGCATGAAGGGGTATGTGGTGGCTCTAAGGAAGACTCGGTGTTTTTCCTAAACCTTTGTCCAAGCGTGAGAGCAGAAAAGAAAGGCTGAGGTGGTGCTCTGGGGTTTGAATCACGGGGAAACCCCAGTTGCAAAAATCCTGCGTTTCTTCGGACAGGTAGCAGGTTGGAAGTCGGAGCTAGCAGCAGGGGGCAAATTATTTTCTTGCCTGGGAAGCTGTAATTAGTGCAGACTTGACATTGCTTGGAAGCTCCAGCTGGCTTGAGTAGCTGTTTTCCATATTAGAACTGTTTGTGAAGCAGAAGTTGAAAGGAGCGCCTACACCGTCACGGCGATGGGAAATCAAAGACATTCTGAAAGTAGAAAGCTAAAAGTTCGCAGGCGTCGAGACTGAGAACAGATGAGTCCCGAGCGTGCGGTCTCTCGTTGGCCCATGTGCTTCCTGCTGTCTTAATTGCTCCCCACCCTTCGAACGTGCCGCGCCGGTATCATACAGGGCGGCTGACAAGCTTTCTCTCTCTGCGTCTCTTGGCTTGGCTTTCCTTTGTGTTCCCTCCATTCTCAGGCATGCTTTTAGTGGCCGCAAGCTTTCCCAGGTTTGTCTTTGCAGTAACCTTGACCAATAAGAGCTTCTCTTCCCCAGTCGTTGAAATCCGAGTCCAGGGATTGGCTCTGGTGGGATTGGCTTTGGTCTAAGCCTTTCCCCCCGGATCATTCAGTCCTGTGGATGGACACTTCTGGGATTGTCCCTGGTTGCTCTGGATGGTGTCACCCTTACACCTCGGCCTTAACCCAGACCCCTTGGCCTGGGAGTGGCAAAGGTATGGTCTCTAGAAGACAACCTGGGGAAGGGGAGCTAAGAGGTACCCCCACAGTGGTCCACTTCAGCCTCTCTTCTTTGGGGGAATGGGACACGACTGCTTTCTTGAGACTCAGGAGCAAAGTGTTTTATGCTAGCCTTCATTTTTAGAATCTTCAGGTCGTGTAGAGGGTTTTGAATGGCAAGAGAGTGAGGAAGAGCTTGAACACTTCTATTCCTAGTGGAGATCTGATACCAAGATTTTGGAGCCGCATAATGGTGTAACAGTAATATATTTTGATGGAATCGATTGAATTTGTTTTATAAGGAAACTTGAGAAGCAGGGAAACCATTTAAGGACTGTTGATATAGGCCAGAAGTAGGGTGACATGAAAAGGGGCTCGGAAGCGGATGGGAGGAAACGTACTTGGTAGGCAATGTCTTCACCCTAGGAAACTGAAAGACATGTTAGGGACAGACATAAACTGCATGCATTCACTACCTTGGGCTGGAGTTGATAGGCTGCAGGTTTAGATCTTTCTGGCTTAGCCAGGAGAGCCACCACTGAACCAGGTTCTGCCCCGCAGTCTGCCATGGGCACTGGTACTCCCTGACACCCCAAACTCCTGTCCCCCCTTCTTGGCCTAGGCTCAACCTAGATCACTAATTTGTGCTTCTGTTACAGTTCTCCCCTTCAGAGATGTTTACCTCATTTTGAGTATGGCTTTACATTTTGGTTTTTGGTTTTTTTTTTTTAAGATTTTATTTATTTGAAAGAGAAAGAGCATGAGTGTGGTGAGGGGCAGAGGCAGAGGGAGAAGCAGACTCCCCGCTGAGCAGGAAGCATGATAACAGGGTTTGATGCCCAGACTCCAGGATCATGACCTGTGCCGGAGGCAGACGCTTAACCACCTGAGCCACCCAGGTGCTCCTGGCTTTATGTTTTTTTGGTATTAGTTTTATCTTTAACTTGATGTGAAATTTGTTACTGAGTCTTCAAACTGTAAACCGAAAGTCTGCTGATTCACTCCAGTTCTGGCTGCCCACTGTCATCCTGTCCTTTCAAAAGTGAAGGGAAAAGCAATAATAATAATAATAATAATTAAAAATAATTGACTTTATAAAAAATACAGTTGTACAACTTATTTTATACATGTAAGTTTTTAAAATACTATGATTAGAACCAGAGCTGTAACAGGTGATAGTAAAGTAATTTTCAAAGTGTGCTCTATGAATTATGAATAACTGTGCTGAGTGTAGCAAGGAGGACATGGAGAATTTAACTACAAATATGAAGAGCTTACACTTTTCATTAGTAGAGGAACGAAACCCACATAGGGTGTCCTGGGAGGGCAAGGACAGGTGCCAACTGATACCACCACTGAATTTGTCACTTTTATCATCATTCAGTAGTGGGCCTCACTTTGTGATTTTCACAAGTCAGTTAGAAGGGACAGGGTCCCAGATCTTCCAATTGTGCACAACTATTGTCCGGTCATCTCCCCATTAGTGCCTTTGGCTTTTGCTGTCTGGTTCCACAAGATGCCTGCGTGGGTGAGCCTAAATGGAAGAAAAAACTGGATAGGTTATATCGTGGGTGTATTTTTGCAAATGTGGTATTTCAGCAGCCTGGAGAATTACCGAGGCAAAAGAGATGATTCTGCAGGCAAATTTAATTACTTTTAAAGAACAAGCAATTCCAAATTCCAAGTCTCAGGTGAGGTTCTTATTGACTCTCTCAGGTGTTTAAACAGGTTACTTTCCCTTAGAAATCTTGGCTTAGGGGAAAGAATTAGAGCTGATTTAGAGTTTCTCTGAGTGTTTTTTAAATTATAGAGGCAGTAGAAGCTTACAAAAATTATTCAAAACAGTGGTTTAGAAATTATAAAATGCAAGCCTTCAGCTTGAGGAATTCATCCCTCATCTCACTTTTTAGAGTAGCTTGTTAACAGCTTTCAGTCCATTTTCTGTGAATACATCTATATCTATAATTATATCTACAGCTGTGGCAATGCTTCTCAACCGGATGTGATTGTGCCCCACCCCCACCCCTCACAGACACTTGAGAATGTCTGGAGACATTTTTGGTTGTCACAGGAGGGAGGGCAGTACTGGCATCTAGTGGGTGGAGGCCAGGGATGCTGTTGAACATCCACAACGCACAGGGCACCCCCACCACAATGAATCATATGGCACAAAATGTCAGGAGTGTTGCTGTTGATAAACCCTAAACTACAGGTTTTCTTCATACAGGAGAACTTGAGAGGAAGTTGGTGGTGGAGGAGGAGAACCCTAGGTTCATCTTGCCCCGTGAATGCAACTAGGTTAACTATCAAGTTATCGTAAATGCCCCACAAAGCGACCTGGAGACTGACAGAACAAATTCCACAAATAAAGGGAGAGAAGAGGCCACGCTGAAGAAGGTAGGAAGGGCAGCCATGTGGTTTGGGGAGAAATGGATCAAAGGTGCTATAGAGGGGAGGGAGCCTTGGTCACAGAGAAGGGTGAGAGAGAGAGAGGAGCACAGAGAGGAACACACAAGGAGAACTTTTTCCCAAAGCCACTGGCTTGGAAAACAAGAGGGCCAACTTTTCTGAGTTCTTACAACCAGTAGGGTTTAAAGCCTAGAGTTTTAAAGACCACTAGGCTTGTGTGTGATAGAGCCCAGAGGGCACAGCACTGCTCCTGGGGAGAAGGCAGACAAACAACCCAGGGGCAGACAGCATGCAAACAGGGATCTGAAGACCTCCTGAGACACACAATGGGGGAGATTATTGGCTGTTCTCGGAGCACATCCTGGAGAGGCAGGATTCACAGAGATGGCTCTCTAGGGACAAAGGAGCTGGCTGGTGCCATTTCCCTCCCCAGACCCTCAGCATAAACACAGAGCCACCTGCGGGAAGCAGTGCAGTGCAGCTACTGGCTCCCTACCTACTTACACCAAGTCCCACACACCTGCACTCTGGCAGGATTACTCTTCTCAGTCAACTTGTCTCGGTCCCAGCACGGTGGGCCCCTACCCCCAGAGAACCAGCACAAACCCTTGCCCGCACCATGTCTCCAAACCAGAGAGTCCTGCAGGGTCTCAGTTGTGGTGGAGTTGGTGTCAGGTCTCATTTGACAAGCAGACTAGAAAACAGCTAGTTAAAACTCACCACATTCAAGCCAGGGACCAAACGTTGCCCACAGCAGGCAAGGAGACCCTCTGTAGACGAGTGTCTTAAGAATGGAGCAGCCAAAACACAACAGCACACAATGGAGACATGTTCTGAAGTGCCAGGCCCTGGGCACTACATGACCTCCTGTTCATAACACCATTACTTGGAGGAGCAGGAGCCATAACTGGCTTTCCTAACACAGAGAAAAAGGCAGAGACTTAAACAAAATCCCAAGATGGAGGATTTTATCTCAAATGAAAGAACAAGACAAGGCCATGGCCAGAGATCTAAGTGAAACAGATACGAGTAACATGCCTGATGGAGAATTTAGAGCAACAATCATAAGGATACTCACTGGGCTTGAAAAAAGAATAGAAGACCTCAGTGAAACCCTTAACACAGAGGTAAAAGAGTTAAAGAATTAATCAGAGATAAAGAATGCAATGAATGTGGGGCACCTGGGTGGCTCTGTGGGTTAAAGCCTCTGCCTTTGGCTCAGGTCATGATCTCAGGGTTCTGGGATCGAGCCCCACATCGGGCTCTCTGCTCAGCAGGGAGCCTGCTTCCTCCTCTCTCTCTGCCTGCCTCTCTGCCTACTTGTGATCTCTCTGTCAAATAAACAAATAAAATCTTAAAGAAAAAAAAAAAGAGAATGCAATGAATGAGTTTGGAAACAAGCTTGATGCCGTGAACAGCAGGCTGGCAGAAGCAGAGGAATTAGTGACCTAGAAAACAAAAATAATAGAAAATACTGAAGGCAAACAAAAGAGAGAAAGAAGAATTACGCAGCACGAGAATAGATGTAGGAAACTCAGTGACTCCATCAGACATAATAACATTCATTTTATAGGAGTCCCAGTGGAAGAAGAGAGGGAAAAGGGGGCAGAAATATATTTCAAGAAATAATAGCAGAAAATTTCCCTAATCTGGAGAAAGGAAACAGACCTCTCGATCCAGGAGGCAAAGAGAACCCCCATCAAAATCAACAAAAGCAGGCTAACACCAAGACCTGTTGTAATTAAATTTGCTAAAGATAGTGATAAAAAAAAAAAATCTTAAAAGGAGCAGGACAAAAGAAGTCCTTAATTTACAAGGGAAAATATGTAAGGCTAGCTAGAGATTTCTCAACAAAAACTTGGCAACCCAGAAGGGAGTGGCATGACCTATTCAAAGTGCTGAATGGGAAAGCCTGCAGCCAAGAGTGCTCTATCCGGCAAGGCTGTCATTCAGAATAGAAGGAGCGATAAGGAGTTTCCCAGACAAACAGAAGCTGAAAGTGTTCATGACCACTAAACTGTCTTGGCAAGAAATATATTTTTTAAGATTTTATTTATTTATTTGAGAGAGAGAGAATGCGCAGTGGGGGAACTGGCAGAGGGAGAAGGAGAAGCAGACTCCCAACTGAGCAGGGATCCTGATGCAAGGCTCAATCCAAGGACCCCGAGATCATGACCTGAGCTGAAGGCAGATGTTTAACCGACTGAGCCACCTGGGTGCCCCAGCCCGGCAAGAAATATTAAAGGAGAATCTTTGATGGGAAAGGAAAGACCAAAAGTGACCAAGACAAGAAAACATCAGAGAAAATCTCCAGAAGCAATGACAAAACAAGTAATAAAATGGCAATAACTACATATCTGTCAGTAATTACTTTGAATGGACTTACTTGAATGGACTAAATGCTCCAATCAAGGACATGGGGTATCAGAATGTATTTAAAAAAAAAAAAAAAGAACTGTCTATATGCTGCCTACAAGAGACTCATTTTAGACCTCAAGACACCTGCAGATTGAATGTGATGGGGTGAGGGAACATTTACCACGCAAATGGATGTCAAAAGAAGGCCAGAATAGCATACTTACATCAAAAAAACTAGGGTTTAAAACAAAGACTGTAACAAGAGACAAAGAAGGGCATTCTATAATCATAAAGGAGACAATCCAACAAGAAGATACAACAATTGTAAAGATTTATGTATCTGTCTAACAGAGGAGCACCCAAATATATAAAACAATAACAAACACAGAGGAATTCATTGATAACACAAAAACAGTAGGGGACTTTAACACCCCACTTATATCAATGGACAGACCACCTAAACAGAAAATCAACAAGGAAACAGTGGCTTAGAATGACACACCAGACCATATGACCATGACCGCTATATTCGGAACGTTTCATCCTAAAACTGCAGAATACCCATTCTTTTCAAGTGCACATGGAACATTCTCCAGAACAGATCACATATTAGGTCACAAATCAGTCCTCAGCAAATACAGGAAGCTTGAAAATCATACCACGTACCTTTTCTGACCACAATGCCATGAAACTAGAAGTCAAACACAAGAAAAAAATTCGGAAAAGACCACAAATCCGTGCAAGTTAAACAGCGCGTCAATAAATAAGCAGTGGGCTAGCCATACAGGAAACTTCAAGTAGAAATGATGGTTTTAGAAAATAACAATTCTGAGAGTTATAGCCCCATTATTTCTTAGAAGTTCATATGAGGAATCAACCCACTAATGATTTAGAATTATTTTCTTTTTCTTTTAAAAGTCTTTAAATCATGTTTAGAGCAGACATTAAAATATATTTATTCCCATTTCCACTTACACGTTTCAGCAGAGAAGCTCACCTTAGGGATTCAGCCAGGTTGTCCCTAGGCCGGGGAGAATCAGGATAGCAGACCTTGGGTTTGGGGGCCCACAGCTGCTTGGATGAGTAGCACACAGATATCCCTGCCTCGTTGGTAGTAAGCAGGATGTGAGGCACAGTCAGCTCCTCTCTCTCTCCCTCCCTCCTCTCCTTCCTTGCAGAGAATAATACCTTAGAAAACTTAAACTTCTTAGGAAACTACTTACAGGCAAGAATATGCAAAATGAGGACATTACCATCCTATATGGTAGAGAGCATAGGAGCGAGATAGAGAAGAATCAAGTTTAAAGTCATTCAGGGGTGTTTTGAAAATCTTGTTATATAAGTAATGTGTTTCATAATACACTTCTGTTTCAGAGTATGTTTAATCATTTATTAGCATTTTGTCACCATAGACATTTATTAAGCACTTGACATGGATCTAGCATTTGCCAGACACGATGCCTATTTATTCCAGACAAGTAAACATGAAAATCCTTCCTGCGACCTTTATCAAATGCCATGATTTGTCACTCCACATGAAATCTCTAAATATTCTTTATCCTGCGTTTAATTTAAGTCTCTGTCCTTGAAAACAGGTGTGTGTTTGGAGAAACAAAATACAGAGCTTTGAGTCAGGCACACCAGCTTGAAGTGTAAATCCCCCCATTAGCTTGCACTGGGACGTGGCTATAATATCCTGGGACAAGGACATTTAACTTTTACCCCAAGATAACAATTGCTTTTGATACTTTCCTCCCCGCTCTTTGCTTCCTTCACTCAACTTCTAAGGAAGTCAAAGGGAAAATAAATAGGGCTAACATCGACTTGCTGTCATTCCTCCTGGGTCACCCTGGTCTCAGGCACAGTCTTCTCATTGGTCTCCCTACTTCCGCCCTGGTGTCCCTGCAACCTCTTCTCCACTGAGCAAGCAGAGCGATTTTCTGAGGAAGAAAGAAAGACCATGTGCTACCTCTGCGCGAAAGGCTCCAGTGGCTCCCCATTTCGCTTGGAGTCAATGCTCCATCTTTGGCTGCCCCTTCCTCTGGGCCTTTGCACCTGCCATTCCTTCTGCCTAAAGGGCTTTCCCTCCCTAGGCGGTCAGGCCTCACTCTCTCAGCTCCAATATCACTTCATCCAAGTGGACTTCACCAAACAGCTTCCCCGAGCAACCCCTCCCCACCTCCCCAGTGCTCCCGACGCTCCTTTCCCTAAAAGTGTTTCTCCAAATCACTTATCCCTCATCCAGTACATGTTGTTTATTTGTTTATCGGCTATTATCTGCCCCAGAAAGTTCCATGAGGACAAGCATTTGTGTCTATTTTACTCATGGCTGTATCCCCAGTGCCCAGAACTGTGCCTAGTACAAATATTTGCTAATAAAAAATAAAAACCATACCTCTATAGTAAAGGCTTCTCCTTTTCTCCGCCATTGAAAGAAGTACAGGTAGACCTAATCATGAGGAATGCTAAACAGATTAGGAGACATCCAGGTTTCTTTAATTTCAAATTAAAAGTATCTAGTTAGGATTCTTTGATTAAGTTGCTAATCACAGAATATTTTTGATACTAAGTAACTCCATGCAGCATGGGTAAAAATCAGCCAGATGTCTTAAATATGTGCAAGTAACAGCAGATATATCTAAATAAACTTTATATTTGTAAACCCCAAGTTTTCCTCCCAGTCAGTCTACCCTCTATGAGCACTGGGCAGTATCTTTTTTTTTTTTTTTAATTTTAATTATTTATTTGACAGAGAGAGACAGACCGTAAGTAGGCAGAGAGGCAGGCAGTGTTGGGGGGGAAGCAGGCTCCCCGCTGAGCAGGGAGCCCGATGCAGGGCTCGATCCCAGGACTCTGGCTTCATGACCTGAGCCAAAGGCAGAGGCTCAACCCACTGAGCCACCCAGGCACCCCGAGCTCTGGGCAATATCTTCCTAACCTACTGGAGGGAAGGCCACGTATCACTTAATCTCTTGCCTTTTCTTTTCCTTTCTGCCAGCCGAACTCACTAGCAGCAAGTCTCCTATTTCCATAGGTGACGATGTGTGTGAGGGTTGTAAATAAACATATGGGCCTGCGTTGTCTAGAAGAAACATGATGTGAGCTACATTTTAAATTTTCTAGTGGCTCAATTTAAAAAGTAAATGGAAACAGTTAAAAATTAGGTAATTTTAATAATGTATTTCATTTAGCCCAGTATATCCAAAATATTATTTCAACAAAAGTCAATGTTTAAAAGATGAATGAGATATTCGACATCCTTTGTTTGTAGTAAGTCTTCAAAATCTAGTGTGTATTTGCCACTTAAACAGACCGTCTCAATGGGGACACATTTCAAATACTCAGGAGCCACCTAGGGCTAATGGCTACTCTTACGGACAATGTTTGTATCACTCTGAAATTCATATGTTGAAATCCTCCCGCTCAGTGGGATGGTATTAGGACATGGTGTCTTGGGGAGATAACTAGGATTACTTAAGGTCATGAGGGCAGAACCCTCAGGAATGGTGTCAGTGAGTTTCAAAAGAAGTGGGGCGCCTGGGTGGCTCAGTTGGTGAAGTGTCTGCCTTGGGCTCAAGTCCTGATCCCAGGGTCCTGAGATCGAATCCCATATCAGGCTTCCTGCTGAGTGGGGAGACTGCTTCTCTGTTTCCATCTGCCCCTGCTCATGTGCTCGCTCGCTCTCTCTGTCTCTCAAATAAATAAATCTAAAAAAAAAAAAAAAAAAAAGTTACAAAAAAGCTTACTGCTCTCTGCTTTCTGTTCTCCACCATGTAAGGACGCAAGAAGATAGACCAGGCTGTGAACCAGGAAACCGGCTGTCATCAGACACCAAATCTGCCAGCGCCTTGATCGTGGACTTCCCAGCCTCCAGCACTGTGAGAAATGCATGTTTATTGTTTAAGCCTCTCAGCCTATGGTATTTTATTACAGCAGCCTGAACTAAGACAGCCACCGTCTGGGACAGTATAGATAGACTCTCTTTAAATGTCTCAGTGGCCCATGTTAATAATGTTACTCTTTACTTACTCAATCAACCGAAACAGATTTTTGAGTGTCTAGAGCTTTTCTAGACCCTAGGACCCTGCAGTGAAAAAAAACAAACTTTCCATCCTGCCGGGCACTGACACTCTAGTCTTGAACACAGTAAGTGGTAACAGGTTTATAGCAAAGGAGATAATGGTTAGCGCCATGGAGAGCAGTGATAGGGACAGCCTGAGGTGGGGTAGGGTTGCAGTTTTAAAAATATCATTCTAGAAGGCTTCACTGAGCCAGTGGTACCTGAGGGGGGTGAGGGAGAAAGGCATGGGGGCATCTGGGGAAAGGGGGCTCCAGGTACAGGGAAGAGCGGGGATATTCTTGAAGCACCCGGGGATCTGCAAGAAGACCACTGTAGCTGGCGTGGGGCGAGGTCAGGGAGGGGAAGGGAGCAGCCTCACAGCTTGGTAGGACTTTGCCCACACACCCCCCGCCCCCAACCTCAAGTGAGAATAGCGGACTTGTAGGGGGTTTTTTTGGTTTTTTGTTTTTTTAAGATTTTATATATTTGTTTGTTCAGAGAACACACAACCCGGGGAGAGGTAAAGGGGGGAGGGAGAGGGCGAAGCTCAAGTAAACTTCATGCTAAGCTCAGAGCCCAGTGCGAGGCTTGATCTCACCACCCTAAGATCAGGGGCTGAGCCAAAATCAAGAGTCGGTCGCTTAACCAACTGAGCCACCCAGGCGCCCCCTTGCAAGTGTTTTGAATGGAAGATTAATAAGACTTGCATTTTACCAGCACATTCTGATGGAGCCCAAGCATCCACCATGAATCCTGGTGCACTCTCTCTTTCCCTCTGTTGACTTCTGCCCTAGGCGGGCAGCCCTCGAATGCACTGCTGAAATGTGAAATGTGGTTGATCTCTTCAAAGATGGCCTTTACCCTAGCACATGCTCTGCAGCTCTTTCTCTGCCCAGTCGGCCACACAGAAGGGCAGAGGGACTATACATTCAGCTTTCAGGAAAGCCACCATGTGGGATGAGAAAGATCCGTTTCTGGGCCATGTCTTCCATAAGGCAGACACCCCGTGGAAATGAACACATCTCTTCCTGCGACACATTCCATTTATTTAGATTAAAACATCTCCTGGCTGACAGGAAGACCTCCTCCTTCAGAGGTCTGCCTGTGACACATGGAGACCAGGAGACCCTCTAGACCCCCGCTGCTCAAAGCGTGGTCTGGGACCAGCAGCGCCAACACCAACTGCAGAATCTCCCGCCCCGACCTAGGCGTGCTGGGTCAGAATCTCATTTTAACAAGACCTCCAGGCCATTGATACGTACAGTAACATTTACCAAGCGCTGCTCTAGACCTTTCAATTCTGAATCCTCCCTGAATTTCTCCATAATAATAATATCTTAATGACTTAAAATAGCAATAACCATTTGTTACTTTCCATGATTATGAAGATTATCTAGACTCCATTAGGGGATTCCTCTGCTTCTCATGGCCTTGCCTGGGGCTGTGGTTCATCTGGAAGCTTGGACGGCCATGATGGCTCGTGCATACGACTGCCAATGGCATGGGGGTCAGTCTGCGCCATGTTCTATCAGCTGAGGATACAGCCATCTGGGGGTCTGGGCTGGAACACCCAAGATGGCTCCCTTCCATGTTCGAGAGAGTGTGCTGGCTGCCAAGGGAAGCTCCCCTGGGGTGTCACCTGCAGAGCCCCAGTCTGTGTGGATTCTCCATGGGGCTTGTCTTCCTCAGAGCACAGCAGCTTGATTCCAAAAGGGAGCTTTCCAAGGGACGAACCTCTTAAGGCCCGGCTCTGGAAGTCACCCAGTAAGACTTCGCCGCTTTCTGTTGGTCAAAGCAAGCAACAAGACCAAACTAGATTCAGGGGGTGGGGTGGGGGGATGCCACCGCTTGATGGGTGGAGTGGCAAAGAATTTGCAGCCATCTTTAATCCATCCCCAAAGCATAACTGCCATTTAGTGAGCAATCGTCATATAAGCACTGTTATCCAATATTATCTGATTCATCAATTTTGTAATGCACATTTTTTTGACATTTTATAGATCCACAGGAAATTGTTAAGATAGTGCAAAAAGGTCCTGAGCACCCTTATCTGGTTTTCTCCAGTGGGAAGACCGCACATAATTTTAGGACAATATCGAAGCCAAGAAACTGACATTGGCACAGTGTGTGTGTGTGTGTGTGTGTGTGTGTGTGCACGCACATGCGCACACGTGAGGTTCTGTGTCCTCTTGAAAGTGCACAAGTGACAGTTGTTGGATGGTTGCCATGTACTAGTGCCACATTTCGTTAGTTTTTTTTTTTTTAAGATTTTATTTATTTATTTGACAGAGCACAAGCAGGGGGAGGGGCAGAGGGAGAGGAAGAAGCAGGCCCACGTGGAGCAGGGAGCCCAATGCAGGGCCCAAGGTCACACCGTGAGTAGGGCTGCGGATGGGAACATAGGGACAGAATTCAAACCCAGGCACTCCAGCCCTAGAGACCATATGGGCACCTATACTCTGTTGGAAGGGAGTTACAACATGATTACCCCTAGCATCTTCTGTATTTAGCATGGCATTGGTGAGGGTTAGTGAAAAGTATGTGAAGAGACAAACCCCTGTTCTTTGGGTCCAGATCCCGCCTGCTTGCCCTGCTGTCCGCTCCTCAGTGCAGAGGGATCCCTGGATCCTGTGGCAGCGCCTTTCCTGATTGCGAAACTATCTGAATTTGAAAGGTCAGAGGAGCGACAAATGCATGAGCTTTTTGATATTAAGCTTGAAGCAACAGCTTGCCCTTTTTTTGTGCCTGCTCCCTGAGCAACAGCCTGTTAGATCCTTTGAGTTCTAGCTCAGTGACACTTTTTTCCTTAGTGGGACACATTCAGTTCTCGTTTAATCAGTTCTCTGTGGAGATTAGACATTGAATGGGAAAAAATGATGTGAAGAAAATGAAAAGGAGGTGATTACTTTGATTTTCATAAATGTAGAAATAATGCAGGTTCTAGAGACAAGCGGACCACCTATGGGTTGAAAAAAATAATTTTTTTAATTGTAAAGCTGTTTCAACCACTTCTTACAGATGACAGCCCCCCTTTTTTGCACCACTAGAATGCAAAACAAGGAGAGAAAGAGAGAGAGGAAGAAAGAAAGAATTTATTCATTGGTAGGTTGGAGCTAAGTATGATGCTTACTACATGGACCACACCAAGAAAGGAGGAAATTAGTTTAACCAGATGGGATATACACAGAACTAATTACAGATCACAAGTTTAAACTTTGCTCCCCTGGCAGCTCTTTGAAATCCTAATCTCTAACTTGGGGCTAACAACCAAAAAACACAGCTGGTCATTTAAGAAAGCTGGGACTGATGCCAGTTGCCTTGTATTCTAAATTCAGTGCAAAACAACAGGCCTACCTGCTTTAAAACCTCCTCATTCTTCTTTCATCATGCTTTCTTTGATACAGGCTGTTCTGTGGGTCAAGAAACAAAGCAAAATCCAGAATAATTTAGGTCCATTGACAAGGTAAAGGCAATTATCCAGACCAACTGGGAAATTGTCGCTTCAACTAATCATTTCTGTATAATTGGTTACATCTTGTCTAGGCTTGTGTGGTCACAGAATATACTTGAAACAAGAAAGAATGGTTTTATCAACTTTGCCAAATGAAAAGGGGCCAAATACGCAGGAATTTGCTTGGAGTCAAGGTCCAGTTTGTCGAACTTGAACTAGAGAAGGTGGCAGAGGACTTGACTTTTATAATCTAATCTTCGAAATGGCATAGCAAAAGTCAAATAGATAATGTTTTATCTAACACTTAACTGAAAGCCACATCAGCTCCTTGAATTCCTGCCATAACTCCCTGAGGTAAATGCCATCATCCCCATTTTACGGGTGAGAAACTCTATCTCAGAAAGGTTAAGTAATTTATCCAAGTCCACACACCAATAAAAGACAGGTCCGGCTCCAAACCATTCTAGCATATGTGACTCATTATATATGCATTTCTGTTTTAAGCATGTAAACATGAATTTCAAAAGCTATCAGGCCCCAGTAATTTGGGGTAAGGGGTTGTGGGCCTGTATTTCATTATGATTTCCATTTACACTTCTGGTATTTTAGGAATTAGACTTCAGTGAGATGGAAAGTCTAGCCAGGAGGTAATAGGGTCCATTTTCTGCTCCAGGGTCACAAAGCTGCAGTATTTTGCAGCATTGCCTAGTTAGGGTTAACCACAGAAAGGCAGTCCTCACCCACGTAGACCGGAATTTTTTTTTTTAATTTTAGAAAATGTATATAGTGTTCATTGTTAAGTCCCTCCCTCAGCAGGGTCTGGGGTAGTGGCATCCCATACTCCAACACATTAATATTTGTGCAGGGAAATGTATGAATATTCACCCTGAATGGGAAAAAGACTGTGAATAGCCTCCAGATGATTGAAGTCAAGTTCTAATAAATCACTGATGAAAAAAATTGGGACTTTTCAAAACACTTAGGTCATGGGACTGTGCATAAAGAGTTGTAGACCTATATGTTAAATATTTCTTTACCATTTAGAAATCGAATTCTGAGGGATACCAGCCACTGATTCCAGAAAGTTCTCCCTTTTCCAATAACTACATAGCATATTGGATTTCCACTGTATGGGGCCCCTTTCCCAGTGTGTGCAGTTCAGCTACATGCCACCCTCCTTGAGAACATGAGAGCTCGAGGTGGGTGGGCTGTATGAAATCTGTTTGTTATCTTTCTGGAATTGACCCCCGACAAAGCCTCTTTCATATTTATACCATCTGGTGCTAGTGGTGTGTATGGCTGTGTCCCTCCTTACAAAAGCAGAGAACTACTCAGCTAGAGGGAACCTTCAAGTTCATCTAGTCTAATTCCCTATCATGGCAGCTATGCCCCTGATGGTCCCTACCTCCTGGTATTAACACCCTAGTATAGGTCTCTGCGACTGGCAGAATGCAAACAAAGTCATGATTTGCCACCTCAGAGATTCAGTTATGAAAGATACACAGCTCCCCTCTCCCTCCCTCCCTCTCCCTGTGCCTCCCTTCCTCATCACTAGCTCTGAGGGAAGCCACATGGCCATGCCACGAGAACATTTAAGCTGCCTTATGGAGGGTTCATGTGGTGAGGAACCCAGACCTCCTGCCAGCGGCCCTGTGAGTGCGCCATCTTGGAAGTATATCCTCCAGCCCCAGTCGAGTCTTCAGGTGATCCCAGCCCTGGATCACATCTTGGCTGCAGCCTGATGAGAGACCTTGAGCTGGAGTCACTCAACTCAGCTGAGTCCAATTCCCAATCCACAGGAGCTCTGAGCTAAAATTCTGACAGTAAAATTCAGACAGTGTTTTGTTATGCGACAGTATGTAACTAATACATTCCTGCATTTGACAGAGGAGGAGACTGGGTCCCAGCGACATAAGGAGATGCTCCAGGACCCTGCTAGTCCTATGACCCCAAGGGCCACCCTGGCTCTTGCTGCTTCTGTGGAATGCAGGATGACTCTAATTTTTTATGATCTTGGGTGCTGTTTCCCAGAATCTTCTGTTTTCTCATAGAGAAACTAGAAGCCCCTGGAAAATCTGGCCAATAATTCAGCTGTGAAAAGGAAAGTTTGGCACAGATGTCCTGGTTCTGGAGGGAGTCTGCCCACTTGCTAAATTTCCCAAAATAACCTACTTTTGTGGGTTGGTTTTTCAGGAGATCATTTTTGTTTTTTCCTGTGAGGATGAAACTTTCTAGACTGCAGTTGTTAAGTCAGGGAAAATGAGGAAGCATCTAGCCCCTTTCCTGTCCTTGGTGTCCAAGAGTGTGTTCTTAGTGAACTGGCCACTCTCTCACAGGTTTTATGTCAGCGTTGGCTCTGGCCTAGCCTGTGAGCTGGCGTCAGTCCGCAGACCTGCAGCTGGTCTCCTGGTCATGTTACTGGATGAGTGATTGCATTCCCTGCTCTAATGCTAAGTGTCTTCTCCCACCAGCTGCAGTTGACATACAGGGCACAATTCCTCTCTGAAGCCCCTGCCTGCCTCTCATATCTCCCTGAGCCATATGCTTGTGTGTTTTAGGTACAGATGGAGACATTAGTCACATAATTCATCATACAGGAAAAGTCAGAGACTGGCTATTTTATTTCAACATGAGAATTAATTTCTACCTTTGGTACTGGTAGGAAAAAAAAAATCCAGAAATGTCATTGGGAATTGTAGGTGGAATATCTACCCCTGCTTAATTTTACTAGGTTCTTTCTTTTGAGGTTAACATGCGGCATGACACGTGCAAAAATTCTAGAGTAGAGCAAGATATAAGCCCCGGCTGGTAGATTTATTGCAGCGAAGGCCCCGCTTCTTCACCCCTTTACGTACACTTACTCTTCGGCCTGTGACTTGGTGGTATCTTCTTAACAGGCGGTATCTGTTCCCCATCCCCTGAATTTAGGCAGGCCTTGTGACTTGCTTTTTCTGATAGAATGTGACAGAAATGGTTGCTTGGCGGTTCCAAACCTTGGCCTCAAGAGGACTTGGAGCTTCCTTTTCCTTTCTTAGAAGCTTGCTTCTATCATGTGACTATGTCCAGACTAGCCAGTGATCAGCTAGCCAGCCAACTCCCAGACACACGAGAAAGCCCAGCCAAGAGCAGCAGAGCTACCAACGTGACCTGCATCTGACCACAAGAACCACCCAGTTATCCTGTAGACTCGTGAACGATAATAAATGGTTGGTTATTAAGCCACTGAGTTTGGGGCTAATTCATTACGCAGCATTATTTGTGGCAGTAGATACCTGATATACGCAGGACAGGGGCCTTTTGGTACCATGTGGCCTGCTTAGGCCCCGGGCCAAACACAGACGATGAGGGGCTTCCAGCGAACGAGCTCTGCATGTCCCATCTTAGAGCTCATGAAGCTGACTGACAGTCTGAGGTCCGCATAAGACGCAGGGCCTTAGCTATTCCCCATCAACGTGCAGACTTCCAAGTCACTATCCTGTCTGCAGCCCTGGGGGTTGAGTGTCCTTCTTCCAGAGTCCGGTCCCAGAGATTCAACATCTCTAAAGTAGACCTTCTACTCTCAGCCAGAGGTCTGATGGCCTCGTATAGAAATGTTTTATAAATCCACCTACTTTCAGCTGCACCTGCCTTCTGCTTCCAGAGGGACCTGGTTCTACCAGTTACTGAACATCTGTGGAAGGGGGAGCTCTTGTTTTGACTTGAGTTGGTTTTCAGCTGTCCCTGCCGCCAGCTTAGTACTCCCTGGTCAGATGAGGCAAAAGCCTTAAGACAGAGCAAACGATCAGGCTTCCCTCCTGGAAAGGACTGGGCATCTGTGCAAGGCAGGGGAAGGGTGAACCTGGGCCCCAGTGTCTCAAGTTCAGCGGCCAGAGTGACCCAGGGCAAAAGAGGATTGATTGAAGCAAGGTAACGGAAAACAGCCATAAGGAGATACATAGTCTTTAAATTCAGCTTCAGCAACATTTTTAGTGACTAGTAAGAAAAAAACACTAAATTGAAACTTACAAAGACCTGCTTTGATGAACTCTCTCAACCGTTTATAGCTCCTGTGTTCCTAATTGTATCCCAGTGGCCTAAAATTCACTCACACCCTAACGCTATCAGTGTGTATTTGGGTCTGATTTTGCAAAAGTTGTTTTCCTGTCATCGGTCAAGGTTAGATTCCATGTGGGAGTTATTACACGGTTAGCAGTTTTGTGAGTATTATCTGTGCTTTTCCGAGATTTTCTTTAAAATTATTTCCTGGGTGCTGTCCCAAAAACCAACAAGAGAAACAAAGAGCACGGAGAAAAATGGTCATGGTCACTGTAAAATACAAACAGTTCCACAACCCCCTTCCTCTCCTCATACCATTCTTCCCCCACACTGGTTTTCCCACTGGATCAGTTTCCTTAAATCATCATTCTTAAGTAAATGTTATATGAGGAGGGGAATGAATACCACACTAAAATGACGAGACCATCTCTTGCAAATACCTGTCCAGGGATAGACAGATTGTTTGGGGTCAGCCACACAATGTCATTACCAGAGATACGCTCTTGTGTTCTACAGGTTTTTGTTTAGTTGTCTGGGGGCTGCTGGCACAAGATCCCGGCCGCGAGGACTCATGGAATTTCTCCCCCAACCATTCCCTTTAACTGCAGTCCTCTGACCTCGCTGCAGTGTTGGTTGGGAATATGATTTTCCTGTTCCTTTTGCTTTTGCGCACTCAGCGAGTACCGTCTTTCCTTCCTTGGTGATCCTGTGTCTGGATCCTCCTCTAGCCTGTAACCAGAGCAGACATTTTAATTGTCCTTGGAAATCCTGACCCCATTTCAGAATGTAGGCTCCTGCATGATTTATTTAGTAAATAAATGATTTACAAATGGTATTTGTAAACATCGCAGAATGGTCACCACAATAAGTCGGTTAACACCCAGCACAAACATGTTGTGATGAGAACTTTTAAGATCTATTCTCTTAACACTGAAATATACAATACTGAGACGGCTGGGTGGCTCAGTTGGTTGGGTGTCTGCCTTCAGCTCTGATCACAATCCCAGGGTCCTGGGATCGAGTCCTGCATTAGGCTCCTTGCTCAGCGGGGAGCCTGCTTCTCCCTTTGCCTGCCTCTGTCTCTCTCTCTTTCTGACAAATAAATAAATAAAATCTTAAAAAAATATATGCAGTACAGTATTATTAATGAAAGTCACCATGAAATTACATCTGCCTGGTACACTCCCATGACTGAATTATTTTCTAACTGCCGGTTTGTAACTGTTGACCCCCTTCACCCATTTCACCTACCCCCTACCCCTCACAAACCGTTAAATGTATCTATGAGCTTGGTTTTAGATTCCACATATGAGGGAGAGCATATGGTATTTGTCTTACTCTTTCAGGTTTATTTCACTTGGGTGGGTCCACCCACCATTTGAAATCACAATGGCAAGATTTCATCTTTTATGGCTGAATAATATTCCATGCTATATATGTATCATATTTTCTTTATCCTTTCATCTGTCAGTGAACACTTAGGGTGTAACCATATCTTCACTACTGTACATAATGCTACAGTGGGGGCTACATACATCTTTTCATGTCAGTGTTTTTCTTTGCTTTGGATAAATACTCAGAAGTGGGATTGCTGGACATATGGTAATTTTATTTGTAATTTTTTGAGGAACCTCCATACTGTTTGCCACGGTGGCTGTATCAGTTTACATTCCCATCAACGGGGCATGAGGGCTCCTTTTTCCTGCACGTCCTCACCAACACTTGTTGTTTCTGGTGGTTTCGGTTTTAGCCATTCTGTGTCCGTGGGTTTGATTTGCATTTCTCCAGTGGTGAATGATGTTGAGTATCTTTGCATGTGCCTGTTGGCCATCAGGATGTCTTTGAAAAAATGTCTGTTTAAATCCTGTGCCCATTTTTAAAATCAGACTGGATTTTCTTACTATTGAGTTAGATACTTGGTACTTTTACTAAGGATGAATGGTGGTTTGATAAGTTTTGGAGATGTGAGGGATGACTATAACGCTTATGCTAGATTTACTCCCTGCTTTGATTTGTTAAGGATTCTAGATGGCTCCTTAGCTTTCCTAAAATGAAATCAATATAAAACTTAAAACTCAGGGCCTGCAAAAACTCACATGGACAAAACCAGGGGAAAAATAGAAAAAAAAAAAATTATGCAGGCTCTATTCCAAAGACAAGCCAAAAATTTGGCTCTAAGCTTTCTGATAGCCCACTCAAAAAGGGAAAATATAGTTCAAGTGTGTGATTCTTGTGGTCTAAGAAATAAAGCCTGCCAGTAATTCTGAGGAAGTAAAACTTCTCCTAGAACATAGAACTGAAAGAACATTCCCATGCAGGTCTTCACATGGGACACATGGCCTCTAAAATAAACATGATTGCTGGTGTGCTAGAGGTGTTTATTAAAAGATCCCTCTGTATGAAGCTGGGAAGGGTGAATATCAGTGAACTTTCTGGCAAAAGCAGTTTTTCAAGCGAATCTTTTGCATTGTGATCTAAGTGTTCGGCTCTCCAGCAGCCTACCAAGGATGAAATGAGTGTCTGGAGATGAACAGCCAGTTCATCCTTAAAATAAACTTCCATTAATATCATTTCTCTCAACAGAGTTTTGACTTTTCCTCGTCACGCTTTTGAGCAGGGAATATCAGTAAACTGTCCTACAAAGGCTAAGTAAAAGAAATTTAGCCTAATTTGCAATGTGAGACTTTCAGGTTTGCTAACAAAGAATATCCTGACAGTGAGAATTAGCTTTTACAGTGGATTCCTATGAGAATAGATTCTTTTAAATATAGTTTTGTCTTGTTCATCTTAAAGGATGGGAAAATCTGCGTAAGGCTTTTCCCCGACCCTGTGAGATGGTGACTGCGATGATTCATTTCCATGATTTTAGAAACAGAAGACTGTTCATGCTGATCCCTGACTCCTGAGCTGGGCCAAGCAGGAGTAAGGAAGGAAACATTAGAAAAGGGGGCTCCTGGCTAACCTAGAGGTACATTTCATTTGGGACATGGCTCAGGTTCCACAAGGCCAGCATTAAACTTGCAACCATCTGTTTGAGGTTTTGTGGGAACCAAGAATTCCAGGGCCCAGAGAGATGGGAGAGCTTCCCGGGAATAGACTCTTTATGGAATCTTTTTCCGTTCCATGATGGAAGGCTCCCTAGGGCTTCCTTTCCTCATGAATTTAGGGCTGGGGAGGAGCTTAGTAGGCACCTATGGAGCTCAAACTTGGACATACTCTGGCCCTTTCCCACAGAAGAGATGACCCTGGAATGAGATCTTTGACCCTTTCATATGCGCCTCCTGAGATAAAATGACCCAAAATAAACACAAGAGATCTCTCTGATGACCACATTCAATTTGCCAATTATTTCCAACCTCAGGAAACCCAAACTGCGTATTACACCAGTGATTCTAGCTGGTTAAAAGGAGATCATCCATCACCCAATTTCTCTCCACGAGAATCAATCTGTATGAGACTGAACTACCATCTAGTCAAGGAAATCTTCAAAATTAGAGGCAGGATGTGACAACCATGGATATGTGTCTGAAATCAGTGCCGACAGGTTCCCCAAATCTGGGTAGAGTGACTTGCTGAAAATGTTCTCCTTATATGCCCAGCCCTGCACATTCATCCTTAAAAGGAAAATCTTTGAGGTGAACTTACTAATTGTCTTGGGTCGTGTTCCCCCGAAACAAAGCCCGAGGTAGGAGTCCTTGGGCGTCTACTTTATTGGGAGCTGTTTGCAAGAGAAATTTTAAGTAAGGAAAGAAAGATTGGGAGGACAGCAAGGACATGGCTTCGGGAGAAGTCTAGATTCCCACTGCCTAATCCCACGGGGAGCTCTGGAGCATAAACAGCAAAGCCGAGTCTGTGCCGTCTTGCAACAAGGGTGCTTTGATAACCTTCCCCAATTAGCCATTGGCTACCAGCCCCCCTGCGTGGGGTTGGTAGCAGGTGGGCAGGGAGGGGACTCCAAGCATCTCCAGTTGCCCAAAAGCATCCTCGGGGGGAGGTGTCAGACGTGAGCCCTTAGCGGCAGTCCAGAGAGCAGCGTCGTAAAAGAGATCCCAAGGTATGAGGCAAGATACCAACAGTGGCCACTAAGCCAGTGTTTCTCGAACTTGAACGACCCTCTGGAGTGCTTGTTGAACACAGATTGCTGTGCCTCACCCCTGGAGCTTCTGATTCAGTGAGGCTGGAATGGGGCCTACAAATTCCCATTTCCCAGGTGCTGCTGCTGCTGGTCCAGGAACAGTGCTTTGAGAACCACTGAGCACAGCTAACATTAAAAAAAAAAAAAAAATCCATCTCCTTTGGAAAGCAAAAGCTAGGCATTTGTACATCTGTGTATTTACAAAGGTTAAATAAAGTGAGGGGTTGGCTCATCAAAAATGTGGACAGACTGATTTTATCAGGCCACTGACTCAGCTAAAACTTGCTTTCTCTTGTCCATCCCCAATCCCAACTCCCAGGAGAGAATTTCAGCAAAGAATCGAAGGACGATGTCATTGCATCAGGAGACAGCTCAGCAGTTCAGTGATGGGGCAGATAAAGGCTGGATGAGGAGTTCGGAAACGGGGCTCCCTGCCCGCGCCCCCTGCAAATGGCTGTGTGATCACTGGCCAGTGGTCATGACCTGCTGTGCTTTGGTTCCCTCAGATATGACAGAGAGACCTCAAAGAGACTTCCAGCCCGGAGCTCTTCTGCCAGTTACACCAGTATTTACCTTTGGGACCCCAGGCAAGCTCGCTGGGTCGCAGGTCTTGCTTGTGAATCCGTGCAGTGGGTATGGTGGCCTCAGTTATCCCTCTTGCACTTCCACTGGCCTTCTTTGAGCCTTCTCCCCAGAACACGAACTCCAGACTCTTTCTCCACAGCTGAAAATGGTCCGAGAAAAGCAGCAACCCCTGAAGACACTAGTCTGAGTTTTCTTTTGTTACCAACGGCAGGACACAAAAAGAATCACTGCTCTCGCATTGGACTGTCTCTGTCACTCGATACGATCCCAGTTCCTGGAATCCTGAGAGCTGGGATCATGGATGGCCAAGCTGAAGCTGACTCGGGGTTTGGGGGGCAGGGCGCGCTGACGGATCGCGAGGCTGAGGCTCTCTCCATAATCTCCAAGGCTTCGCCCGAACCCTCTGGGACCACACGTGGACATCCATAATGGTTTCTTCAGAGGGCTATGGTCTGTTGCATGAAGGTGACTTGTGGATCCCCAATGAGTAGATTAGCAGCTCAGTGGCCCATGGCACATGAATGGAGACACTGCTGTTTAAAAATTAATAAACTTGGCAATTCAGAAACAGCACCGCAGTGCTCACCTTCAAGGTCCTCATGAAACAAGCCACTATGCATCCAGCCCTCTTCATCACACAGTGTGCCTGGAACGTTCCTCATTCAGCCATTCAGTTGGAGCTCAGTGTGTGTGTACAGGGGTGGGGGAGAGGCAGGGAGGATACAAATAATGACAAGAGATATCTATTATGTGCTCTGTACAAACATACGAAGTTCAACAAAGAGCAGGTTAAGGAGGGCAGGTTAGGGGGTGGGGAGCAGGCCCCGGAAGTCGGCTGCAGGACTGGACAGGGCCGGGGGCAAAGTAGGGAGGACGTGCATTCTTATACAGGGGTATCCGGCAGACTCTCGGGTCGAGGGAACTTGGAGCAGAGCCCTGGAGGCAGTGAGGGTTGAGCATTATGGCTGACCCCAAGAGACAGCAGTACCTAGCCAGTGGAGTGCTACAGAAACAGCTAGAAGCTCTGGGGTCTAGAGCAGAGGGAGCCAGGGGAAAGGGGCGTGAGCACAGGAGGGCCATGAGCTGACATGAGTTCTTTTTGAAAGGATCCTTCTGGCTCCATGTGGAGAAAGCACGTGGAGAAAGCCCGGGGGGAAGGGAGATGGGAAGATCAGTGAGGAGACCTGAAGATGGGGCTTAACCAGTCATTAGCCCTGGAGGGGAGGTGTCCAACTCCATGGATATCCAGAGTCTGAAGGCTGAGCAAGCAGAATTTGCTAATGATTTGGACATAGGACATGAGAGAAAGAAAAGGATCAAGGATGAAGCCAGTGCCTTCAGCGGGAGCTACCAGGAGAATAAAACTCCATTTGCTGACATGTAAAAAACTAAGGGGACCGAGTATGCTTGTGAAGGGTGGGCTAGAGAACAATGGTTTGATCTAGAATGTTCTAAGTTTGACATGCCTAGATGCCCATGGAGAGATATCATGGAAGCAGTTGGAGTCCAGAGTCCAGAAGGGAGGTCTGAGCTGGTGATTAGGCGGCATCAACTGCATTCTTTCTAAACAACCATGTTTTCTAAGCCTCAGTGGTAAATGACATATTTACCATATTTACTGTTACCGTGTGTAACAGTAGATTTGTCTAGCATAAGGCAGTTTGTAAACAAGTAGAATATAAAACCATCATGGTTCTAAATAACATTTGTCTTCACATGAAACCTGTGGGTTCAGTTTTGCAACCAGGACAAGCATGCTCTAACAAGATTCTCAGGGTCAAGTTAGGCAGGTGGTCAGCTAGAGCCAGAATGACTAACACTTCTCTGTTCACACCGCCATGCCCTTGTGTAAGAAAGGGTCAGAGCAATTGGGCTTCCCCCAAATCAAGAACTACTGAACATCAAAGGACATTGTAAAGAAAGTGAAAAGACAGCCTACAAAACAGAAGAAAATACTTGCAGACACCCTATCTGATAAGGGGGTAGTATCCAGAATATACAAAGAATCCTTACAATTCAACCAAAAAGGACAAGTAAATATCCCAGCTTTTAACATGGGCCAATGACTTGGGTGGGATGTTTCCTAAGTGGATACACAAATGGCCAACGAGCACCCAAGAAGACGCTCGATGTCTTTGGTCATAAGGAAAATGCAAATCAAAGCCTCAGTGAGCTAGCTCTTCAAACAAATGAGAATGACTATAATCAAAAGAGTAGAAAATAACAAGTGCTGGTAAGGATGTTGAGAAACTGGAATCATCGTGCATCGTGGCGGGAATGAAACTGGAGCAGCCGCTGTAGAAAACAGAGTGGCGGCTCCTCAAAAACTTGACCATAGAGTTACCAGCTACCAGACCGTAGAGTTACCAGAGTAACCAGAGTTAACGGAGCTACCAGAAAGTAGAAACAACCCAGATGTCCATCAATGGATGAGTGGATAAAGAAAATGTTGTGTATACATGTGATCAGTATTATTCAGCCATAAAAAGGGACAAAGTGCTGACGCACGCTACAACACGGATGAACCTTAAAAACACGCCAAGTGCAAGAAGCTGAACATCGAAGACGAGCTAACGGGATTCTGTTTATATGCAATATCTAGAGTAGGTGCGTCCGTAGAGGAAAAAAGCAGAGTGGCGCTGGCCCGAGGCTGGGGGGAGAAGGCCCTTAATATTTAAATATTTAAATATATTTTCAATATAAATATAAATGGCTTAATGACTCCAGGGATCTCTTTCAGGGTGATGAAAATATTTTGGAACTAGAGGTGTCGGTTGCATAACACTGTGAATGTATGAAATGCCACTGAATTGCTCACTTTGGGGTAGTTAATTTTACGGTAATGTGAACTTGATCTCAATCCTTTAAAAATAAAGCCCTCAAAATTAGGAAGAATTGTTGAAAGGAAAAGCTTTGAAAAGCAGATGTCATCGGTAGACCCTGCCTTTGCAGCAGGAAGATAATCTTGCCTAAGTTTTCGTAAAAAGCCCTGGGTATCTCTGATACAGGCTCAAAGTCAATGCCAAGGCTGGCTTGCTGCCGGCAGAGCCAACGCTTTCCCAGAGAGCAAGCATCAAAACTTAGTTGTTTCCCTTATTGACATCCCTGGAGTGTGGATATCCCATTGCTTACTCGGGTTGAAAGGTTTAAAAATTAACTTGTGACCGACTAAACGGAATAGCCTGATTCCTTATTTACCAAAAAGAAAACTGAAAGAGACAGAAAGGCAGGAGGGAGCACACTGTGCCTTTGAAAGCACAGACTGTTCGGGGAGGGACACGCTGCTATTTTCGGTCTTCTGTGGGTGTGAGGGTAACAGGCCTCTGGAAACAGCTGTTGAACAACAGAATGTGAGAAGTCACCCGGGACTCAGCGACCCGCCCTCCACAGTGAACCAAGAGAAAGTTCACCAGAGCCAGGAGAGTTCAATGCCTTTAAAAAAAAAAAAAAAAAAATGGAAATGGGGATTCAGCACTGGGGTCTGACTGAGCTGCAGCGTTAAGCAGGGCTTTGCTCCCTCCTTTCAAAAGAACGACTCCAGGAAACTGAAAAGCCAAACCAGAAACAGACATAGTGTACTTTCCGGAAGAATAACTACCCTGAAAGCTGTTTCTGCGGGGTTCCGGCCTCCCTCTGAGGGGCTGACAGTCTGCCCACTTGGGGAAGGAAGCCGACTTGGGTGGAGGGACAGTTAACCCGGGTGCAAACTTTTGTTTCGGGATCCAGCATTCAATGCAAACTCTTTGATGGGACGAAGAATAGAAGATGGTTTGACGACAGAACTCACTTGTATTTTTGTTTTAATGAATCACGACATCCACCCTTCAGAGCTTGTCTCCGTGCACTGGAAATGAAAACCAACCCATTGCCACCCAGCTACAGAGAACACACTATAAATAAGGACCCAAATGGTGGTGTGTTAAAAGCTGGGTAATGAGTTGATCTGTTCCCTTTCGTTTTTCCTATGAAACCATGTGTCTCAAACATAAGGAGAGGAAGGACAGAGTCTTGTCATTTTAAGGTATGATGACCTTACGAACGCTCCATCTGTAGCCAAACTCTGGTCACCATCTCCAGTGTGAATTCATTCATTCATTCATTCATTCAACAAATATATCTGTATTGCTCGCAGCGTCTCAAGCATTGTGATAGGTATGGGGGTGCAGGGTTAAGCAAAGCAGAGGTCTCTGCCTCAGGCAGTAAGTTACAAACGGAAATATCGAGAACTGTTTACCCACGTAGGGGCTGAGACAGAAGAGGACATTTTCTATCATCCGAATTCAAGGCCTCCTTCCCAAATCCTTATTTTCTCTTCTGAAATTAAACTCCATCCACGATGAAATACAATGGATCAACCTCTCCTCAGAAACCTAGGCCCTCAACATCATCAGAAGAAACTAGTCCAGTGATCCATTTCCCAAGGTCATGATGATTTCAAGTTGAGTGATTACAGTGGCTCAAGCTGAGCTAGAACTCAGGCCTGAGGGTTCTCCACTCCGGGTCTCCTATGAACAGCTATTAGAACAACGCACATGACTCCTCCCAAATGAACAGTAACTTGCGATTAAATTTACTGAAAAAAGTAATAGCTCATTCCCCAGAAAACTGTGAAGTCTGCAGAGAACTCACCCAACTGAAAGACGCATGCAAAGTAATATAAGGAAAATGCATGCCATTTATATAATCAAACAGGACTGACAGGGCTGGTCACAAAAAAACTCATTTCTTGATCAGTCTTAGCCTTCCCCAGTAACTATAGGTACCACTTGCTTCACACTTGCGTAACTAAAAGGCCCATAGTAATCGTTTTCTCAATACAGAGGTAGTTTGCCCCAAATGTAAATCCATATCCCTACCTCTTAAGAAGCAAAATACAGTCCCCAATGTTTAGCTACCTGTTTTTCTAGTATCTGCTCTTCAGTGACCCCCACAGCTTTAAATAAGGTCCAATCCTAACCAGGATTGGCATGTTATATTTGTTTATAAAATCTATAGGTGGCGCAAAGCTGAGTGTGGGTTCAGGGACAGACTAAAAGGACCATGATCATAATTAGCCCAGGGACACCTGGGTGGGTCAGATGGTTAAGCGTCTGTCTTTGGCTCCAGTCATGATCTCCAGGTCCTGCGACCAAGCCCCAAGTCGGGCTTTCAGCTCAGTGGGGAGTCTGCTTCTCCCTCTCCCCCAGCTCATGCTCTCTCTCTGTATCTCTTTGTCTCAAATGAATAAAGTCTTTTAAAAAAAAATCAGCCCAGGGGTTCCTGGGTGGCTCAGTGGGTTGGGCCTCTGCCTTCAGCTCAGGTCATGATCTCAGGGTCCTGGGATCGAGTCCCATATCGGGCTCTCTGCTCAACAGGGAGCCTGCTTCCCTTCCTCTCTCTCTACTGTCTCGCTGCCTACTTGTGATCTCTGTCAAATAAATGAATAAATAAATCTTAAAAAAAAAAAAATCAGCCCAGACCGGTGGGATTCAGGCACCAATAGTACCCCCATGACAGGTCCCCTCTGACTTAATGTCTTCCACTACAAGTAGAAAACATCAACCTCGCAGGGATCGGACTGGTAAGCTGCTACTTGGTCACCATGCCCAGGACTTCAGCCGAAATTTCCAGTAAATTCTATATGTAGTAACTTTACAGAAAGGTCACAGCTTGGGGGATGGCAAGAGAGGGTTCTCTCCCTCTATTTAACCTCTCTCTGCTTCTTTAAACAACATTTTAGTAACCCCTTTCCACCTTTAGGTTCTCTGATTTTTATCATTTGAGGGTGTTTTCCCTTTCTTCAACACTTGGGCGATAGAAGTCCTTGTCTGGCTCCTGATAGTTGATTATTTCATGGCTATTTGGGTCGGGTAGTAGAGACACGGTTGCCTGGAGGTTAAATGGTTCAAAGCCAGTTGAGGGATAATTGAATAATTTACTGCAGCAATTGGCTTTCCTAAATTTAGCTTTCAGGAAGAGGCCCTCAAAGAGGCCAGGAACACAGTTACCTGGGCTACAGAGCCCTCACTGAAAATGATTCATGTAGAAAAAAAATTGGGGGTCAGGAGTATATGGGAAATCTCTGTCTTCCTCTTAATTTTGCTGTGAACCTGAAACTGCTCTAAAAAACTAAGTAGGGACTTCAACAACAATACTGCCATCGGTAGCATACAGTCCCCAGAATGGCTTTACTGGTATTCACATCCTTGTGTACTCTCCTCCCCTTAAGGGTGAGCTGAACCAAACCACTTCTGAGCGACTTCTGACAGAGAGGACACAGCAGAAATAATGAAACGTCGCTGCCAAGATCGGGTTACAAAGACTCTGGCTTCCATCTTGCTTCCCTTCTCTTTCTTTCTTACTTGCTCACTGATGCAAGCCAGCTGCCGTGTTGTGAGCTGCCCTAGGCCCCCACAGTAAGGAACTAAAGGAGGCCTCAGCTAAGAGCCCGTGAGGAACTGAGGCCTTCAGTCCCCTGATTTAGGAGGAACTGAATCCTGTCACTGTCACTTGAGTGGGCTCAGAAAATAAGAGGGAATTTAGCCATGTGAGGTTTCAACAGTGATTGATTCATAAGGCAGATTGGAAAGAACCTAAAAATGAATACATACTCTTCCTCCTTTTTTTTTTTTTTAAGATTTTATTTATTTACTTAGAGCGTGTGCACTCATGAGTGGGAGGCGGAGCAGAGGGAGAGGACAAGCAGACTCCACGCTAACTGAGCCCAAAGCAGAAATCAATCTCAGGACCCTGAGATCATGACCTGAGCTGAAATCAAGTCAGCCACTCAACCGACTGAGCCACCCGGACGCCCCTCCTCTTCTTTTAAGGACAATGTAGACTAGGGGACACCTGGGTGGCTCAGTCGGTTAAGCAGCTGCCTTCGGCTCAGGTCATGATCCCAGGGTCCTGGGATCAAGCCCCACATTGGACTCCCTGCTCAGCAAAGAGCCTGCATCTCCCTCTCCCTCTGCCTGCCACTCTGCCTACTTGTGCTCTCTATCTCTCTGTCAAATAAATAAAATCTTTTTTAAAAAATCAATGTAGACTATGCCAGTATGCAGGATTTTCTTCTTCCTCTTCCTCCCTCATTTCTTCTTCCTTCTTCTAATGAAATCAGTCCCAAAGAACGGCCTTGCCTGTGTTGCATGTGTACCATACAGCAGACAGTTTGCCTTTGTGGCAGAGTCAGCGTAGGGGAGTTTAAGGGGGGGGAGCAGAGATCAGATTGGGGCAGCATGGATTCATTCCCAGTTGTCAGGAACCCCATCGGAGGTGGGCTCTCCGGCCAGCTTGTTATGGGTAACTGCTCAGGGCCCACAGGCAGCCTTTCTGGGCTGGAGGCACGAGGGTGGTCAAACACTGGAAGACTGTGCATGTGACCTCTGTCCAGTCTCCCATAGGTTGAGCCTCTTGATTAGGGTCAGGCCTCCCAGAGGTCATGGGCTGCATTTGAGAGACTCAGCTTCGAGGCCTGCACATCCAGAACATTCAGAGATAAGTCAGTGTTTCAGAAACAAAAATGAGTGAAATGCCCCTGCTGAATCAGCCAGGGTTCAGTGGAACAAAGTCAGGAAACACACCCAGTTCTTAAAATTTTAATGCCAAACCTACTGCTGGCAAGGTCTTTCCAATAAAGTAGGAATGGCTCTGTGCTCTTCTCTCTTTACCAGCTGTATAGTCATGTTACCTGTTTATCCCAAAGGAGTGATGTCAGGTTAACCCCATAAACAAGTCTCATTTTAACACTGTTTATGTTCATAAAGATTGAGGTCCCGTAGTGGCCCAACCCACAACTGTTTAATGACTCAACTGTGAAACTGCATTCTTCCGTATATGGTCTCCTGGATCTTAAACCTTCTTATGAAATTACCCATGATTTATCAAGGACTTTACTTTTAAAATAATTCTCACTTTTCATGCCAAACTTGAGTAGATCTCTTTATCACCAGTTAACAGATGAATATAACCAAGATATATGGGTATACAAAAGATACGTAACACGCCCAGCCAATGAGTAGTAGAGCAGACAGCCAGAACTCACTGGACCCGGAAGCCTCCAAGACCACAAGTCCCCCTACCCCCTGCCATTTTATTGGAGGGAGGGTCTACTTACTGCTCTTCCGTGGACAGGGACCATAAATCAAAGGCACTCTACCACCCAGGAGAAGAGATCACTGATCTCACAGTCTCGAATAAAGGAAGGACAGAGCATGAGCTGTCTACACGCATTCTTCCCCCCTGGTTACCAACGCTATGTCATGGGCTTAGAGATTGCCAGTTCTCTCTTTTGGCAAAACCTGACTTAATGATGTGGTGTCTTAAAGATTGCCTGGGAGAAGGGAGAATATGCCACAGAGCCTCCGTCTCTTCCCCCAGAACTAAACCCCCTCAGATCATATCTTAGCAGGTCTGCTTTGGACCCCTCGAAACCTTCTTCTTGAAGTCCTTCGGATGCAAGAAACAGATGTTCCTCAGCCCATGAAAATCAGAGAGGTTTGCTATTGAGATGCGTCCAGAGTAGGGAAGTGGGGGAGAGGGCCACAGATGCCGAGACATTTCCCTGACTGTCTTGGAGCCTGCAGGTAGAGGAGGATTCTAGAACCCAGGCTGTTCTCCCAACCCCAGGGTCCTCATTCAGGTTCTCCACCATTAACCCCAACACAGCTAGTCTCCACAGATCACCTCAGCTGTCTTTCTGTACCCGAAACTGGCAGAGTCTTTCTCTAGTACTGGTTCAAACTCCTGAGAGGTGAAAACTAACTGCTCCACACTAGGGCTCTGGTTGGCCTTGAAGTTGACGAATTTCTGGGCCCATCATTGAGCAGAGGATAGCTTAATGCAGCTTCCCGGGTGGACGGGGGCCCCGAAGTGGGGTGGTTTCAGGGAAAAGAGGGAAGGTGGCACTGGCAGATAACATGTCTGGGGCAGATCTGTGACAGTCCAGAACCAAGCAATCAGGAATCTTTTCTGATTCACCTGGTTTTCCCAAAAGAAGTCTGCTGCTTGGGATTTTTGCTGGGGAGAGCTTAGCAGACTGTGATAGGACTAGGGGAAGGAGAAAGTGCTAGAAGAGACCAGGCTACTCTGTAACCTCCTTAGGGCACTCCCACATTTAATAAATTCCAGCTATGGACCAGTCCCTGTGTTAGGGATTGTGAGAGCTAATGAAAGAACAACTTAGGGCACGTACCCCAGCCTCCCTCACCAGTAGGCTCTCAACAGTAGTTTAGACATTTGACAGTAGACACTGCAAGTCCTAATGTCTCACAGTTGGAGGGAACCCTAGCAAGCCATCATGTTTCCTCGTATCAACAGATTACTCCAGAGCACCCAACATTCCTAATCATCTACCACATACGAGGCACAGTGTGCGCAGTAAAGGTACAAAGCGAACTAAAGATAGAAACTATCATTCATATCATAAACTAATGATAGAAAGCTATCATTCAAGTTGCCCCCTGAGAGACAGAGACAGATGCACAGTGTCAACACCACGAGGCAAATGCCACACATGTGGGAGACTACCAGAGCAGAGAGGAGGGGGACTTAGCCTGATGACAGGGAGAAAGGGTATCAGGGAAGACTTCATGGAGGAGGTAATTCCTATTTGGAAGAGAACATTAATCCCAAAAAGAAAGAAGAAAAGGGTATCCCGGCAGGGGCAACAGCAAAAGCAAGGCACAGAGATGTTTCAAACTGTGTGACTTCATTCATTTCAGAATAATGAGTTGGAAGGACCATTAAACCAGAGCCAGTTTGCAGGGTGCATAGGAGGTTCTGCTTGAAAAGTGGGGATTAGGGGCGTCTAGGTGGCTCAGTTGATTAAGCGTCTGCCTTTGGCTCAGGGCAGGATCCCAGGGTCCTGGGATTGAGCCCTGTGTCAGGCTCCCCTGCGCGGCGGGAAGCCTGCTTCCCTCTGCCTCTCCCCCTGCTTGTGCTCTTGCTCTCTCTCTCTCTGTCAAATAAATAAAATCTTGACCAAAGGAAGAAACAAGAAAAGTGGGGTTAGACCAGCCTACAAGACACGCAAGGGAAGAGGTCCAAAAATAATGTTACGTTCCAGATGTACCCAACAAAGGCTCTTGAGAAGAATGTAGAAATAATCAGCGTATGATAGACGAGAAACTGAGACTCAGAGAAGTAAAGCAGTCTGATGGCAATCACACTGTAGTTAGAGGCAAATCGAGGACTGGAGCCCAGGGATCCTGCCTTCACTGGGGCGGGGGGCAGCGGGGGGAGTCTTTCACCAAGCTGGGCCTCCACACTGCAGGGAAGGAAAGTTCCGGTCAAACACCTTGCCACCTGCATTTCCCGGGCCTCCCTCTGCCTTTCCACAGAGTGGCTCATTCACCACGATCACAAGGAGGCCAGTGCTTGCCTGGGAATTGCTCCCATCACTAACATGGCTTCAAAATTCTTTATAGCGGGTGGCCACCCACACACGAAAAATTTTCCAACCTGTTTAGTAATCCCCAATAAGAACAAGCTGTTTCATTTTGAAGAATGTCACATTTTAATAATATTGTACTTCGCATGTAAATATAATTACAAGTGGAGGAATAAATATAGGCAGAGTACTGTTTATCTTTTCTAGTGTGTCTGATTTAGAATCTGGAAGGCAGCCATTTTTATATAACCCCAATTTGTCACTGGTACGTACAATGGATACTCAACTAATTGCCTTCTAAAAGCCATGAGGAAAATAGACATCCTATTCCCTGGCAGACAAAAAAGGTCAGATTGCTAGCTGACTTCCAGTATCTGCTCTTTCTTTCTTCCACAGTGATAGAATGCCCAGTCTGTTTGATTCACAGCCACTGGGAATAAAGGCTAAAAGTCCAGATTTCTTTAGAGCTAGGTATGGCCAAGTGGCTAAACTCTGGCCAGTAGAATGAGAGAAGAAAGGATGTGTCTTCAAAGAGAAAGGCCGTGCCCCATGCTTTCCCTCTTCCATGTAGGCACAGGTAACCGAGCAAGGGAGCAGAGCCCCCCCATACACACTGGGAGAAGGAGACCGGACCCCCTGAGTGCAGCACTCCCGTACTGGGAAAGGAGTAAAGCCCGGCCAGCCACTGCTGGACATTCCTGTTAGAAGTTGCTCAATCACTGTCCTGTCCACCGCAGATGCCCCTTTAAAAGAATTCACCAAAGACTCGGTGGCAGTATGCCTGTTAAAAAGGAAAGTTTTATGTGAATTTTTTAAAAATAGAGGTGTAACGTTCATAGGACTGTGCAAAATGTTAAGTGTAACATAGCTGGGTGAAATGTTCCGTATATGTGTACTTACGAAACTGTTGTTCAGTTCAAGATAGAAAGGAGGGGCGGGCCAACTTCAGGCAAACTAAACCCGGCCCGCCACCTGTTTTTGCAAATAAAGTCTTGGTGGATCCCAGATGTGGCGGTTTGTTGACCTGTTGTCTTTTGTCTGCATTTCCACTGGGACAGCAGAATCAAATAGTCTGACACAGAGATGGGCCTGTAAAACCCCAAATATTTACTATCTGGCCCTTTATAGAAAAAGTTTGCAGACCCCCGTTATAGAACATTTCTGGAGCACTCCAGAAGGCTCCCTCGTGCTCTAAACATGAATTTCTCCCATCAAATCTTGGAATCAGTAAACAAGAGTGATTACAGGAAGAGGAATATGTGAGGAAGAAGCCTTCCCTACACAGGCTAGAAACCTCTATTGGTTTTCTCATCCTCGTTGGAACAATGAGCGTCTGACAGTTTTAGCTTGTCAACAAGTAGCCTGCCAACGCATTGCAGAGCTTCTATTTTGAAAATTATCTCACAAGAGTGACTAAGAATTACATCTAAATGAACAGGAGCAAGGAGGGAATCAGACTCCCTAGACGGGGGCACTCCCTCATTCGGTCCGAGGTTCTGTGGTCAGATATGACTGTGGCTCAGGTCCTACTCTGCTTTGTTCCGGTTTTCGAACTTCCAGGACCTGGAAGAAAAATGAGAAGGGTGCTGAGAATGCATGCATTTGCTTTGGCCCTGGTTCCTATATTTTTCCTGTTCATTTGACTTTACAGTGTCCACCACATAACTTTTTGGTGTTTTTTGCACACCGGTTGCCTTCAGTCTGCTGGTTGAAGTTACACAGACGTGCTCCAAGGGGTCCGCCCTCTGGATCATGCCAAGAAAGAGCTGAGTAAATCAACCCAACAGCTCACTTGCACCTGTCCTTCTGTCCAGGCGACAACACACACGTCCACAGTAAATCACGGTTGCTCAGCAGTAACATGACCCAGATTAATGAGAAGCTTGGCCCATTCCAGAAAACTCCAAGAATGTTGAACGTTGGGATGGCAGGATGGCTCCCTTGAATAGATGGCAAAGAACAGGTGCCCTCTGTTCCCCCAGAAAATCTCGGAACAGGTGCTTCGAATTCCAAAGCACTTTATCCTGTGGTCTACCCCATATATCCAAATACAGACGACCAAAGGGCCACTGTAATAATAAAGAGGACATCCTAGATGCACTTACCCCAGAGCACAGGCAGAACCGAGACCACATCCAACTCGCAAAGAGATTCTGCTCCAAAATTTGTGCTAATGTTTGAAGATCTCCGAAAGCATGCTTACGTTGGAACAATGATTTAGTGGGCGGCAGACTCTCAGCCTGTCTCCAAAGTCTGTTAATTCTAGTCCCAAGCTAAATTATTTCAGCTAAAATAAAATACTTATTTTCTCAGTGTTTCGGAAACTTTAGGAAACAGATCTTCTTGGCTAGTCTGGGAAGCAAATGGCAGTATGCCATCGTTTGAGGGATCAGAGGGCAGCAGGCTCGTCCTAGCCACACACTCAGTCCTGGGGGAGAAGGCAGGGATGAATGTGAGGGTATGAGGATGACTGGTCATGGAGCTGAGGGGGGTAAGGAAGGCGAAGCTGGGGTCTAACCCATACTTCTAGGACACTCTGGCCTGACTTCTAACTACCAGCATCTCAGCTTTACCTGATGGCTTACTTTGGTGGTTGGTGGCCCAAAGCAGGCTAGAAGGGCCAGAGAAGTACCCCCACTCCAGAAGCACCCTCAGCAATGACCAACCTCTCTCAGCCTTTACGTGGGAGAAGTCTGAGGACCATATCCTGTGCTGGCACCCTGGATTCCCCACTAAGACGGAGCTCACCCTCTAAGAACCCTGCTTGGTAAAGTTACTTTTACTGACTTCCTTCCCTTACCATCTCACTTCCCCACCCTTAAGCTAGTGCTTTCTGGGACCACTCCCCAAATAAATGACTTGTGCTCAGATCCCTGTCTCAGGGTCTGTTTCCAAGGAGACCCAAGCCAAGATGGGGAGGACTGTGAAAGTACAAGTCCCAAGAGGTGTGGGCAGATGCCCAACTCCTCCATCAGCCACTGGTCTCTAGTTTTCACTTGGGAACCCACACGCCAGCCTACCTTAGCGGGGCTGGTGTCTACCCTTTGGTGCCCAGGCTGTACACTGAACGTGTGCATCCCCTCCAAATTCATATGTGGAAATCCTACCCTGCAAGATGATGGTATTAGGACATGGCGCCTTTGGGAGGTGCTTCAGTCATGAGGATGGAGCCTTCCAATGGGATTAGTTCCTTATAAAGACACCCCAGAGAGCTCCCTCGTTCCTTCTGCCATAGGAGGGCACAGCGATACGATGGCTGTCTATGAACCAGGAAGCAGACCCTCACCAGACCCCAAATCTGCCAGTGTCTTGATCTTGGACTTCCCAGACTCCAGAACTGTGAGAAATGCATGTGCTGTTGGAGCTCCCCAGTCTGTGGTGTTTTTGTTACAGCAGCCCACTCTGATTAAGACAGCCACGTGGGAGAGCCCTAAACTGTAGTACCTAAAGCAAGAAGACATTTAAAAACCACACTTGGCTAGATGTTGCGTATAATGTAGGGGACCATGTAGGGCCCATGTCTGTTGCTTTTCTGGCAATTGTACAACACGGTGGAAATCGCAGATCAAGTGGAGTAAGTTAACTGGAGCTGCCCAGTGACTTTTACGTGGTTAGAAAGGGTATTTTAAATTCAAATTCAATTAATTAACATATAATGTATTAATTAGTTTCAGAGGTAGTAGTCAGTGATTCATCAGTCTTATCTAATACCCAGTACTCATTATTTCACATGCCCTCCTTAATGTCCATCACCCCGTTACCCCATCCCCCCATCTCCCTCCCCTCCAGCAGCCCTGTTTGTTTCCCGTGATTGAGTCTCTTATGGTTTGTCTCCCTCTCTGGTTTTGTCTTGTTTTATTTTTTCCACTCTTCCCATATGATACCCTGTTTTGTTTCTTAAATTCCACATGTGAGTGAGATATATGATAATTATCTTTCCCTGATGGACTAATTTCAATTTGTGTAATACCATCTAGTTCCATCCATGTCATTGCAAATGGCAAGATTTTGGGGTTTTTGATGGCTGAGTAGTATTCTATTGTATATATATACCACATCTAATTTATCCATTCATCTGTCAATGGACATCCGGGCTCTTTCCATCAGGGCTCTTTCCATAGTTGGGCTGTTATGGACATTGCTGCTGTAAACATTGGGGTGCACATGACCCTTCGGATCCCTACCTCTGTATCTTCGGAGTAATTACCCAGTAGTGTGATTGCTGGGTCATAGGGTAGCTCTATTTTCAACTTTTTGAGGAACCTCCATGCTGTTTTCCAGAGTGGCTGCACCAGCTTGCATTCCCACCAACAGTGTAGGAGGGTTCCCCTCTCTCCACATCCTCGCCAGCATCTGTCGTTTCCTGACTTGTTAATTTTAGCCATTCTGACTGGTGTGAGGTGGTATCTCATTGTGGTTTTGATTTGTATTTCCCTGATGCCGGGTGATGTGGAGCACTTTTTCATGTGTCTGTTGGCCATTGGTATGTCTTCTTTTAAGAAATGTTTGTTCATGTCTTAACAGCAGCATCTTTTTTCTTTTTTAAGATTTTACTTATTTGTTAGAGAGTGAAAGCAAGAGAGATCACAGAGGGAGAGGGGAAAAGCAGACTCACTGCTAAGCGGAGAGCCTGACGCAGGGCTCATTCCCAGGACTCTGAGATCATGACCTGAGATGAATTCAGACACTTAACTGACTGAGCCACTCAGGTGCCCAAGCAGCATCTTTTAAATGCCAGAAATATTTTCCTCCTTCCCCTTTTTAAATAATGGAATTTTCATGCCTTTTTTTTCCCCTTTCTTTTGGACATTGGCAAGGTGAAAGGGAGCAATAATGTTTGTCCTGGAAGCTTTTTACCTCTCCTTCTCATTTGAATGACATCCTAGCTAGATAAAGTATTCTTGGCTGCAAATTTTTCTCATTTAGCACCCTGATTATATCATTCCAGTCCTTTCTGGCCTGCCAGGTCTCTGGGTATATTTTGGTCTGTTTGTCAGAAGAAACTGTATCCCGAAATCATAAAGAATGAAAAACTTGTATATATACAAAAATAAAATACAATGAAAGGATAGAATGTAACTGTAAAAATGAAAATACAAAAAGATTTTGATAAAATTTTATCAAAAATAAATTTTATCAAAAAGATTTTGATAAAAAAGAATTGATAAAATAAGAAATTGGTTGAAAAAGGAAAAACAAAAAAGATTAAAGTTGAAAGACTAAAGAATCATGGGGAGGAAGCCATGGATTCTGTGTGAGGCATTCCCCTAGTGCTTGAGTTTTGCAGTTCTCAGTGATGGGAAAACTTGATCTTGGCTGGATGTTCTTGCTGATCTTCTAGGGTAGGGGCCTTTTGCTTTGATTCTCAAATGTATTTGCTCCCGGTGGAATTATACTGCCCTTGCGTGGGGGCCAGGCTAAGTCACCTGCTCTGGTTTGCTCTATGTGGCTTTTGTTCGCTGAGGGCTTTCTTCACGCCTTTAGAGGATGAGAGTGAAAATGGCCGGTCTCCCAGTCTCCAGCCCCAGAGCTGAGTGCGAGGGGCCCCCACTCCTCAGTGTGGCCTCAGAGAAAGGCAGCCTATCATTCCTGTCTCCCAGATCTCTGTCCGCCCTCCGTGCTCATCCAGCCTGTGACTCAACTCACGCTCTTCCTCCTGGAGGATGGTGGGGGGTGTCCCCAGTTCTGCCGCTTGCTGGGCCCCAGCTTGGAGTGCAGTCAACCTGACCGAGCCACGGTTCGCAGTTTATGACAACCCCGAGCTGCAAGGCCACTCCTGCAGCCGACTTCCCTGTTCAGCTGCCCGGGAGTTCTGCCTCACTCGGGCATCCCCAGTCTTCCTGCGACCCCAGAGATCCTGGGACCACACTGTCCCACCTAGGATTCTTCCCCACCTCGCCATCTGAGCACCTTTCAGGCAGGGATGTCCCTCACTGGAGCCGACTTCTAAAGTTCCGATTTTGTGTTCCGCTGCTAAATCATTTTCCAGCAGCCGGCTGATGGGAGCTCCCCCGCCCCGCAATTTATCTTCCCGTATATCTCCTCAGAGTCACTTCTCCGCACCTGCCACCTTGCAGAAAGTGGTCGCTTTTCTATTTGTAGGGTTGCCGTTCTTCTTTTCTTAGATCTCTGGTTGAGTTCACAGGCGTTCAGAACGATTTGGTAGCTGTCTAGCTGAATTCCTGCCACCAGACGAAACTCAGGTCTCCTACTCACTTGCTGTCTTGGACTACTGAGCTGGTTAAGAAGTTTTAATACCACTTTTTGCTTTCATCTCTCCGTGTGTGTCTATCGGTCCATGTTTCAGATGAGGAAATCATATTATTCTTGCTTCAACCGAAGTCCGGTTTTCCTCCCGTGGTCCTTGCTCAGGCATTAGGGCTTTGGTAGCTGCCGCCATGACAAATATTTGTATGCACCTCCCCCTTTTCCACGTCCCCTCCCTCGGGTGTAAAGCACCCCGACTCCTGTGTCCATCTGCATCACAGCCGTTTCCCCGCCCCACTCCTAGCTCTGCCATCACTTAGTTTTACCACCAAGAATCAGAGAGCATTTTCTGTCATTACGAGGGCATCAGGGAAAGAGCCAAGCTCTCCTGCCCTGCACGATCCATAGTCTGTCACAATGTTAACACCAGGCTGTGTGTGTACTGTCAGTGCTCCCTGAACACTAGAAAAATGACAGTGTTGAAATAGCTTCAACTGGGATTCTATATCACACTGTTTCCCGGAGTTTAATTAAGCTGTAAGGATTAAAATCGCACCTTTACCCCACATACCCCTGGGTATGCGACAGGCAAGCAGCGTAACTGCTAGTTACATACGTGTGTTCTGATAACCACTGGAATGGCCGAATCCAAATCAAGGCTCTCCTGTTCCTATGTGACCTTAAGCAAATTAGTTACACACTCTGTGCCTCAGTGTCCCCATCTGTAAATCCAGGGTAATAATAGTACCCTCCTCATAAGGTGGTGGCAGACAGAAGGAAGTATAGAGTGCTGAGCACAGAGCTTGGCACAGGGTAAGCCCTTAATAAAGGTTAGGAGTTGTTACTATAAGCCAACATTTTAGCCTCACTTGTCTCTCTTCAAGACAGAGCCCATTTTTAACATTTCCATTCTGTTTAGGAAACTCTCTCTTTCCTACTGGCAAGAGTTAGTCTCACCCAGGACCTTTCTCCACCATGGCAACCCTCAGGACACAGTCATTTCCAGAAAAATTCAGAATGGAGAAGCCACATTCTACACCACTTGGAAAACTGTTTGAGGTCCCTGCCACTGAAGTAGAGACTCCCTCATTTTTCCTGCAGACTTCCAGTTTCTTCTGAGTAGCTTCTCCTTGGTAGACATTCATGTATATGCTTGTGTGGACGCACACACGCGCTCACACACCCTTCCCAAGGATAAGCAGTAATTCTCAAGAACTGGAGAGTCTTAATCTGCTAAGGGCAGTTGAATCTGCCTTGATTCTCCCATTCACAATAAAAATGGCAACTTATATTATTTTCATACAAAAGGTCACTTCTCTTTTCTCATTTTCATGCTTCTAGACCATTACCAAGGACATCTTAGTACCTAGGAAACAGAATCTATAATAGCACCACTTCAAACAGCAGAGCCATTTACCCTTAATTTGTACATTTAGCTATAAAAAGATTTGACTCAAGACTTGAATTAGGTGCTCTTCCTTTTTCCTAAAAACAATTTTCAATGGAAGTATAGTTGACATATAATTGGATAGTTTCATTTATCTTGGACAAGAACAAATCCTTAGGCTGGGGTCCCACCCCCTTCTCATTTGTGTAAAAAAAAAAAAAAAAAAAGAAAGAAAAGAAAAGAAAAAGTAGGGATTTGTTTTCCCTTTGCCCCAAGAGCAAGGGGTAGTTCTCCTAATTATATTCTTTCAACTCTTTTTAAATGGGCACCTATCATCTGTAGGTGCTAGACACTGAATAAAAATCAAAAAGAAGCATAAATCTGGTCTTTCCTGGAAACAGATTATGATGTAGCCAGAAACAAAAATGTCAGAGAGGAACAGAGGGAGAAAAGGAGTGGTGCCTTGATCACCATTTTGTATTGCTTAATGAGTAATTGGTCCTTGGTACCAAAGTTAAAAATACATTTCTAGAAGAAGTTGAAGAAGTTTGGTGCAAGCAAATCAGAGCCCAGCATTCCTCCTATCTCCAGTTTCCAGAAACGACCTACTGTGTTACAAGATTGTCCTTTGCATAGCACTTCTGTCTGCTTGTACATTATAAGCTCTCCAGTACACGCGTGCCTCCTAGATAGTCCAAGCTGCCCCACGATTCCTACAAAGACCCGGATCGCCTTGTCAATTGCCATCCAACATCCGAACAAGTTTAGGGCCAAGAGATTTTAGGAAGGTGTTGTGTTTTTAGGAAGGACTGGCATTTTTAGGAAGATATTTTTAAATAAAAGATTGAATAGATGATGATTCTCACTTAGGACATCACCGTTGTTCTGGGGTGTGTGTGTTTGGTTAGCTGATGATGTCAGTAAAAGAAAGAGAACAGCAGGCAGTCCAACAGGAAAATTCACGCACCCCTCAACCTTGAGGGTATGAATCGCTAAAGCAATTCTCACGTTTCTCCATACAGAAAGGCAGGAGACTTTCCAAAAACGGTTGTGGTTTTTCTGTTTCCTTGGTTCCCTGACACATAGCCCAGCCATGAGCACATGTGGCGAAAGGCAGGAAACTTTTGCCTTATTTGGGAATCCTGTCTCCCTTTTGGTAGGGGGAGTGGCACAGACTGAGAAGTCCGGATCAAAATGGCACTAGCTCCACAAAATAAAAAGAATCAGATAAAGGAAATGAGCATGTTCCCTAGAATAAATACAGAAAACTGTTTGATCCAAAGAATAAATATTTCCAAACCCATTTTTTTGGAAAGGTCTCCTAGGAAAATACTTAGAATCTTCCATTTTCCATAATGATTTCTTCCATTTTCCTTCTAGCCAGATGCTGACAGTCTGCATTTCCCAGCTGTTGCGGGGACAGCTATTCTCTTGGGGGACACTATATGAGTGACGTTCAGCCCCAATTCTCTAAACAGATGCTTCTCAAGTGTCCCTCATTCTGACCCCGATACCTGCTGTGGGACCGATAGTCATGGTGGCACGTAGACAGAACGGTGTCCGCCTAACAAGAGATTAGAGAATGAGAGGTGGAGGCCAAGGGAACAAATGCTCTGGATTTTAGAGCTTTCCGTCTGCTGTCCCCGTAGGGTGCTGTAACTGGGGGTGGTCTCAACACAGATCTCAACCAGACACTTAGGGAAGCAGGACCTCCAGCTCACTCTGGAGCCCTAGAAGCTGTCTTCCTCTGTTCAGGTGTTCCCGGAGCAAGGCTGCTGCTAGCAACCATTCCTTTATTCAGTGTTTCTCCAAGTATGAGATCACCCAGCGGAGAGGAAAAAAGACAGTGGGCAAAGAGGGGGGCCAGGCAATGAAACAGCAATGGGTGTGTCAACTCCGACTGGAATGTGTGCCCATTGTCAACCCCAAGTAACCCGAGAAAAACAAACAGGAGTCCAGAATTTCTTCTCCCCGGGCTGTGTCAATTGCATAGCAGGGCAAGGGTGCCCTCTGCTGTCACCTGTGATTGGTGTCGTTCGCATTGCAGAGGCAAGGGTGCCCTCTGCTGTCAACCTGCGATTGGTGTCGGTCGCATAGCAGAGGCAAGGGTGCCCTCTGCTGTCACCTATGATTTGTTGCTCATTTCCAATTTCAAGCTCCATCTAAAATTTCATTTAAGAAATGTTTCATGTATGGAATAGGGAAACCAACTTGGGATCTCAGCTGTTGGAACCAGGCTATGCTCTGTGTCAGGGGGAGAGAGATTTGAAGCGCTTGAAGCTGCTCTGGCGGCCAAGAAAATTCCATCCTGGCTTGGGGGGCGGCTGGGGGCTTTACAGGTCCAGAACTGTTTGCCAGGAAATAAAAGCATTTCTTGGGAGGAGGGCCCCTTCTGGGGCGGCAACCCGCTGTGATCAGAATCTCCATTTATTTTTCTGTGCTTTCCCAGTAAACCAGTTTGGGCCTTTTTTTTTTTTTTTTTTTTTTTTTTTAAGATCCGCCCTTTTATTTCTCTATGAAAGAAAAAAAATACATCTAGTGCTCAGAAAAGGAGATGAAACTCAGTGGCTTTGCTCACCAGTATTGCATAAAGATGAGAATCTAAAATACCCAACTCTGTTGAAAGATCTATTGTATAACTCAATGTATTTTCCTAGGAGTATTAACTGAAATATAAAACAATTGCCTCAGACATTCATTTACCTTGGAGTTGATCCAAACGCAATCTCAGAGAGAAACTTAATCATGGTTGTGATTAATATTTTGCATTTGGAAATGACTGCAAATCAAAGACCATAAACACCGTTAACGGTACTGCTTCGATATTTGCTCTTTTCCTGGTTTTTACTTTCAAAGTTCGGGGTCGGGACGGTGGTGTGTCTGTATTGTAGAAGCCTTCAAGAAATTGGGTAGCACTGTACAAGTTTCTTTTACTTGTTCGAGAAAATAGAATTATTTGAGGTTCCATAGATGGTCTTGTAAGAGGAGGGAGAAAGGGGGATAAAGGAGAAGCAGGGGGCCGGGAAGGGTGGAGAGCAGTCTATAGCAGACTTTCACTACCATCCTCCATAGTGTCTTCCACAAATGTCACACCGTGTATTTTCTAAGGTGCCTTGCTACGTAGCCTCTATGTCAGCTGCATTTATCCGCCTGGCAAAGGGTCACAGTTGGAGTCTACATACCTAGAGATTTCTGAACATCTCTGATTTCAAACATACGTATCACGTGAACACTTCTGGACCCAAGAGTGGAATCCAGCTGGCAAAAGGAGAATTTATTGGCTCATGTTAATTAACATTAAGGCCCGAGGTGGGGCTGGATCTCAGAGAGGGCAGGAACTCAGAATCTGAATTGCATCAAAGTTTTCTCCATCTTTCACTGATACTGAGTTCATGCTCTTTTTACTTGCGACCGGCTTTTTCCATGAAACAGAAAGCACTATTACTGGCTATTCTCGGGTTCACGTATCCCCGATCCAATTTCCAAGGAAAAGAGATTGGCTTCTCTTAAGTTCTATTTGGAAAATTCCAAGGGAAATTCCAGTTTGCCCTTCCGTGGGTCGTGAGTTCATGTATGTATGTGGCCAGGGTGGGTTGGGATTTTTAAATGGACAGTGAGAATGGAGTGAGACTGGGTAGACAAGGTAACAGACGTAACAGATGTCTGTCTACTAAGATTGTGGGGGTGGTGGAGAGTCTTTAATTGAGCTTTTCTTGTGTATCCGGCACTGGGCCAAGCATTTTCATTTTTCACACATAATTTTCTTTAATTGCCACAAAAACCCTACGACACAGGTGTTATTATTAGATTCTGGAATTGCGATTTGGAGAGATTTAGCTGTTTGTCCAAATTTGCACAGCTAGTAAGTTGTAGAACTAAATCCAGAGCATTTTGATCCCAGAGCCCAAAGTAGTAACCACTCTTCTACATTTCCTCCGTTTGTCAGATGATGCATGTTGGTTTCCGCTTCAGAAAAATTAGTTCCTGGAGTTCTAGTCGGAATTACATGCGATCTGTTTACACTCAGATTATGAATAGAAAAAAACTTTTTTTGAATCAAGAACAAATAAACTATGATCCATCCTTTCCTTCAGTCTAAGGACTGAATTTGGTAGTTTTGTTTCCTTTTTAACATCTCGTCTAATTCCTTGGACATAGTAGATGCCAAGTAAAAATGATTTAGAGAATATAAAGAAAGGCTTTCTAACCACAACTCAAAATGCAGATGCAGTAAGAGAAAAGATTGATAAATTCGATGACATAAAAATAATTGTTTTTTCACAGCAAAAAAAAAAAAAGGTAAGCAAAGTCAAAGGACAAATGGCAAGCTGGGAAAAACTATTTGTAACATATTTCTCAGATAAGGAACTAACATCCTAATTTGCAAAGAACCTTTTGGTAATTGAGTTTGGAGAGGGCAATAATCCTATTGAGGGAAAATGTGCAAAACACATAAACAGACAGGTCACTAAAAGAAATGTAAAAGTGGCTCTTAAACTTATGAAAAGATGCTCAGCTTCACTCATAATTTAAAAACACACACTGGAACCACACAGAAACACCGTTCTCACCCATCAGAGTGACAACAATTCAAACGGCTTGACAACACATTCTGTTAGTAAATCGTGGGGCCCTCTCATTGCCGGAGGGAACGCAAAATTGTACAACCTCTGTGAAGGGGAATTTAGCAATATCTTACAAAATTGCAGATGCATCTAGCCTTTAACCCATCAATGCTACTTGTAGGAATTTACCCTGACATAAATCTCTAGCAATGTGAAAATACATATGCAAGGGGCGTCTCAGTGGCTCAGTGGGTCAAGCCTCTGCCTTCGGCTCAGGTCCTGATCTCAGGGTCCTGGGATTGAGTCCTGCATTGGGCTTTCTGCTCAACAGGGAGCCTGCTTCCCCCTCTCTCTCTGCCTGCCTCTCTGCCTACTTGTGATCTCTCTCTGCCAAATAAATAAATAAAATCTTTTTAAAAAATACATATGCAATGGGGCGCCTGGGTGGCTCAGTGGGTTAAGCCGCTGCCTTCGGCTCAGGTCATGATCTCGGAGTCCTGGGATCGAGCCCCGCATCGGGCTCTCTGCTCAGCAGGGAGCCTGCTTCCTCCTGTCTCTCTGCCTGCCTCTCTGCCTGTTTGTGATCTCTGCCTGTCAAATAAATAAATAAAATCTAAAAAAAAAAAAAAAAAAAAAAAGAACTCCTTAAAAAAATAAAAAAAAAATACATATGCAAAAGGTTAGGCTTTGTAATTGTAACCTTATCTGTCTGAGCAGAGGAGATTGACTAAAAAATCTACAGTAAATCCACACAATGGAATACTATGCAAATAAATTGAAATCACCAGTAAGGAGCAGATGGACATCATATGCCTCCAGTTGTATTACTCTGAGAAGGACACAGCATCAGCTATATAATATTATGGCCCCAAATGCGTAACATCTTCAGATTTGCATACTTTTGAGTACAAGACCTTCCCTTCCCTGTGGATCCCAAAGCAGTTCTGGGAGGGCTTAAGGAAGGGCATCTTGTTCATACTCATGTAGAAAAGACAACCTATTTTTTCTGGTCTTCCCCATTGCAATAAAAGTCAACTCCAAATTTCTAGTTGGTCAGACCAAAAGTTTTTATTCCTCCATATCCAGTACCCCCTTCTTGATAAACTGTAAGAAAAAGATGGAGTGACTTTTTTTTGATTAGTATTTGGTTCAAATACTAAATCTGAGCCCTCTGCTCATATCTCACGTTTGGGAAAAAGAGGAAGAAGGTCTGAAGATGGGTAGATGACACCTATCCCTACCCAAACATTGGGACTTTCAGCATAATATAGCTGGTACCCTAGCCCATTGCGATATTTTAATAAATTGAGTATTAGTTTAAGGAAATCTCTCATTCATTTCTGGGTCGTGGCTGTAGAGCCAGAAGCTCATTAAGTGAGGCACAGGACTTCGAAGAGGAGGTAGCACAGTGATAGAGACCACACTTCCTCTTATCTTCCATTGGTCAGCACTCAATCCCATGGCCAAACCTAACTGCAAAGGAAGCTGGGAAATGTAGTCTAGCTGTGTGCCCAGGAGGGCAAGGGAAATGGTTTGATGGACAACTTGCCAGTCTCTGTCACCTTGGTGATAGATTATGAATGACGTTTTCTCTTTCACATATTAATCCACTAATGTGGACCTATCATTTTTAAATATTAAAATATTTATACTTTTTAGATTATGATGATGTGATTTCTTTTTATTAAATGGTTGACCTATGTGAAACTCCTGATTGTGTAGAAGACCCATTAAGTACATGATGGATGCCAGCCTCACATAACTTTGGCCTCAAGTCCTACCCAGCCTTTTCTCGGAAATGGTCCTGATGATGGCAGTTGAGAGACTCAGGAATAAAAGCCAGTGCCTCCACAAGAAATAAAATTAAGTGTTGCTTAAGCAGTTCTCAAGAGCTAGCTGTTAACCACTGCACACCAGCCCTTCCTATTTCTTCATACTTTTCCATAAAGCCCCAGATTTCAGCTCTTATTTATTTTTTTACCCTTCTCCCTCTATGATGTAATTTGTATATTTAACTTATATGGTGGCTCAAAGTGAGCATATTAAGAAGAAGGGACACCGAAGATGGAAAACATAAATGTTTTTTAAAAACTAAGAAAATAGGGTTGCCCGGGTGGCTCAATCGGTTAAGCATCTGCCTTTGGCTCAGGTCATGATCCCAGGGTCCTGGGATCAAGTCCCATGTCGGGCTCCCTGCTCTACGGGGAGCCTGCTTCTCCCGCTCCCTCTGCCTGCTTCTCCCTCTGTTTGTGCTCTCTCTCTGTCAAATAAATAAAATCTTTAAAAAAAGAAAGGAAGTAGCATGGATTGGAGCTGGGGTGATACGACTTTGCCATTTGCCGTTTTCTCCCCTTTGATCTTCCACTATGGTCTTTTTCAAATTCCATTCACTTACTCAGCATGTTCTTGACTCTGCTGGGAAGTTTTAAATCAGAGCCTGATTTGATTGGTCCAGCGGCTGGGGTCTTAGACTTTACAATTGTTCAAAAGCTCCCAGGGTGATTCTCAGAGTGTACAGCCGAGCTGAGAACCACTGATTTCCTTTCTACATTGCTTTTAATTGACGAATTTTGGATACTTGACCATACTTCTGATGAAATTGATTCATATGAAATTGAAAGTCAGTTCATTTAAAATGTGTGAAGAGGGGCGCCTGGGTGGCTCAGTCATTTAAGTCTCCAACTCTTGATTTTGGCTCAGGTCATGATTTCAGGGTCATGAGATTGAGTCCTACATTGGGCTCCACGCTCAGTGTGGAGTCTGCTTGAGTTCCTCTCTCTCCCTCTTCCCCTGCCTCTCCCCCTGCTTGCATTCACATGTTGTCTCTCTCTCAAATAAATAAAGAAAATCTTAAAATGTGTGAAGAAAAACACACCTACCCGGGCATCATTGAAATTGTGGACTATGTTGCCAACGACCTCTGGGCAGCCAAAGTCGTGATCACAGAGTTCCTGCGCTAAAGTTCATCTGATTTCTTCTCACAGGGAGCGCCAAAGGCCAAGATATTTCTGAATTATCCTCTTTCCTCAGTTATGCCCTTGAACAGCTTTGTAGAAAGGACAAAGCTGGGTCGCAGTTTATCACCAATTTAAAGACTTGACTATCTGATCTTGATCAGGTGATCAGGTGATTTGGAGACCCTCCTGGCCCTGTCAGTGCCAAGTTAGCTGGTTCTTTGCAAATATAAACAGAACGAGCAGTCAGCCTGAGCTGGAAGGATTATTCCGCCACTGTTTGTGAAGACTGTTTTGTAACGAGAGCCCAGACTTGGTGGGTTACACCAGAACTTTCTGTCAAGTCCAGTGGCACAACATTCAGGTAAACCAAGGTTTCTCCACATTGGCACTATTGACATTTGGGACTGGATCAGTCCTTGTGGTGGAGCTGTTCTGTGCACTGTAGGCTGGTTAGCAGCATCCCTAGCCTCCGCCAACTAGACGCCAGTGACACCCCTAAGCCCTGGTTGTAACAATCAAAAACGTCTCCCGAAGTTGCCAAGTATACCCGTTGGGTCCAGATCGGTCCTGGTTGAGAACCACTGATATAAACTCACTCTTAGTTTGCCAACTTAAAAAACAAAAACAAAAACAAAAAACAAAACACAAATAGCCCTGTTGTTTTGAAATGACTCCTCTGAGTAATAGTGTGAGAAGGGCTTCCTTCCAAAATCCTCCAACTGTCTTCCTCTAGTCTTCTATGTTCCCATCAGGCCACAGGCACACCAGCGGTAAAAAATGAGCATTGCTCTGGGACAGTGATCCTCAATCAAGGGCAGTATGGCTCCCTGGGGGACATTTGGCTCTGTTTGGAGACATTTTTGTTTGTCGGTACTGGAGAAGAGTGGGGTGCGACTGGAATCTAGTGGCTGAGGCCAGGAACGCTGCCAAATGTCCTACAGTGCGCAGAACGGTTCCCACAGTAATTATTGGGACCAACATAGCAATCGTGCTGAGGCCGAGAAACCTTGATTAAAAGCAACTATATCCACAAAGTCCAAAGAAAAGACCCATTTGGGGGATGCCTTGAATAATACAGATCAGTGGTTCTCAACTTGTTGGGGGGCTGACTTTGCCCTCAGACATCTGGTAGTGTGTGGTGGAGACCCCGGAAGCCACCTAACATCCGGTAATGCACCAGACAGCTCCAAGCAACAAACAATGATCCAGCCCCAAATGCCAGTAGTGTCAAAGTAGGGAGACCCTGCCCTAGGATCACCTCTCTTAAGGCTGTCAGGCCTAGTGGATTTGTTTCACCCCTTTCTGGTTTCATGGTTTTGCTCCCCCAGTTTGCCTCTGCCATTATATTGCCAATCCAGTTTTGGATGGCTAGACCCAATTTCACTTTGGCATAGCAATAGGGCGGCTGAGAAGGAGGGAGGCTTGGCACAGCACACAGCGCCTAGAACAGATCGACACTGGGGAGCAGGCCAGTTAACATCAGAGGTTTAGCCAGGGTTGGGGGAGGCAAACCACGGTCACAATTCAAGTTGACAAGCCGGTACAAAGGGCCCTGCAAAAGACACTCTGTCCTGCCAGGTGCGGGGACAGAGTGGCTGGGAATCTGGGGCAGTGGAGACTCTTACTGTAAAATTAGGCTGAGTCCGGGAAGTCAGACACTAGGTAAGGCAGTCCCAGCCAGCAAGCCGAGTTTTGGGGTCGGGGCCAGATCCTGGACAGGGGCACCTTGCGAGACTGAGCCAGGACCCCGGGGAGAAGAGGGAACCTGGATGATTTGCAAGCCAGCTGAAGGAGGATTTGAGAACAGGACTAAGGTGCAACTGTGAAGCAGGGCACGTTGGGTCTGAGGGATAGGAAGACTGACTCCATAACAAAAAGCAACTCCCCCTTTCCCCCAACACCTTGCCCCACCCCAGGCACCTGTACGCAGGCACATGCGCACATGCACGTAGCGCCTCCCTCGCCTCTAGCACCCCCGTAGGGATCACTGAGACAGTTCCTGCCTGCAGATAGATTGGTCTGGAGAACTGGGGGTCATGTTGAAACGAAAGTTGCTCAGTGAACAGAGCAGAAGCCAATAGTTTGAGAGCAGAAGTGTTTTTATTTTAAAGTTACAGATATGAATAATGTTTGTGACATTTCTCGCTTTTGTCTAATTACAAAGTCTGTCCATGCTTGCTGTAGAAAGTTTGAAAAATACAGAAATATACAAAATATTTCATCTGTAATTCCATATCCCAACGATAATCACTCGAGATGTTCGCGTGCTTTTCCTTACCCTCTTTTGTTTTAATGGCATCTTTTGTCCTCGTCATTAACTGATACTCACCTTATAACTTGACATGTAATGATAACGTAGTCAAATAGCATCCTTCCGCAATTTTTCTGTAGCTAGGTCCTTGTCTCATTTGAAGCCCTAAGAAAATGTGATTTTTTTTTTTTTCCCTTCAGATGGACTCTGGGTTTATTGAGATTACCTACCCCAGAGGTGGTGAATGGGGAAACCCACCTTTTCCTGGTCATCACTCCTTTCCTTTCGTAGGTCATACTTTTCTTCCTCCTTAATAGAAATGTTCTGCAATATATTAAGTTTGGTGATAGGGACAAAACAAATGAAAAATACCTACAAATCTGGAGCTGGAATCTCAGGAGGGATTTTAGGGATCATGGCTTTGCATAATACAAACCTTACCTTGTACATGCAAATGGAATACTTTCTTCTTATTCATGAAATAGGACAGTGACTCTCCTGAGAGTTACCATTCTCGCAGGCCTGCTCAGGTCGAAAATTTCAGAAGGGTCCAACCCCCCCCAGCTGGCAGTTCTACGCCTTCAGTCCTGTCCCTGCCCTTGACTTTTTTGGCATCCAGGAAATGCAGAGTCCGTGTAATGTAAGCCAGCAAGGTCATCAATCTCCACTAAAGCTGAGATGTGGGCGGGGGGGGGGGGGGGGGGGGGGGGGGGGGTGCGGGGGATGTGGGTTGTAGAGGGGATGGGAAGTCAGGAAGCCCTGGGCAGGTGGGAACACTGAAAAGGGGTATTTTAAAAGCCTCATCTGAGCAGCCCACTAGGCATATCTGATGCCAACAGAATACAATGGCACATAACAACCTTTTCAGTACAACCAGTTATTTCTAGCCTCTGGAATGCTTGATGCCACCAGATTTTAGGAAAACAAACTAACATGATGTTTAGAACCAACAGCGAAAGGTGGCTGTTAAAAGAAAAAGATGTATCTCTTTGTTCGACGCCTCACTATAAGCAAAGCAAAATGTTGTCGTTAAGGCAACAGCATATCTTTAAAAAAAAAAAAAAAGGTTCTGTTGCAAAATATAAAATATTTGAATACATTCCACATGTGTAGATTCCTGGCGATACCATGCAAATAGCTGACTTTATTTTGTGGATCGTACCCAAGGATTTGTCTTCAAAGTCTTTCGTTCATCGTATTGTACGTGTTTTTGTTTGTTGATTCTTCTCCTCCTTTGGCATCCTGCTTTTTCTTTTTTCACTAAAATGTCTTCCTTCATTAAGAGGGGTATCTTTTTTGCAAAGACTCGGCTGCATATTTTTTTGTGTGTGGTTTTTTTTTTTTAAAGATTTTATTCGACAGAGATCACAAGTAGGCAGAGAGACAGGCAGAGAGAGAGGAGGAAGCAGGCTTCCCGCCAAGCAGAGAACCCGATGTGGGGCTCGATCCCAGGACCCTGGGATCATGACCTGGGCCAAAGGCAGAGGCTTTAACCCACTGAGCCACCCAGGCGCCCCTCGGCTGCATATTTGTAACTGAGCTTTGTATGGCGTGCTGAAAGCCTTCTGCACTAGCAGCAGTGGATCTTTCTTCAAAATAAACATTGCCAGCAGGTGTAAAACATACATATGCTTTCTATCCACATTTGCTGATGAGACTGCCAAGTAAACGTGTGTAAGCATGGAACTGGGGATGGCAAACTGGAGTGTGCATCTGTCGAGAGAAGAGACCTCACTCCTGTCTTCTCCTTGGGAAGGCTAATGTCCAAGGAGGCCCTTCTTCCAGCCACTGACGAGTCAAGTTCTGTGTCTCTACAAGGATCTGAAAGCAGCTTGTTTTCCATACATTCCCATCAAGGGAACTGGATTGCCTTCCCCCCTTTTATAAGATTTTAGTTTTAAGTCATCTCTATACCCAACGCAGGGCTCAAACTCACAATCCTGAGATCAAGGGTCTCACGCTCCACCCACCAAACTGGCCAGGCACCCCTGGATGGCCACATTTGAATGATGAAATTGAATGCATTCAATTACATCAGGTTTATTATCATCCCAGCGTGGACACTGTAATTGACTGGACATTGACAGGTCAGGAGAGTGGCTCCTTTCACATGAATTTAAGTCCTAGAGACAAAAGATAGCTTATTATTTGTCTTTTCGTGGTTAATGTTCCTATTGAATACACTACTGTGTCTTTGAAAGCCACCTCAAATTCTTTGTCAAATGAGGCACCATACCAAAACAAAACAAAAAGGATAAGAGAGAATACCTACCTTCAGGGGCTGTTAACCCAGTGAAGTGAACTGCGATATTCAGAAATATCCAAAACACAGTAAGGCCAAAGGAAAGAGGGTGTGTATTTAGAAAGAAATCAGAAAACAGTTCCTGGATGATACGGTGTTTGAGACAGACTCTCACCAGTGTTGAAAGACCTTTCTAGGCTCAGTCTGCAGCCACTCCTGCCCAGGATGCCACAGTAGCAAACTGAAATTTAGATGGCTTTTGTGCACCCTGTCAATGTTCCTTGCCTAGAGATGCAGTATGTGCAGTCGGCCAGTCCCCAAGCACCAAGCCTGCTCGGGGCCTTGTCACCCCAAACAAGGCTGACGACGTAGCCCCAGCCACACAGACATTTCCTACTTGTCTCTTCCTCATTCTTTATTCTTCATCCTGCAAAAGCTTCCTATCTTCTGCCCCATTTTGAGAATGGGGCATTCTGAGAACGGAGACAGTCCGCCTCATGAAGTGTTAAATCAGGTTTGTTTGTGTCACCTAAATTGTCGTCTTTTTCTAGTTGAGGTGTAATTGACATACAACATTATATTAGTTTCAACTGTAGAACGTAAGGATTAGGTATTTGTATACATTGACAAATGTACCTATACATATACGTACATATATGTACATATACCCACAATAAGGGTAGTTTCCGTCTGTCACCACGTGAGGTTACAAATTTTTTTTCCGTGGGATGAGGACTTTTAAGATTCATTCTCTTGTCAATGTTCAAATATGCAATACAGTATTATTAACTGTAGTCACCACAGTGTACATTACATCCCCATGACTTATTTATTTTATAACTGGAAGTTTATATCTCTCGATTCCCTTCACCCATTTTGCCCACCCAAACCCTTTTCCCCCAGCAACCACCATTCTGTTTTCTGTATCTATCTGGTTTTTTGTGTTGGTTTTTTTTTGGGGGGGGGCATTGAAGATTTTTATTTGTTTGGGAGAGAGGCAGAGGGAGAGGAAGAGGCAGGCTCCCAACTGAGCAGGGAGCCTGATGTGGGGCTCAATCCCAGGACCCTGGGATCATGACCTGAGCTGAAAGCAGAGGTTTTAACCGACTGAACCACCCAGGCACCCCTGTATCTATGAGTTTTGTTTTGTTTGTTCATTTGTTTTCCTTTTTAGAGTCCACATATGAGATCATATGGTATTTGTCTTTCTGTGTCTGGTTTATTTCACTTAGCATAATGCCCACAAGGTCTTTCCATATTTTCACAAATGGAAAGATTTCATTTTTTTTATGGCTGAGTATGATTCCATTGTGTGTGTGTGTGTGTGTGTGTGTTTATTTATCTCACTTCTTCTTTATCCATCCACCCATTCATGGGTGCTTAGGTGGTGTCCATTTTGTCGCTATTGTGAATAAGGCTGCAGTGATTATAAGGGTGCATATCTTTTCAAATTAGTGTTTTCATCTTCTTCAGGTAAATATCCAGTGGAATTACTAGATCTTATGGTAATTCTATTTTTAACTTTTTTTTACAATTGTATTTATTGATGTATTTGAGAGAGAGAACGAGCTGGGGAGAGGTGCAGAGGGAGAAGGAGAAGCAGACTCCAGGACCCTGAGATCACGACCTGAGTGGAAGTCAGACACTTAACCAGCTGAGACACCCAGGTGCCTCTTTGTTTTTAATTTTTTGAGGAACCGCCATACTGTTCCCCACAGTGGCTGCACCAGTTTGCATGCCCACCCACTGTGCACGGGGGTTCGCTTTTCTCCACGTCCTCACCAACACTTGGTATGTCTTGTCCTTTCACTACTGGCCGTTCTAATTGGTGTGAGGCAGTATCTCCTTGCACGTCTGATCTGCGTGTCCCTGATGAGTGATGTTAAGCATCTTCTCAGGTGTCTATTGGCCCTCTGTACGTCTTTGGAAAAGTGTCTGTTCAGATCCCCTCTGCCCACTTTTAAATCACATTGCTTGCTTGTTTTTATTGAGTGGTATGCGTTCTTTCTATTTGGATTTTAACCCCTTAGTGAATATATGATTTGCAGATATTTTCTCCAGTTCGATAGTATGCATTTTCGTTTTGTGGACAGTTTCCTTTGCTGTGCAGAAACAAGTCCACTTGTGTATTTTCGCTGTTGTTGTCTTTTTTTTTTTATTATTTTTTTTAAGATTTTATCTATTTGTTTGACAGACAGAGATCACAAGTAGGTAGAGAGGCAGGCAGAGAGAGAGGAGGAAGCAGGCTCCTCTCCGAGCAGAGAGCCCGATGCGGGGCTCGATCCCAGGACCCTGGGATCACGACCTAAGCCGAAGGCAGAGGCTTAACTCACTGAGCCACCCAGGCACCTCTGTTGTTGTCTTTAATTTGTCTTCCTTAATTGTGGTTTTTTTTTTTAAGATTTTATTTATTTATTTGACAGACAGAGATCACAAGGAGGCAGAGAGGCAGGCAGAGAGAGAGGAGGAAGCAGGCTCCCCACCGAGCAGAGAGCCCGATTCGGGGCTCGATCCCAGGACCCTGGGATCGTGACCTGAGCCAGAGGCAGAGGCTTTAACCCACCGTGCCACCCAGGTGCCCCCTTAATTGTGTTTTCACCACCAGATTGGGAGGATCCAGAAAGGTAGAAGGAAGGCAAGGAGACTCATGAGAAGCAGTGGGAAAATGTGGACCGTGTTGGAGGAACAAAGCAGACTCTGATATGGCCCATTGCTAAGTCATAAGAGAGAATAACAGAGACTGTAGGTGTGAAGAGCCCTGGGGATCAGCCTGAAGCATTTGAAGACACTTGGGGAGATAAGGCACTGAGGACTTTGGAAGAGCAGGGACGTGGGTTTCTATCTCCTACAGGGCCCTTTGACCCTGTCCCTCTCGATGGCTTCTGGTAATGTCAGTGGAAAGCGCTGCTCAGAGTAGACACAGAGCACTAGTAGAGTGCTAGTAGAATGCTAGTAGAGTGCTAGTAGAGACAATAACAAAAAAAATTCAGAGAATCAGGCCATGGCAGATTTGCTAACGACTAATTCCTGAGGACCTATGATCATGGTAGGGTTAAGGAGGTTTACATAGTAAACCTGAAGCCCTCTTGACCTCTGAAGAACTGGTAGAGAAAGCAAGAGATGGCAGAAAAAGGTGTATCATATGTAAATAGATATCATCAGATGGACAGACAGCACAGAAGCACAGCACAGAACCAGCAATGTGGGAGTCTATAAAATACAGAAGCTAAGTCCAACAGAATTGAAAAAAAGTGCATCAGAATAGAGGAGTATGGAAACAGGGATATCATTTGTAAAAGTACCATGGACAAAATTGACCTTTGCTGAACTGCTGAATTCACACAAAATACGTATTTTTCTGTAAACCATGTATGTAGAATTGCATTGTTCAATAGCTGTGGCTTACTTGCATTTAGGTTTAAATTAATTAAATTGGAAGCATGCTTCCTCAGTCACACTAGCCACGTTGCCATGTTTAATAGCCACGTGCACCCCGTGGCTACCATATTGGCATAGTGACAGCACAGACACAGAACATTTGTCATCATTTTATAAAGTTCTGTTAGCACTTTTAGAGTTGAGTTTCTTAAGTTTGGGGGTTGGTGAAGAGGGTCATAAACTCTTGGAGACACTAACTAAAGTTACCGACCCTGTCCTAATAAAATGTGCAAACACAAAGACCTATGTTCTTTTGTATATGACTTTGGGTTTTTTATGGCTCCCTGAAGCTTATTTATAGACCATTTAGGGGTTTATGGGCTCCAAGTTAAGAGAACCCAGAAGGCTTTTAAATATTTTGGTTTCTGGGTCATAATCTTTCTCTTCACGCTGAATCTTGTCATATTCCTGGAAGTCTCTAACATTCAAATGAATGTTGCCTGGAAAATCTTGCCTCTCATTCCCTTATTGTCTATATCAACTATGTCCTTCTATTCCATATTGGCCACATGGTCTCTTCCTAGAGCTGGTCTTTGGAAGAACGCTTGCTGTCACCTCTGAAATCACAAACTCAAATATCTGATACTCTGACTCCAAACTACTTCCTTCCATCTCTCTCTCTCTCTGTCTCTCACCCACTTAATCCCAGTACTTTGCCTTTCCTGCTTCCTCAAGACTCTAGCCCATCAGCCCCTAAACTTTCTCCCTACCAATCACCCCCTTCCTTTATTCGCTCCCTTCCCTATCCCGCTCTGATGACTTGGACCAACATTTCAACTACTCTCCTGCCAAGGTCTTCATTCCTCTTGCTTGTTAATCTGCTCTCAGCTCTGCCTGCCAAAACCCCATCCTCAGTGGGCCCAACCATCTGTCTTTTCCCCAGCTGCACCCAACTTGCTAGTAACATTAGAGAAGAAGCAGAGAATTTCCAAGATTTGCACTACAGTACATTTATGGCATCCAAAATCAACTGGGCCGTCAATGTTGCTGCAACTCTTTTTTTTTTTTTTTAAGATTTTATTTATTTATTTGCGAGAGCGAGTGAGAGAGAGAGAGCATGAACTGGGGAGGACCAGAGGGAGAGGGAGAAGCAGACTTCCTGCTGAGCAGAGAGCCCGATGCGGGGCTCTATCCCAGGACCCCGGGATCATGACCTGAGCCGAAGGCAGAGGCTTAACCCACCAAGCCATCCAGGTGCCCCTGTTGCTGCAGCTCTATCCTGTTTCCCTTGTCAGGTCTTTCTCCCTTTTTCCGCTTAAGACATTCTCTCATCTGCATATTTACATGACGACATAGTATATAACAATAAGAAACTGGAACTAAGCCGTGTGTGTTGTATAGGGATGAACGAAATAAACTGTGATACGGCTGCAAAACAGAACACTAGGTACCTATTAATAAAATGAGGGAAATCTTCAGGACATATTGTTTTAAGTAAAATAAAGTGAAGACGAGTAGTATTTGCCATTCCCTTCGTCCCGATGGGTACATTGTATGCAGTAACAAGTAAACGATGATATCTCAGCAGCTTCACATAATAACGTAATACATATTTATGTCGTGCTCATGGCACAACTCAGCGGGGAGAAGGGTGACTCAGAGATCTAGATCTTAAACATGGGCGTCTTAAACATGCTGCTTTCCAAGCCATAACCAGAAAGCGCATAAACAAGGCTCAGGGAGTTGTACAGGCAGGTCCAGAGGTGACGTAATCCCTTCTGCCCGTCTCCCATTGGCCAGAACCTAGTCACGTGGCCTCAACCTGTCAGCAAAGGAGGCTGGGAGATAGTCTGCCTGAGTTCCTCAGAAGAGGAGAAAAAGGGGAATTCGGAGACCAGCTGACGTTGTCTCTGCCACAGTTACAGTTAAGTAAGAAAGAAGACAGAAGGGAGTATTTATTAAAATTCGCTTGTATTTGCTTGGAAAATGCTTCCGACAGCAAGATTATAAACATGACTGCTTCCGTGGGGCAGGGGAGAAGAGGCAGATGGGGCCGGGAGTAGAAGTAAGACTCCTCGGTGTGCGTGTAAATCACTGAGCCAGGGGTCGGTGTTGAATAGTCAGCAGAAAACAACTTTAAAAAATTTAAAACAAGCTGGCCAGTGAGTAGAACGTTGTCCCCTCTCCTCAAACCTGCCACCCATGATGGCTCTCTGCAGACGGCTCTCCTCCCCCTCCTCAGAGAAAACGAAGCCGTCGGGACAAGTTCTGCGCATCGCTCTGACCTTAGAGCAGATTTTGGTCCTCCCGTCCACGGAGAAGCCCTGACTCACGCAGCTGCGGGTTACACGGCCCTCCCGGGGGAGCGGGGTCTGGGGGGGGGGCTCTTGGCTCGCTTGCAGGCTCCGCGATCACCGCGCTGTGTGCATGTTGTCCTCATTGTTAGTTTACATCTGTCTCCCCTGCTACACTGTAAGCTCCCGGAGGCCGGCAATCTTGCATACTCTACAGCCCTAGACCCCATCGCTGCTGGCCATGAGGTCGGCAGCCGGTCAAAATGTATTCAACTGAATGAGTGAACTAACCCAGCAAAAGGTCAGAGCGGGTTAATTTCTGTGGCGCCCCTGCAGAGTTTCAGTGCTGAAGAATGAGCCTAGTTTGTGGCCAGATGAGATACTGGTCCTATGGATAACTTCTTTCTAAGTAAATGCTGGTGGTTTTTTAGAGAGTCAACGTCCTGGGCTTTGAAGGGATCCCGATTATCACAGATCACAGAATGACAGCTGTACTCTTGTTCTTGTGTCCTCGGTGGGGCGCCTGGGTGGCAGTGTTGGTTAATCATCCGACTCTTGGTCTCCTCTGCTCAGACAGTGAGATCGAGCCGCAGCCGGGACTCAGCCTCTGCACTCAGTGTGCAGTCTGGTTAACACTCTCTATTCCTCTCCCTCTGCCCTGCTCCCCTACTCTCTCTCCTCAGGAAATAATAATGAAGCCTCTGATTTTCAGTTTGTTTTTAAAATACGCCTTAACTCTCAGTTCTTACTCACTCTCTTCTGCAATTCTTTAGAAGCTTAAAAACAGAGAGGGGCCAGTTTACCTATAGAAACGAGGCAGACAGAGCCGGGGAGGAAGGCAAATTCAGGGTTAAGCTCTTCTTCAGCCTACTTTTTCCCAACAGAGCCAGCTTGGCTGGGACCCCAGGTCCTCCCAGCCTGTTAGCAGCATGCATTCCCCATTCTGGCGCATTCTCACCCACCCCCGACTGCCAGACTGCTTTCTGATACCAGCAGAAGCTCCTCATTATGGGAAGAAAGCTTCCCGTCTGACTCAGTGCACTGCTGAGACATCAGGTCCCAGCCTTCTGTGAGCGGTAACGGCTGGCCAGTGCAGAAGGCAAGAGGATGAGGCCAGGCTTTGGAGTAAGCAGAGCTGGCTTTGAATCCTGCTCCATCTCCCCGCCGGCGCAGAAATCTCTGACACATGATTACATTCTCTGAGCTTCGCATCCTCAGCTAGGAAAAGAGGATGACTGGGGGCGCCTGACTGGCTTAGTTGGTCAAGCATGTGACTCTCGATCTCCAGGTTGTGAGTTTGAGCCCCACACTGGGCGCAGAGTTTACTTAACTAAAATAAATAAAAAATAAAAGGAGGATGATCGTTTTAATAGGAGTGTTGTAAAATTTAAATACAGTAATTGAAGTGTCTCATATCGGTTCTGTTTATATAATAGATGCTCAGTAAACAGGAGCTATTATTCCTAGCTGCATCATTATTAATGGTTCTATCTTACTGTAGTCCCTACAAGAAGAATCTTAACTCTCCAGGAATAGGTCACAGGGACCTGTGAAGTGTAAGTAACCACCATCATCTATCCTCTGGCTACCGCCCGTAGCAACTGAGTAATGATGGCTGGAGGAACTATTTCTGTCTTCCAAATGAGAAAACACAGCTCAGGGAAATTGGGTCCCTTGCCCAAGGTTACACGGCTCATAAATTCAGAGCTAGGACCCAGTTCAGACTCTTCCTGCCATGCCAGAATAACCAATGAAGCCTTACCTTATTTCCAATTGAGGAGAGCACCAGCAATTTCGGGAGCAGATTTGAATCCGTGAATAAGCCCATGGGCGTTGGGGGAGTAGGGGGAGGAAGGGTTTATCGGGGTGGCTCTTGGGGATTACAGAGCCGGAGCAGGAGAGCTCCACCATGACTTAGCGCAGGGGTTTTCATGCTGGCGCTGCTGGCATTTGGGGACAGATCGTGCTTTGTTGACAACCACTGACTGCCCTAGCCTTTCTTTGGACAGACAAGGCAGTGGGAATTGCTGTGCCTCAAGAGGGGTCCTGTGGGTCTCAACAGACTTGAGATCATTTTCTTCTTTCATGATGCTTCTCCAAGGCCAATGCCTTGAATGGCAGCCGATTTCTACAGTGTTCCAGGACCAATTGGGTTCCCTTTATTCCTGATTATGCTTTGATTGAGGCCTCCCACCTTCCTTCCCAACGTCGTTCTGCCTTTGTTTTTTCCCCAAAGTCCTTCTGCCAGATTGATAGCACTTGACATTCTGAGAACCGAGGGAGCTTATAAATGCACAGACACCCAGCAATGGAGCAAAGAAACGGCCTTGATTTGTCTGTTGTTGAGCTGTGGAAGACTGATTTGTGAGCCCATCCAGGAAAGAGACTTAAAAACTCCTCCCCCTAGAAGACTAGAGACATTTTGGTGTAGAATAGTGGTTCTCCAGGTGTGATCTGTAGACCAGCAGCATCAACATCACCTAGAAGCTTGTCAGAAATGCTCATTCTCGGGCCCCACTCTGGACCTACAGCATCATCAGAAACTCTGGGGGTGGGGCTCGGCCACCGGTGTTTAAACAAGTTCTCCAAGTGATGCTGATGCATATCAGAGTTTAAGAATCACTGATCTAGAACTACAGGCCCGAGGCCTGTTTTTTGTCAATAAAGTTTTATTGGCACACAGCCATACTACCCATTCCCTTACATATTGCCTATGGCTGCTTTCAGGCCCGGGTGGCCGAGCTGAGTCGTTAAGTGAGTGACTGTATGGCCTTCAAAGCCTAAAATGTTTACTCTCTAAAACTTTATAGAAGTGTGCTGACCTCTTATCTAGAGTGTTTGGAAAAATAAATTGCAAGGCTTTTGATCATTGTGGAAATAAATCCTGAAATGTATTAGTTCTTAGTTTCCAAACTCCTCCCCTTCTGCCCACTCCCAACACACGCATGCACACGCGCGCACACACACGTATGTTAGCTAAGAGTATAGCAGGTGATATGCTCTATACATATGAGGTTACTAGTGTTGACTCTTGAATTCCAACAGCCTGGGTCTTCATTTTGACCCCGTTGTTAACTAGCTTCATGACCTTGGGTGAGTTACTCGAGACCTCTGGCCTTCAGTTTCCTTTGCTTCAGAATGGGTATAACAGTAGAACCTACCTCATAGGATTACTGGCTGAGTTCAGTGAGTTGGTACGTGTACTGAGCACCTAGGACTAAGCTCTTAAACCAGTGGCTGGCACATGGCCCCCCGTCTGTGTTAACAATGCCACTTCTGGGGCAGAATCGCTGTGCAGTGAATGTTAGCGGCTGTGATTACTTAAGACACTTATATCAAGATACTCCAAGGATATTTCAAAAAGAGAGATGGCTTCTCCTCAGAACTCTGCTTTCTCCTTCATCATTCAACAATTGGGGAGGATCTGAAGGTCCAAGGTGTCTTAAAAAATTGAAGAGACATCAGAAATGTGTTATCCGGGCACCTGGGTGGCTCAGTTGGTTAAACAACTGCCTTCGGCTCAGGTCATGATCCTGGAGTCCCAGGATCAAGTCCCACATCAGGCCCTCTGCTCATTAAGGAGCTGGCTTCTCCCTCTGCCCCTCTCCCCTTTCATGCTCTCTCTCTCTCAAATAAATAAAATCTTTAAAAAAAAAAAAAAAAAGAAATGTGTTATCCGTCCAGCTCCCCCGCCCCACTCCATGAAGCTAAACCTAAAGGAACCAGGTAGCCGCCCCTTCCCTGCACCCCCAGCCAAGTCCTCCTCCACCTCCCCAAACCTCTGCCAGGGAAGAGGAGGATGGGAACGTAACGTCTGTAGGAAGTCCCAGTGTCTAACCCAGCCCTCTCTGACTTGACTTTAAACCACTTGACCTCTTCGATGGGGCTGAAGCACCATGTGGGTGTCATTTGTAGGTTCCAAGGTCATTAGGGTCCCTGAATGCTCTACCGGCTAAAGCTGAGAGCTGGACTCATTCTCATGGCCCCCTTCACCTTAAGACCTACTTCAAGGGCATGTGACCAGTGCAGTCCCACAGGGCCCACATTCAAAGGGGCCCCACACTCGGCTTCATGTTCAGTGGTTACCATCCTGAAGTTCTTAATTTGTGAGCAGAGGGCCTCCCACTTTTATTTTACACTGAACCCTGCAAATAATGTAGCCAGTCTGGCCTTCATCCTTTGTAGAAACCTGATTCTAACCTAAGCCCCCTGCCCAAGCCTTACTATCTATTAAGGACTCTGTAGAGCATGAGCTCTGATTTTTTAAAAATTTTTTTCTAAAGATTTTATTTTTTTATTTGACAGAGAGAGACATACAGAGAGGGAACACAAGCAGGGGGAGTGGGTGAGGGAGAAGCAGGCTTCCCGCCTGAGCAGAGCAGGGAGCCCGATGCAGGGCTCGATCGCAGGACCCTGGAATCATGACCTGAGCTGAAGACAGATGTTTAACGACTGAGCCACCCATGAGCCCGGAGATCCGATTTTTTAATATAAATAACAAAAAACAACAACAACAAAGATGACTTAATTTTTAAGAAGGGCAAAATAACGATGTCTCAGACTGGCCAGCAGATGTCGCTCTTGGTCCATGGCAAAAGAGGATTTTTTAAGAAGCAGGCTCGTGATCAAAGATTTTTGAGCCTTTGGGGAAGCAAGGCCTCAAAGGAGCTTATCTAAGAACTTTTATTGTAACATCTTCCTCTTTTCTGATAAGGATACCACCACAAAGACAGGAAATTCACCATCCACCAAATCCAAATGGAGAATTGCAAAGAAGATTGTAACAAAGTAACTCAGTTAAATAAAAAACAAATAACATAACCAAAAGTAACTTCTTCAGAGAGGTTGATGTATTTTCAACACTATCTTGTCCTTTCAAACTTGGTTAACACAGGGCATATGTGATACTAGGATTTACAATAAGAAATATATATTTGGTCTACATCCCCATTTTTGAACAGAGCTCCTAAAACCCTTGGAATTTCCTAAGTGACAAGAGTGTAAAGGTGTGTTTTGTTATGTTAATGAGATGGCTTTTGGGAAGCACCTGAAGGTGGGGGCTGGTTGCCAAGAGAACTGACCTTGTGATTAGAGGATTGGAACTTTGGGTCCCACCCCTCCTTACCCCAACTCTGGGGCGAGGAGAGGAGCTGGAGGTTGAATCCATCACCCAGGGTCGATGATTTAATCAATAGTGTCTGTGTAATGGAGCCTCCATAGACATGTGAAAGGTCCGTGCTGGTGAACCCGTGGAGAGGCCAGGAAGACAAGTGCCCCTGGCGCCCTTGACCTTCCCCCATACCCTGCTCTCTGCCTCCCTTCCAGATGGCTGTTCCTGGATTATATCCTTTTATAATCAACCAGTGATCTACAAACTAAAGTGTTTCTCTGAGTTTTGTGAGCCAATCTAGCAAATTAATTGAACCCAAGGAGGGGTCTTTGGAACCTCTGATGTGTAGGCGGTCAGCTAGCTGGTCTGAAACTCAGGTAACAACCTGGGCTTTCAGTGGGCGTCTGAAGTGTTGGGGGGGGCAGTCTTGCAGGACTGAGCCCTTGACCTGTGTGGAATATGACCCTATCTCTGGGTAGGTAAGTGTCAGAGTTTGAATTGTAGGATACCCAGCTGGTGTCTGAGGAATTGCTTCTTGAATGAGCGGAGAACCCCCCCCCTCCCCACAATGAAATTGGGCCTCAGAATAACAAAAGAGCGTAGTAAAGACATTTTCCTAACGTGTTCCCTGTCGCCTTCAAGGGTTGGATTTGCTGCCCCAAAAATGTGTCAGAGGCTAAAGTTGAGCAAAGAATCCATGGTTTTCATTCCAGGGCTCACAGCAAAAATGGCAGAAGGAATCTTGGATGGGTTTCCTAATTTGCTGGAAGGTTCCAAATAAACATATATCCCCTGTTCTCGAGGTACGTCATCCCCATGTAAATAAAGAGTGATGGAGTGAAATGATTCAGTCGCTAGAAAACCTGTCAATGACTAAGACCACACTCCATTCTTAGATAATGGGATCGGTCTGCTCAGCATTAAAACGTCACTGACACTAAGGTAAAAATTCATCACGGAAAGACATTCAAATAGCTCTCACAGTCTCTCAGGCGAGTTATTTTATGTGGTGAAAGATTAGAAAGCATTTTTTTCAACTCTCACTGGAATTCATTAGTGTGTGTAACACGGCAAGACCCACAAAATTGTGGTCCATAAAGCAAATATCCCTGCAAACAGTAGCACGCAAAGAAAAGGAAAATAGTGCCTAGGTTTCATTAAAGAAGGTGGTCTTGGTTAGTCCATCAGGATCCAGCAGTCCTTACGCCAGCCACCCTCCAAGTTTCTGGCCCCGGACCAGTTATCCAGGTTGTGCATGCCAGGAATATGTAATTCATCATATGTTGTTTTGGCAAAGTGAAACAAGCTAATTATGAAGCCGGAGCGGGAGGTTCTTGTCTCACGGAGTCGAAGGATGCATCTCACGGACAAAGGAGGGTGAACAGAGTGATAGAATTTTATTAAGCAAGGATACAGAAAAAGGAGTCCCGACGGGGTTGCCAGTGAGGGCCCCCACTGACAAGTCTTTTATTTAGAACCGACCAGGGAGTTTGTGGCCTTGACATTCCTGTGACGTCTTGGTTTGAGTAAGGACCGATGAGAATATCTTCAATGGCTCACTTCTTCTTTGGGGTTAGGGTTATTCTTTGTTCGTCACAACGTGATGGCCATAAGAAGACCCACCTCTGACACCCAGGGCAGGGTGGTCTGGTGTGTTCCCTTATCTCTGGTTTCATTACGCCTCAGCACTTCTGGGATTTCTGCGAGCCTGATCATGTAAGCCCCTACCTCTCTCTCCCTGCCTAGCCCCGCCTGTCCCTTACTCAATGAGACCCTTCGGATGTATATTGGTGGGTCATATACTTGGGGGGGGGGGGGGGATTGCCAACATGTATCGGGGCAGGGGGGAAATAAAGGACATTTCCAAGGGAATTTTTATATGTTAGAGTAGACTTACAGGGTCCTGGTGGTCAGGCTAAGGTTGCCTTTTGTCCTTAGCAATGCATTAACATTGAGACAGCTGAGTCCCTAGAGGAAGGTCACTCTGCCTGTTTCAAGGACTTGTCGGTGGGCTGTAGGTAGCAAGGACATTTAATTTTTCTTTTTTTGCTGCAGGTGATTCCCCGACCCACAGTGGGACAGGTTGGTGCTATCACAAAATTCTAGACTCCAGCTGCGTCTTATCCCTCAGGGCTGATGAAAACCTTCCTCGCGACTACAAGATGTTTAATAGGCTTCTCAGTCCCCACACCTTGTCACTTTTAACAGATGGCTCACTTTTCCCACATCTCTAGGAACAGGTTGGCAAACCCAGTTTACCGCATTTTTTGAATAGAGTTTTATTGAGACACAGCCACACCCATTTCTTCACATACTGTCTACGGCCGGTTTTACTCTACAGTGGTAAGGCTGAGTGGTTGTGACAGAGACGACGTGGCTGGTAAAGCCTAAAATATTTACTCTCTGGTCCTGTATTAGAAAAATTTCCTGACTCTTGTTCCAGAATAATAAGGCCATGGGGTATTTCTTCTTGTCTGCTCCCTTCCAACCGATGAATTAATTAGCATTGGATCCTGTTCTTACTTCTTCCCATCAGTCCCCAAGGACGAGACATCTTTTCCCAAGTCTAACCCCTCAATCTCTGGATTCTGACTCTAACCCCTTTCTTCTCTGGAAACGTCATCAGTCACCCATTCACTTTTCTCTGTCTTTACATTCTAGACTCACTTCATCTCCATGGTATTACTCTCACGTGCATTCCCTTCTATCTGATTCTCTGCATGTTTCCTTTATGACCTCCTAAATCCACTCTAAATCTCGGTTATCCATGGCCCACTGCCCTGCTCACTACATACATTTACAGCATATTTTTATCTACTCTTAGGACCTCCACTGTAGCCTATGAACTATGCATCTCCAGCCTTAACTAACTCTTTCAGATGTACATATCCCACCGTGTGCTTAGAAAGCTTCATGTGGACTTTCTTTGGCCAGCTCAAGCTTAACATGACCAAAACCAGCCTCCTCAGCTTCTCACTAGTACCGCTCTGTCCAGTCTCCATCTTTACATCACCCACCAGTCCCTGAGCTGGCCATTTGAGAGTCATCCCTGACCTTCTTCTCATTGTCAGATGACACAACCCACAGACTTCATTCCTAACTTAGTTTCCTGTTTCATATGTATTATGTGAGCCCGTGGTTTTTAGGGTTGCCCCAGCTAATCCCCAGGCCACGCATACACCATTCGGTATTATCCCCATTTAACAGGCAAGACTCAAAGCAGTGGAGTAATTTTCTCAAAGTCACGTAGCAAATACGTGATAAAAGCGAAGCCAGTATTAGATCCCAAGACTGCTGTAACCTCAAACCCTGTCCTCTCCCGCTCCACCACTGGCTGTTCTCTTAATAGGAGTGGTGTGGTAGCCACCGAGTTATCTACCCAATAACCAACCCTTCCATTCCCCGTTCTGTTATCAGCCATGCAGTTTGGGGGGGCGGGGTTGACTCCTCTCCCGCAATCCCAAGTATGGCTGTAATTGTTATCCATTTGTTTGTATTGAGGTGAAATTCACATAACATGCAGTTAACTATTTTAAAGTGTACAATTGGGCAGCATTGAGTACCTTCACGATGTGGTGCCATCATCACCTCCAGTTAGTTCCAAAACATTTTCATCACCTCCAAAGGAGACCGCATATGCAGGAAGCATTTATTCCTCATTGCTCCCAGCCTGAACTGTTGTAACCGCATCAGGATCACCTCCCTTGGGATTCAGCCTCAGCCAGGCTAAGCGTGGATGTCCCATGGCTAAAGAGATTGGTCCTGGGATGGGCACGGTGGCAGGCCAGAGCCAGGGCCCTGTGCCAAAAACATGAAGAGAATGTATAAGTAGCCAAGTTTTATTAACTTCAGGCAGCAAAAATGTCTTTTCACAGAAATAGGGGTGCTGTCCTGACCTCCAGCCTCCCATAGGACATGAGCCTCAAACCGAATTTGGTGCAATGAGGTCTGAAAGCAGATCTGCTGGGGGCTTCCAGAAAAGTGGTTCCTCCAGAAAGTATTTTCATCTGTCTACACTGCCATGAACGGCCCCACGAGCAATGAGATTACCTTGGTGGTTGAACTTCATTAGCTGTTCTCCCGCCTTCACTCGGACAGATCCGAGACCCGTTTGAAACGAGTTGGTAAATAATCAGCTTTTAACAGAGCCCGGATGGAGTGTGAGGTGTATGAAAACTCCGATATGAGTCACATAAAGCCAAGGCTGGGCTAAAATAGATCCTTTCATATTTGCCTTACACGTTTTTCTGCGTTTTCTAATTTTTCTCCAGTGGATCTGCATTGTTCTTCTAGTCAGAAAAAAAGAGACTGTGTGAGACCTAAGTTCGTGTCTGCCCATCAGTCCTTCACTTTGTGGGCCTTCTGCTCCTTAGGGGTCAAGGGAGAGGTCTGGGCTACGCAATGGCTAAATCGATTCCAATCCCGACAACCCAGAATTTGAGGACTCTCATGAAATCCGAGCAAGACTGAGGAGGGGACAACTAACAAAACAGTAGTAATGTAGCCATAGAACTTTGCCTCGGCTTGCAAGCTATGTATTATTTTCTGTTTTCACGGATGATTCCGACAAGTTAAACAATTTCCTGGAGTCATTCCGGTTATGAGCCGCAGACCTAAGCTTGGGGCCCGGATCTGTAGGAGTCGAGAGAACATGTTTGTATTTCCAGTGCGTTTGCGCGCAGGCGGAGGTAGGCCACGGGCTCTGGATAATGCTTTTCCAGAGCGAGGAGGAGAGCACCTGCTAGTGAGCGGGACCGGACAGCGGTGCGCCCGGGGGCCTCGCGGCCGGCTTATGACCCAGGCAGCTACTGCGCATGCTCTCCGCCCACCTCTGCGCGCCGAAGGCTGTTTCCTGTGATCCCCAGTGTGTCGGGGGCCCCGCGCTGTTTTTCTGGTGGCTTGAGGATGTTTGCTGTGCGGACAAGCCAAAGTGTCGGAAAGACCACGTTCTGGAAGCCCCAAGCAGCCAGATGACAAACGGGTGGACAGGAACGGCAGCTCCCTTGCCATCGTGGCGAGGCGAACTTGCCAGAATGCGCCCTGTCCCCCTTGGAGCCCCCGCTGCCCACGGCGGTGGCTGAGCTCAAGGCCAGCCTTTATTGTCTCCCTCCTCTTCCCGGCGGCTCAAGTCCTGCTCCCCCACCGCGAGCTCTCCTGGGACCACCTCCCAGGCAGCGCGCTTGCCTTCACGCCCTTGCCTCAGGACACACACCCCCAAGGTGACACCGGGACACCGTGGGGGGGGGGGTGGCACTCAGAAGACCCTTTATTTTATACAGAACTGAAAACCAGACGTCGCTCGTTCTAGTTTGTGAGCGGGTTTGATTTTTTATCCACAGACCAGAAACTCCTGCAGGTGAATTTGGGCAGGGGAGCCCGAGAGGCCGCGTCGTCCATGGAACGCACATAGACCAGGGAACGGCTCTGGAGCTTTTCCCCAGACCACGTAGGCCCTGGCCACTGGGAACTGGAGGGAGAGCGTCCGCTGTGCTGCTTTGTGGGCCCAAGGGCCGCTGGCTTTGCAGGGGTGGAGCCACGGAGAAGAGGGGACGTGCTCCAGTGACGTATGCCCTTGGCCGTGGCCGCTGCGCAAGGCCGCGGAGCTTTGCTGCGTGCAGATCGCGGTTCTCCCTCTCCGTGTGCGGCTCTTCCGCCCACCGCCTTCCTCTCCTGCGCGCTGCTCCCGGACCCGTGAGCGCGTGCTTCAGGGCCCCCGGAACCCTTGCCGCCTCTTACTGATTTGGAAAGGGGATTCTTTCTGCTGTTCTGCGGCATAACCCCAGATACGCCTGGGAGCGCCCTCGAGGAACGGAGCAACCCAGAAAAAGACAGATTCCCAGCCCTCTTGCTCGATTTGCACGGGCCGCCGTCAGGTGTCAGTACGTGCGCGTGTGCACACGTGCAAGCGAAGAGCCACGAGGAGTCGAGCATGATGAGCAGGTAAGGGGCGGGTGCAGGCGGCTGCCAATCAAGGCCATTGTGTTCACGTGGATGGTAGGGAGGATGGCCCTAAATGTTGCTTATTTCCCATCACCGCTTGCTTTAAATTTGGGTCAAATTCGAGTGTGAAAGTGAGACGGAAGGTGGATTGGACAGCCCTGCCTTTAATCCCACTAACTGTGCTCTCCTGTATTAATACTTCTGCACTACTCTAAGCCTGGAATTTTCTCTCAGGGCTGTCCCAGCAGCTCTGGCTCATCTCCATTCAGAGTAATGGGGTTGTTGCTTTCTACGGAGAGCTCCCTCTACTGACCTCACATTTTGCTTCTACGTAGACTCCTCAGGTCTCAAAGGCTCCAGGACTTTTCGGTATTTTTTATCTTTTTGGTCAATGTCTCACCTCACGTATCAAATCAGTCACTAACGGGGGCATTTGTCCTTTATGGCACCTTTCTAAATCGTATTTCCTTTTCCCTTTCTGCTGCCTTTGCCGGGGGCAGGTCTTCGTTAACAAGAGGACTTATTACCTAGGCTTATTACCTAGATTCTTACTCTAGCATCCTAATGGATTCCCTTAGTGGAGTTCGAGCACTTCCTCAAGGGCAGGGGCTTATTATTCTTCAAAAATGCTGATAATGACGTGGCACAGCGACAAGAGCAAGACTCTAAAACCTAAGTCGGCTCCCGTCATTTGTCTGCTCAAAACCTTCCAGGGACTCCCCATTCGGTTCATAGTATAAAAGTCTTTTTTTATATGCAGTGTTTTAACTGATATGTAATTGACATAAAACACTATTAGTTTCAGGGGCACCTGGGTGGCTCAGTGGGTTGAAGCCTCTGCCTTCGGCTGGGGTCATGGTCTCAAGCCCTGCGTGGGGCTCTCTGCTCCGGGAGCCTGCTTCCTCCTCTCTCTCTGCCTGCCTCTCTGCCTACTTGTGATCTCTCTGTCAAATAAATAAATAAAATCTTTAAAAAAAATACTATTAGTTTCAGCTGCGTGATATAAGGATTCAACATTTGGATATATTGGGAAGTGATCACAAGTCTGTTAAAATCCGTCAGCACAGAGTTACAATTTTTTTTCTTGTGAGGAGAACTTTTAAGGTTTACTCTCTATGCACCTTTAAAATATGCCAAATATTATTATTAACTGTAGTCACCATCTGTACATTATATGGAAGTTTGTACCTTTTGACCCCCTTTACCTATTTGGCCCACCACCACCCGCCTCCCCAACCTTGCCTTTGGCAACCACCAATCTGTTCTCTGTGTTTGAGTTCAGGTTTTGCTTTTGGGGTTTTTTTGAGATTCCACATATAAATGAGATCACACAGTATGTGTCTTTCATACAGCCCTCAAGGTCCATCCATGTCACAAACAGCAAGATTTCCTTCTTTTTGTTTTTTAAAGATTTCATGTATTTATTTGAGAGAGAGCATGAGAGACAGCACGAGTTGGGAGTGGAGGGGCAGAGGGAGAGGGAGAAGCAGACTCCCCACTGAGAAAGGAGCCCAGATGGGGCTCAGTCCCAGGACCCTGAGATCACGACCTGAGCCGAAGGTAGAGGCTTAACCCACTGAGCGGTCCAGGCGCCCCAAGATTTCCTTTTTTTAAATGGCTGAATAATAATCACATTGCATTATACAGCTGACCCTTGAATGATGCCAAGGTTAAAGGTGCTGACCCCCTGTGCAGACAGAAATCCGCATAAATTTTTTTACTTCCCCAAAACTTAACTACTAATTGGAAGCCTTACCAATAGCATGAAGAGTCAATTAACATGTATTTTGTATATTATATATATTATATACTATGTTCTTATAATAAGCAAAAGGAAATGCTGAGAAAATCATAAGGAAGAGAAAATACATTTATAGTACTGTACTATGTTTTTAGAAAAAAATCCACATATAAGTGGACCCACGGAGTTCAAACCCATGTAGTTCAAGAGTTAACCAACGGGGCCCCCGGGTGGCTAAGTCACTTAAGTGTCTGCCTTCCGCTGGAGTCAGGATTCCAGGGTCCCGGCATCTAGCCCCGAATCAGGCTCCCAGCCTAGAGGGCGCCTGCTTCTCCCTCTTCCTCTGCTGCTCCCCCTGCTTGTTCTCTCTTTGTCAAATAAATAAAATCTTTTTTTTTTTTTAAGGGTCAGCTGTATGTACCACATTTTATTCATCCATTCATCCATCAATGGACACATAGGTTGCTACCGTGATGGCTTGGCTATTGTCAGTGATGCCGCAGTGAACATGGGGGCGCATACGTGTTTTCAAGCCAGCATTTTCATTTCCTTTGGATAAATACCCAGAAGTGGGATTGCTGGATCATATAGTATTTCTGTTTTTAATTTTTTGAGGCACCTCCCTTTTGTTTTCCTTCTTGGGGGCACCAGTTCACATTCCCATCAGCAGTGCACAGGGTTCTCTTTTCTCCACATTCTCACCAACACCTGTTGTTTTCTTATTTTTTGGTGCTCGCCATTCTGACAGGTGTGAGGGGATAGCTCATTGTGGTTTTGATGTACATTTCCCTGACGATGAGTGATGTTGCGAGTCTTTCCGTATACCCATTGGCTATGTGTATGGTTTTTTGTTTTTTTTTTTTAATGTCTGTCCATTTGCTATTGAGGTGTATGAGTTTTTTATGTATTTTGGATATTAACCCCTGATCAACTAGATGATTTGCCGTTATTTTCTCCCTTTCAGTAAGTTCCCTTTCCATTTTGTTGAGGGTTTGCTTTTTGCTGTGTGAAAGCCTTTTAGTTTGATGCACTCCCATTTATTTATTTTTGGTTTTGTTGCCTTTCCTTCTGGGGTAAAAGTGTTTAAAAAAAAAAAAAATGTTGCCAAGGCTGATATCAAGGAGTTTGCCACCCAAGTTTTTTTCTAGGACTTTTGTGGTTTCAGGTCTTATGCTTAAGTCTTTTGTCCATCTTGAGTTAGTTTTTGTGTATGGTTAAAATAATGGTCGAGTTTCATTTTTCATATGAGGCTGTGCAGTTATTCCAGCAATGTTATAAATTCCCATTATATATTCTTGGCACCAAACATTTATGTGGTTAGAAATTAATTGACCGCATTTGTGTGGGTTTATTTCTGGGCTCTCTTACTCAGCTCTATTGATCTATGTGTGTGTTTCTATGCCAATACCGTACTGTTTTAATTCCTATAACTTTGTAATATAGTTTAAAATCAGGAAGTATAATGCTTCCAGCTCTGTTCGTCTTTCTCAAGATTATTTTGTTTATTTGGGATCTTTTGTGGTTCCATACACATTTTAAGATTGTTGTATTTCTGTAAAAAATGTCATTGGAATTTTGATAGGAATTGCATGGAATCTATACATCACATTGGGTAGTATGAACATTTTAATTATTAATTCTACCCATCCACAAGCATGGAATATCCTTCCTTTTGTGTCTTCTTCACTTTCTTTGTTCCTGATCTTGGAGGAAAAACTTTCAGCTTTTTTACCATTGACTATGATGTTAGCTGTGTGCTTGTCGTGTATGACCTTTATTAAGTTGACTTACATTCCCTCCATACCCACTTTGCTGAAAGTGATCCTTAATGGATGTTGAATTTTGTCAAATGTTTTCTCCGCATATACCGAGATGATCATCTGACTTGTATCCTTCATTTTGTTAGTGACTGATTTGCGGACGTTGACCCATACTTCATCCCTGGAATAAATCCCATTTGATCACAGTGTATAATCCTTTTAATATATTGTTGAATTTGGTTTGCTAATATTCTGTTGAGGATTTTTGTGTCTGTGTTCCTCAGGGATATTGGCCTGTAATTTTCTTGTTGTGTCCTTGTCTGGTTTTGATAGGGTAATTCCAGGCTCATAAAATGCGTTTGGAAGTATTCCCTCCTCTGTTTTTTGGAAAAGTTTGAGAAGGGTTGATGTTAATTCTTCTTCTAAATGTTTGGTAGTATTCACCAATGAAGCTACCTGTCCTGGATTTTTGTTTGTTGGGAGGTTTTTTGTTTTGTTTTAAAGATTTTATTTATTTACTTGACAGACAGAGATCACAAGTAGGTGGAGAGGCAGACAGAGAGAGAGGAGGAAGCAGGCTCCCTGCTGAGCAGAGAGCCCGATGTGGGGCTCGATCCCAGGACTCTGGGATCATGACCTGAGCTGAAGGTAGTAGAGGCTTCAAGCCACTGAGCCACCCAGGCACCCCAGGGGAGGTTTTTGATTTTGGATTCAATCTTATGACTAGTAATTGGTCTCTTCATATTTTCTATTTCTGCATGATTCAATCTTGGTAGACTATGTTTCTTGGAATTTGTTCATTTCTTCTAGGTTCTCCAATTTTTTGGTGTATAACTGTTCATAATAGTCTCATATGATTTTGTATTTCTATGGTATCTGTTGTAATGTCTTATCTTTCATTTTTTATTTTATTTGGGTCCTCTTTTTTCTCTTGCCGAGTCCAACTAAACATTATCAGTTTTATCTTTTCAAAAAAACAGCTCTTGGTTTCAAAAACACCAACTTCTTAGTTTGATCTTTTCTGTTGCCTTTTTAGTCTCTATTTCATTTATTTTCACTCTGATCTTTGTTATTTCCTTCCTTCTACTAACTTTGGGCCTCATTTGTTCGTTTTCTAGTTCCTTGACATGTAAAGTTGTGTATTTGAGATCTTTCTTCTTTCTTTTCTTTTTTTTTTTTTAAACAATTTGTTTATTCTTTAAGTAAACTCTGTGCCCAGTGTGGGGCCCAAACTCACAACCCCAAGATCAAGAGTCACATGCTCTACCAACTGAGCCAGCCAGGTGCCCCTTCCTTATTTCTTGAGGTGGGCATTTATTGCTATGAACTTTCCCCTTAGAACTGCTTTTGCTGCATCCAGTAAATTTTGGCGTGCTGCATTTCCATTTTCACTTGTCTTAAGGTATTTTTTTTATTTCTCTTTTGATTCCTTCTTTGATCCATTGATTGTTTAAGAATGTCGTTCAATCTCCATATGTCTGTGAATTTTCCAGGCTTCTTTTTGTAATTGATTTTAGACTACTGTGGTCAGAAAAGGTACTTGGTATGATTTCAGTCTTCCTAAATGGATACTGGAGAATGATCATGTGCACTTGAGAAGAATGTATTCTGTTACTTTTGGATGGAGAATTCTAAATGTGCCTGTTTTTCCCTCCCAGGGTCCTTTTTTTTTTTTTTAACATTTTAAAAATTTAAATTCAGTTAATTGACATATAACATATTATTAGTTTCAGAGGTAGTGTTCAGTGATTCATCAGTCTTAAATAATACCCAGTGGTCATTACATCACATGCCTTCCTTCATGTCTATCATCCATTATCCCATTCCTCGCCCCCCTCAGCAACCCTCAGTTTGTTTCCTATGATTAAGAGTCTCTTATGTCTAAATACACCTGTTAAGTTCATCTTGTCTAACGTGTCGTTCAAGGTCAGTGTTCCCTTATTGACCTGTCTGAATGATCTCTCCATTGACGTAAGTGGGTATTCAAAGACCCTATCATTTTTGCTGTCTGTTTCTCCTTTAGGTCTATTAAATTTTGCTTTATGTATTTAAGTGTTTCTATGTGGAGTGCATAAATATTTACAAATGTTATGTCCTCTTGTTGGATTGACCCCTTTATCATTATATAATGACCTTCTTTGTCTCTTTTTTATAGTCCTAAAGTCTATTTTGTCTGACAGAAATACAGCTACCCCAGCTTTCTCTTGGTTTCCATTTACACGGAATATTTTCCATCCCTTCACTTTTAGTCAGTCTTCACAACAGCTTACAAAGCCCTATGGTACCTCTCTGGGCTCGTCATCTACAGTGCCCACAGCTCAATCTTCTCCAGCACACCGACTTTGCTGTTCCACATACATTCCCACCATAGAACCTTTGTTCTAGTTGTTTCCTCTGGTTGGAATAGTCCTGTGGTAACCATCCTCCAAGATGGGCCCCAGTGAGTCTCACCCGCTGGTATTCAGGCTGAACAGAGCCAACCAGTGTAACCAGTAGGACGCCAGCAATGATGGCTACGACTTCTGAGGCTAGGTCATAAAAAGCATTATGATTTCTGTCTTGCTCTTTCTTGGATCACTGGCTCTGTGGGAAAGCCAACCACCCTGTCATGAGGATACTCACACAGCCCTGTGGAGAGGCCCAGGCGGAGAGGAACAAAGACCGCCCACTGACAGACACATTAGCCAGCCGGCCATGCGGGTGAGCCCCCTTAACAGTAGATGCTCCTTCTCTAGTCACACCTTCCTATGACTGCAGCCCCAGCCAACATCTTGACTACAGTCTTGGGAGACTTTCTGAGTCAGTTAAGCTGCTTCTGAATTCCTGACCCACAGGAATTATGAGAAAACAGATGCTTATTCTTGTTTAAAGCTTCTAAGTTCTGGGGTGATTTGTTTACCAGGGGTAGTTTATACAACCGTGCTCCCCCCCCCCCAATGCTGACTTGGTTAACGCCTTCACCTCCTTCAAATCCTTTCTCAAATCACACTTATCCACTGATATATACCCTCAGCATTCTATTTATTTCTTTATTTGAGAGAGAGTACAAGCAGGTAGAGGGGCAGACCCCCCGCTGGGCAGAGAGCCTGATGCAGGGCTCGATCCCAGGACCCTGGGATCCTGACCTGAGCTGAAGGTAGTAGCTTAACCAACGGAACCACCCAGGTGCCCATATCCTCAGCATTCTATTCAGTATTTTATTTTATTTTATTTTATTTATTTTTAAAGATTTTATTTATTTATTTGACAGAGAGAGATCACAAGTAGACAGAGAGGCAGGCAGAGGGAGAGAGAGAGAGGGAAGCAGGCTCCCTGCTGAGCATAGAGCCCGATGCGGGACTCGATCCCAGGAACCTGAGATCATGACCTGAGCCGAAGGCAGCGGCTTAACCCACTGAGCCACCCAGGCGCCCTCTATTCAGTATTTTAATCTGTGCCCACTCTCTTGCCCTACCAGCCAAACCACAGTTCCTTTTTACCCTGCTCTCATTTTCTTTTTCCCATAGTACTTACCACCTTCCAAAATAATATGTAATTTACGTACGTATTGTGTTTTTTCTTATTTGTCTAGTCCCTCGCATATAATAGAACTCACTTGGAAGCAGGGCTCTTTCTGTATTCTAACCATTGATGGAGCCCAAGCACCTAGCAGAGTGTCTGGCACATACTAAGTGCTTGAGAAATGCTTGATATCACTCTGATCAAAAAAATCTTCAGTGCTTTCCAGGGCCTGTAGAATAAAGTCAAGGGTTCATAATTCTCAAGATCCTTACCAACACGCCTTCCCCTTCTTCTGACCTATCTCTTGCCTCTTGTTTCCTTCCTATACATACCCTCCCTTTCTGCCAAGTTCACCTGCACACCATCTCTGCCCTGGTAGCTATCACTCAGAATACTTCCACGGCCGTCTTGGCGCAGGAGAATCTGACCTGCCCATCCTGCTCTTGCCTCGTCCCTGCTGATTTCCGTATCTCCTTTCAGCAAGAGGAGACTCTGTTCTTCGTGAACCCGCACAGTACCTGGAGACCCCTCATTTACACTTGGCTTATATTGCCTCTGGGATTAATGACGTGTGCGTGGACTATACGTACATTGACAGCAATGAATCATTCTCCAATCTGATTCAACTCACACCATCCATGGGGCACTTGTTAAGAATTGGAATGCAGGGGCGCCTGGGTGGCTCAGTGGGTTAAGCCTCTGCCTTCAGCTCAGGTAATGATCTCAGGGTCCTGGGATCGAGTCCCACATCGGGCTCTCTGCTCGGCAGGGAGCCTGCTCCCCTCTCTCTCTGCCTGCCTCTCTGCCTACTTGTGATCTCTGTCAAATAAATAAATAAAATCTTTATTAAAAAAAAAATAAAAAGAACTGGAATGCAAAAGAAAAAAAAATGGGGATACAAAAAGTAGGAAAAGGCCCCTATCCTCAGTGTTTTGTGTAGAAGAGAAATGTAGCCACAATGAAAGCAGCAGAGAAGAGGAGCCTGTGAAGGGCATGAGAACGAGAAGCTGAAGGGGCAGACAGCCAGCCGGAGGCAGGTGGGGAAGCCCAGAGAGCAGACGAGGCCAGGAAGCAGTCCTCAACTGTCAGCAGTACCACAGGCAGGTCAGGGCAAAGGACAGCTGAAAAGTAGCCACTGGGTGGCAGTGAGGAGGTCACCACCCTTCTTGTGGAAGGTTCCATCCAAAGGCTCCCTGGTCCCATTTCCAGGGCACACAAAAGATCTGCATTCCCAGACTTCTGCGCAGTTCCGTTGAGGCCTTGTGACTGAGGTTGCTGACCGCTGGGATGTGGGAGGACGTGATGTATGCCTAGTCAGGAAACTTTTTTTTTTTTTTAATATTTTATTTATCTGTCAGCGAGCACACAAGCAGGGAGAGGGACAGAGGGAGAAAGAAGCAGGCTCCCCGCTGAGCAGGGGGCCCGATGCGGGGCTCGATCCTAGGCCCCTGGGATCATGACCTGAGCTGAAGGCAGACACTTAGACTGAGCCCCTCAGGCGCCCCTAGTTGGGAAACTTTCTACACAGTCCTTTACTGCCTGGCAGGTTTTTTGGCAGGCAGAAAGCAAAGCATCCAGCGTGGAACTTAAAGGGAAGAAGGAAGGGACAAGCAAGTGAGGACAATCTGGACGATCTCCAGCAAGATGTGTCATTTGTCAACATTTCCAGTCGAAGTGGGAATGGATGAGCGCTTTTTTGGTTTTGAGGGAGTGAAATGGAGGTTCTGGCTGAGCCTCGAGCATTGTATCCAGCCGTAAAGAGCTTCCTTATTCTTTTTTTTATTTTTAAGATTTTATTTATTTGTCAGAGAGAGAGAGAGAGAGAGTGAGAGTACACAAGCAGGCAGAGTGGCAGGCAGAGGCAGAGAGAGAAGCAGGCTCCCCACTGAGCAAGGAGCCTACTGTGGGACTCGATCCCAGGACCCTAGGATCATGACCTGAGCCGAAGGCAGCGGCTTAACCCACTGAGCCACCCAGGCGTCCCACGAGCTTCCTTATTCTTGTTCACAGATGCCTCGCATTCCACTGTGTGAATATACAGTACCTTATTAATCACTAGTTAACTAATCACCAATCAGCTAGTTAACTAATCACTAATCAACATTTAGACTGTTTTAAATCTTTAGCTACTGAAGGGCTGCGGGATGAAACACCCCAAAATGGGCCATTTGGCATAAAGATTATTTCAAGTTAAAAGTAATAAAAAGCCAGTAGGGCCGGAAAGGTGCTCCGCTGCCCAGTGACTGCCTACATTTACATTGGAAAGGAGAGCCTGCCCGCAGGAGGGGAAGTTGAACAGAGGCCCCTTTAGGAAGGAACTCATCTGCATTATAGAACCATCTTGTTTTTCCAAACATCTCCTTTCACCTCTTGCTAATGAGTTTTCTCCCCTTTGTGTCAGCAGGCCCCTTCTTTTTTCCTTTGCTCACAGTAGCTTCTTGGTGCCTCACTGTCTTTGGAATTCCGTGTCTGTGTGGCTTCCTCGTTTGTACATCTGTTAAATTTGATTTTCTCCCGTGAATCTGCCCCATGTCAGTTTGATTCTAAGTCCAGCTTGAAGAGCCATAGGGCAGAGGAAGATTTTCCTCCTCAATACTATTCTAAACATATAGTCCATTTTATGTATATATTCTATATGTATTCTAGTATTCTATAATATATAACTTTAAATTTACCAATTTCGGGGCTCCTGGGTGGCTCAGTGGGTTAAAGCCTCTGCCTTCGGCTCAGGTCATGGTCCCAGAGTCCTGGGATCGAGCCCCCGCATCGGGCTCTCTGCTCAGCAGGGAGCCTGCTTCCTCCTCTCTCTCTGCCTCTCTGCCTACTTGTGATCTCTATCTGTCAAATGAATAAATAAAAATCTTTAAAAAAAAATTTACCAATTTCACATGACTGTATCAAGTTCACGGACTTCAGATTTTACTGTATGCACACTGATAAAATATGGATGGATTTTAAGTGAAAAACACAATACCGTTTATTTCGTCCAGTGAGGTCACCTAGATTGAAAGCAAAGAACCTGAAAACAAGCCCATGAGAAAGATGGATAATGACCACAAAAAGAACAAAGAAGATAAAAATTATATTTATTAAGAAATTTGTGCGTCAAAACAGAAACAGCCTTCCTTACGCAGTTGTCAATAGTGGAGTCTGGTGGGGGATGGGGTAACTGGGGGATGGGCATTGAGGACGGCGCGGGGATGGAGTGAGCATTGGTGTGATTATACAACTGATGAATCACTGAACTCTAGCTCTGAAACAAACAACTAATACACTGTATGTTAATTGAATTTAAATTTTTAAAAAGTAGAGTCTGTGTCCCAAAATAAAGCAGTTTCCCTGACACTGTCCGAGCTTCTAGAATTTGGATCACATGCTACCTACTGCAGCTTGCCTGGGTGGACCCTGACAAGAGAAAGAAGCCAGTTGTGTTCTTTCATCAAATGGTTTTCACACCAAGGCCAGTCTGCTACTTAGCAAACATAGAACCAGTCAGCCTCTAGAGCCCCAGCTTATCAAAATCCCATTTCTACGAGTTCAAAGACTGGTCCAGATTTTTCCAAGTTCTGAAAGCGGTGCCTCCAAGGAGGGCTGGAGCAGTCCCATGAGAACCATTTACTTAAGTCACTAGAAGACTGTTTAAATTTCTAAGTCTTGCCAGTGTCTGTTTCAATTCATGCAGGACCTACCTAATATTTGAGGCCTGACGAAGATTGCCTGGAGAATGGTTTGCTAGGGGTGGGAGTTGGGCCACTGCAGTAGGGAGTGTGGTTCTTCAGTTCTTTTACCAATGCATGGTTTCATTTTAGAAAACTAGATTTTGTAACCCCCGACCCATCTGTTGGCCACATGAGGGTCAAACCCAGATCCATATGAATTAGAATGATTTTGCATCTAACTCAGGAAATTAGGCAATTAAAAGAAAGGCAAACGTCAGGAAAAATTTTTCTTCTTACAGATACCTATTAATTGTAGTGTCTGATAAGTGAACCTCAGATCCGAGTCTGGGGGCCCTGGTGTGTTCTTGGCTCTCACCAGCATGCTGCTTCCTGTGGGAAATGCAGAGAGTTCCAGTCCCTCCTGGTTCAAAATAATCTCACGTGTGTTAAAGAACCAAAGCTTTGATTGCTAGCTGCTCACAAGGAGACCACCACGTACGTGAGAACCGCTGGGGTCCGGCTTTTCAGATACAGGATGATCATTCTTCAGAGGATATTCGCATTCATTTTTTTCCTTAGTTTTGGAAGTTCCCGTGATACGTGATCTGAAAATTGTTTCTTTGAGCTTTCAGGAGCAGCCACTGTCCTGGCCTCGTTCAGGTGATGCCATTCTCGGGACATGTAACGCGTGTCCCCTTGTTCAATCACGTGGACATTTGGGGAGATGAGCTGATTGAGTTCACCTCAGTTACTTCTTGCTATTATAGGCCCTGGAAACACAAAGCGTGGATTCTGTGCCTTCCATATCCTGACCCTGATCCTGGACCCAAGTTCAGGAGCATGACTGGTTCAGGACCCCCAGATGATTTGTTTACTCAGAGAACCTTCCAGGTCAGGAAAAGAAACTGATGGCCATCTGGTCCTTTGAAACTTTCACAGAAAGACAGAGTGACTCACTTCAGTTCTTTCTTTTGTTGATGATGATGATCTATATTGTATCACATTCCATAGAACCACTCCTGACTGAGTTCCTGTTCTAGAAGCTGCAAACTTGGGGAGAGAAACCTGAAATATGCTTGTGTTATAAACAAAGGAGACCCCAAAAGTCTTTTTGTCCCACCCCAGGGCCAGAGACATGAAAGAGGGCCTTCCCGGGCAAGTGGGACCCCTGATATGCCTAGTCACAATTGCAGACCAAAAAATGCCATTACACGGATGCCTGGGTGGCTCTGTCGGTGAGGCATCTGCCTTCGGCTCAGGTCATGATCCCAGAGTCCTGGGATGGATCCCTGCATCAGGCTCCCTGCTCCGTGGGCAGTCTTGCTTCTCCCTCTACCTGCTGCTCATGCTCTCTCGCGTGTGCTCTCTCACAAATAAAATCTTTCTTTCTTTTTTTTTTTAAGATTTTATTTATTTATTTATTTGACACAGAGAGAGAGAGATACCACAAGTAAGCAGAGCAGCAGGTGGGGGGGGTGGGAGCAAGCTCCCCGCTGAGCAGAGAGCCCGATGTGGGGCTCGATTCCAGGACCCATAGACCATGACCTGAGCTGAAGGCAGAGGCTCAACCCACTGAGCCACCTAGGTGCCCCTCTTTTTTTTTTTTTTTTTAATGCCATTATATTCTGGCCCCAAAATGCAGTTCCCGTCCTCCACGGCCAGGTAAATAATGAACGAGCAAATACTCAGCCTACCACTGCAGAAAATTTCTGGTCCGTTTTCGATGGCATTTATCTATTGTGCCATCACCTGCAGCTTCATTCGAAGGCAGACATGTTGACTCTTACTGGTACTGTCACAGAATTTTAAATGCTTGTTAAATATTGCTAAAACAGGGGCGCCTGGGTGGCTTAGTGGCTTAAGCATATGCCTTCGGCTCAAGTCATGATCTCAGGGTCTTGGAATCGAGGCCTGCATCAGGCTCTCTGCTCAGCCGGGAGCCTGCTTCCCCCTCTCTCTCTGCCTGTTTCTCTGCCTACTTGTGATCTCTGTCAAATAAAAAAAATCTTAAAAAAAATATGCTAAAACAGTATGAGCACGTGACAGCGAATCACAGCTGTTAAACCCCCCCACTCCCTCCCCGTCTCTTAATCAAGTTTCTGTTCCGTGAGCGTAGCCAGGAAGCTCAAATACGTCTGTCCTGTGCTTTCTTCCTCCCACTGTGATCAGGAACACTCCTGACCACGTGATGGCGTGAGAGGTCAAGCGATGAGCCTCTGCTGCTTTTTCTGCTTTCTCCGTGGCCTACCCTTGCTCTCCTCTAGGCAGGTAGCCTCGGTTCCTTCAGGGGAGTGATGACGCGGGCAAATGCATGAACCCGGTAGCTGTGACTACCCCAGAGCCGAGGTCTGGGCATGACACGAAGACCCGGCAGAATGCGTGGCAGAGAAGGGCCCCTGTTGCCCCACACTCAAGCCTGGAGAAGACGCCCTGGGATGTGGGGCAGGAGGAGAGCCCGAAGGCGGCTGAGAATCGGTTTGATGCCGGTGAGTCCCTGACGAGGCCTGGGCCCTCCAGCAGGCCGAGTCAGGGCAGACCGGAGGGCGTCACATGGGGCCAGCCCGGTTCGGAGATCCAGATGCAAAGGGTGCCTGTGCCCTGTCCGTGGTTAAAACTGTAGTGGGGGGGAGCCTGTGTGGCTCAGTGACTTGAGCCTCTGCCTTAGGCTCAGGTCATGATCCCAGGGTCCTGGGATCGAGGCCTGCATCAGGCTCTCTGCTCAGCCGGGAGCCTGCTTCCCCCTCTCTCTCTGCCTGCCTCTCTGCCTACTTGTGATCTCTGCCTGTCAAATAAATAAATAAAATCTTTAAAAAAATTAATAAAAAATAAAAATTTAAAAAAAAGACAAAAAACCTGTAGTGGGTGGGAAGGCCCCAGGGTTCCCTGTTTTAGCTTGCTGAGGAAGAGGAAGACACATCCATTTGTGGGGTCTATAGGAAGGGTAAGGCAGCCTCCAAGAGTTTCTCAGAGCCCTGAGATGGCCGAGAATCACAGAATGTTCCTCCAAGCCAGGGAGGCGTATGGTCATGGTACCATAAGCCAGTGAACCTCTCAAGTCTTTTTTTTTTTAAGATTTTATTTATTTATCTGAGTGAGAGAGAGAAAGAGAGAGATCACGAACAAGGGGAAAGGGTAGAGGGAGAAGGAGACTCTCCATTGAGCCAGGAGCCCAGTGTGGGACTCGATACCAGGATCCTGGGATCATGACCTGAGCTGAAGGCAGATGCTTAAATGACTGAGCCACCCAGGCGCCCTGAACCTCAGGAAGTCTTAAAGTTGGAAACATAGGGAGACAATGGTGATAGGAATGCCCAGGCACCAAAGAGCGGAGGAGAATAAGGGCGCTCGGTGGGCGCCAGGACAAAGAGCCCCAGTGGTGGGGGTTGGGTCCTATCCCTCTGCGGAAGGAGCCCAAGATAGCAGGCCGACCTTCCATCCTCCAGGAGAAAGGACCCAAAGGACGTTAGATTCTGTTACTTGACATTTTATTCAGGGGCTAAGATTCCCAGCAGAAATCTACAAATACAGGCATGCTTTGTTCTATTGTGCTTTCCTGTCCTGTGCCTCAGATACTGAGGTTTTATTTTTGCATAATGAAGGTCTGTGGCAACCCTGCGTTGAGCAATTCTGTGGGCGCCCTTTTTCCAACAGTGTCTGCTCGCTTCCTGTCTCTCTGTCACATTTTGGTGATTCTCACAATATTTCAAACTTTTTCTTTATTATTCTCTGTGTTATGGTGATCTGTGATGTGATTATGCCTTGCTGAAAGTTCAGATGATGGTTAGCATTTTTTTTAAACCAGAAAGTATTATTTGATTAAGGTACATACATTGGGGTTTTTTTTGTTGTTGTTTTTTTTTAAGGCATAACGCTATTGCACACTTCATTGACTATGGTACGGTGTAAACAGAACTTTCTATGCAGTGGGAAGCAAAACATTCACTTGACTGGCTTCATTATGATATTCGCCTTGTCGCGATGGTCTGGAATCGCTCTTGCAGTATCTCCGAGGTGTGCCTGTCCATGGTTTCCCAGCAAAGTGAGCTGTGTTCTCTTCAGCAGGGCCATGAAGTCAGTTCTGAGGACGAACGAGCCACAGCAAGCAGAAGGGGAAGGAAAAACACAGGACGTGCAGAAGGAAGAAAGGGACACTGAGGGTGAAGTACACTGCTTGGTGGGTCCCAGACATGGGAGCAAAAAGGCGGTGGAAGAACAGGAAAGGGAGGAAGCAGTGGGTCAAGGGCTCGTGGACCTGCGGGACCTGATTATTTTGAACTCAGCCTTCATTTCCGCGATGGAAGAGCTAGGTTATTTAGGTGAGGGAGTACTTAGTGGAGGAGGTACTAGGACGTGTGGTTACCTTCTCCGGGCCTGTGAGAGTCAGGGAGGGGCTGGCCATCTCAAGGGCAGGCCTACATGAGAGTTCATGTTCAAGTGCACGAACTGGTACTTTGCACTTAGCTCAGGCCCAGAACTCCGCTTACCCAGAGTCAGCTCTCAGCAGATGTTATAAACTCCCAAACCGACCAGTATACGTCACTCTGGTCATTCTTGTCTAAGTTGAGAATTAATTTACCATGGCTTCATGAGTTTAAGGAGAGTAATTCTCAAAAGCATCCCTGGGGGAAAAAGAAAGGCGTCATCTCATATTTGAGTTTATATAAAGTCTTTCATATCACAAGGTCCTCCCTGAATTATTTTAAAAATGAAGTATTTTGAATGAAAGGCAAATTAGCCTGATATTTTTACAGGATCGCAGGGTTCTCGTCTCACAGAGTCAAACAATGACCCTCTCAGACACAAAGGGGTGAAGTGAAGTGAAAGTTTCTGAAGTGAAGGTGAGAGCAGAAAGGAAAGAAAAAGCTCTCTGGGGGGAGAGGGGTCCCCAGTGGGTTACCACTGCGGGGGGTTTAGGTCGGTCTTTTATTGAAAACTTGACCAGGGAGCTTGTGGCCTTGAGACTCCTGGGCCGTCTTGGTCTGAGCAGGGACAACAGAAAACACCCTTAATGACTGACTTCTATGAGGTTTGATCCATTTCTGCAATCATACTGTAGCCGCCAGAGACAAATACTCCCTCACATCCGGGACCAGGTGGCCTGGTCTCCTCCCTCATCTCTTGTTCACTCTTTCAGAGCCTAGTCATGGGCCCCCGTGTCTCCCCACCTGTACCTTAACCCTCTCCTTACTCAGAATGACTTACTCAGTATTAATCTTGGAGACCTATAAAAGTCAGTGAAAGAGGTCCCTAGTGAGAAGGAGTAGAACAGCTGCTGATGCAGATGGGCCGTGATTCCCGTGCATATGGTAATATCTAACATGTTTTGACTGTTCATGGGGGCCAAGCACTGGCCAGGCCCGTATATCTGCTCATATTTGCTCATTAATCCTCCCAAAACACCTCTGAGGTTGGTGCTAATACCCCCCATTTTGCAGAGGAGAAAACTGAGGCACAGAAAGGCTAAGTACCTTGCCGTGGTCATAGACCGTGGAGCGGGAAAGCCAGGGAAGAGCCACGGGCAGGCTGACCGTGAGGCCCGCGCCCCGGCCCCTGCGCCAGCCGCCTCTCACCAGCCGCCTCTCACCAGCCGCCTCTCACCAGCCGCCTCTCACAGCCTTGGTCAGTGCGTGTGAGTGTGAACGAGCCCTGGCGGCAGCTCTTTAAAAGCAATGGAGGAGGCGCACCTGAGTGGCTCAGTTGGTTAAGCGTCTGACTCTTGATTTCAGCTCAGGTCATGATCTCGAGGTCTTAGGATCGAGTCCCATGCCGGGGCCCCACACTCAGCAGGGAGTCTGCTTCTCCCTCTCCCTCCCCCAGCTCGTTCTCTCTCTCTCAAATCAATAAATAAAATCTTTAAAAATAAATAAAGGGCCACCTGGGTGGCTCAGTGGGTTAAGCCTCTGCCTTCGGCTCAGGTCCTGATCCCTGGATCCTGGGATCGAGCCCCGCATTAGGCTCTCTTCTCTGCAGGGAGCCTGCTTCCCACCCCCCTGCCTGTCTCTCTGCCTACTTGTGATCTCTCTCTGTCTTTCAAACAAATCTTTAAAAAAAAAAAACAAAAAAAAAAAACAAGTAAGATAGAAAGGAAGTGAATAGAAATCTGGAAGATTCCTTTAGCTGACTCAAAAGCGCCTCCCAGAATGACGAAGACCTCACTGTTAGAAGATGCATGTGGAGAATCTGAAGAAAATATCTTCTGTAGAATGTGAACAGGACAGCATTCTAAAGTCATGTTTTACGTTACATGCATATTTAATAGGGTTAGTGGTTCTCAACTGAAAGTACTCTTGCTCCCCGTGGGACATTTTGGCCCTGTCCGAAAACGTTTTTCACGCTCAGAAGTTGGGAGGGGGTCGCTGCTGAAATCCAGTGGGTTCTATTTCTGCGTCCCTAGACTCCGTAACACTCAGCCTTGAGAATGAACAGTTCATGGGGCTGTGACGTCACTTGGGGTCAGACATAACCCATGACTGATGTAGGAAAATGTCTCCCCAAGCATGTCCGGAGATCACTAGTTGAGCGAGACACCCCTAGAGCATGGCTTGCACCGTCCAATGATTTGGGAAAATGCTACGTATCAGCTTCTCCCTCTTAACTTGGCAGTAGACGGGAGTATGTTTAAGTCTCTTGAGAAGTCCTGGGAGATGCTGTGCTTTGTTTAATCCAGAACTTTCCAAATTTAGTTGATCATGGACACTTTTACCAAGATTTCTGATGAGGAGAGGGCAGGATGCTTCCGCTGTCGTCATGCTTGACTATTGACGTGTTGAAATACACTTCGTTATGAATTACTCTCATCTTACTCCTTCTTATGTTACTACTAGAGCAGCATGCCATCTGTTGATGGTAAGAAAAAGGTATGTGATTGCACTGTCCTGAGTTTCACTGAAGGACAGGAAAGTGGCTATAAACCATGTGTCCCAAGAGAGGTGACAGGTCCAGTCAGGTGGCGAGCCACTATGCAGTAGTGTGACTCTGCACAATGGGAGAGTGATGGCCTAGGCTGCCCACCAGCAGAGATGCGCCTGGAATGAGTGAACAGAAAGTTCTGGAAGCAGAAATTGTACCATCATATTGTTTCCAAAGCATTTACCCTTTTGGTTCACATTCACCAGTCTCCGAAGGGCAATGGAGTGATGGTATGAGACGTGTTTCTCGTGAACCCTCCTTTCCCTTAAACTGCGTAGACACAACCCCATAGCACAAAGTTTAAATGGTCCCCCTGGAGACCATGGGATATTTTGGAAGGAGAATTGGCCAAGGAGCTAGGAAACATCAGACCAAAAACATCAGCCTTATTCTTAAGGATTAAGACCTTTTACATTTCTTGAAACATAGTTTTACTCATCTCATCCACCAGACTTTGTTGAAACAAAATGCGACTCTTTCAAAGAATCAGATCAACCCCGGAAGAATTCAGGTTTTCCACAAAAGGAAGAAGCATTTTCAAAAGTGAGAAGTTAAAGGAGCTTGGGAGGCCTGGCTCCTGCCCTTCTAGTGAGGCTGCTGGATGTCCTTGAGACTGTCAGCTCACTTTTCTGTTTTCCCTGTCTGTAAAAGAGGGAAGAAAATGTGTTTTCTGCTTTTCTCAGGGTTGCTCTGAAGGTAAAATAATGCCTAATAATACATCTTTTCCATCCTGAAGTGAATGTGAATATTTCTGGAGATTTCTGTGTTGGGCCTCCGACTAATTCAGATTCCTCAGTTTGGTCACTGCCAAGTAATCTCGGTGACTTGCTAATTACGCCAAAGCAGTATGGCTTCCTCCCTCTGGACAAGGCCAGTAGAGAAACCAGATAGTTCTGGAATTTACATCCAGATGTGTTCATCACGCTTTCCAGTTTATACTTAACTGCAATGGTATTTCTCCATTTCCCAAATGAACCAGGAAATAGAAATGTTTCCACGTACAGCATTGTATACTCGGCCACAGCAAACATGAACCTCGACCGGGAGAGGTTTCTGGATGCTTGGAATGTTCTTTCCCAGACAAACTGGAGCTGTTACCTCTGAGCAATTTTTTTTTCCTTTCTTTGTTTCTTTCCCTTGTCCAGAGACTTCCTGGCAAAGACCACAAGGGACACCTGTAGTTGACATGAACCTGGTTGGACACGTTGGGCTTACTGGGCTTTACGACGAGAGAGACTGCCCACACTGGGGCGCCACTGGGCAGCTCATGAAGAGGCTTTCCAGAAGGCCTTACTTGAGAATTTGGGCTTGTGTTAGGTGACTTGGAGAGTTGCAAAAAGTGGGGTCTTGCTTTCGAATAGTTGCTGTGAAGAAGTGAGGACAGTTCTGTGATTAGGTATCTTAGATCCGATCTTATGTATAAAGCAGAAGGACTAAATCAAAGCCACAGCTATACTTGGTAGAAGCAATAGTCACTCATATTCGCCAGGAGAGGGACATGCGTGGTCATTTTGGGGACCTTACAAGGGTCAGGTTTTGTCTTCTGTATCCACACGTGACTACGGGGCAGTCTTATTTTTCATGTGGCTCCACCCTGGTCACAGAGTGGGTGGCCCTGTGTGACATTGCTGCTCCAGAACATGTTCATGTTGAACAGGACCGTGCCAAGACCCAGCTCTGTGTACCAGGCCATTCCAGCAACATCGAAGGCTCACTGACAGCGTCAGGCTCTCAGGGGTACTTTTCTTTTTCCTATAACTCTTTGTCGTGAAATCGAGGGCGAGTACAAATCCCTACACACAACAGAAGCAGGGCTTAGTGAATTTTTACAAAAGAAACACCTTTGTAACCACCGTGCTCCAAGAGACGGAGCCCTGCCAGCCAGCCCGGAAGGCCCGCGGCTCCCTGGTCTCAGTCACAGCCCCAAAAGGAGCCATCAGACTTTCATTCACAGCAATCACCTCCTGGTGTGTCTTTACCATTCTGTCACACAGTATCTCTCCCTAGACATTGTTGGTTGGCCTTATTTTATTTTTAAAAACTTGATGTATCTTTTGACTCTTTTTTTGGAAAAAAAAAAAAATTTTTTTTTTAAGTAGGCTCCGTGCCCGACATGGGGCTTAAACTCATGACCCCAAGATCAAGAGTCACATGTTCTGTGGACTGAGCCAGCTGGGGGCCCCCAAAATCTTAGTTGAATCTTTTTGAATCCATGGGTTTCCTCTCTGTCCCTTTGTTGTCTTATGATTTATCTGTTGAAATATCAAGGCCATTCAACCTGTAACATTTCCCACTGTCTGGATTCTGCTATTTTCTATTTTAGGGCAGTCTGACCCTGACCTCTGTCTTCTTTATTTCCCTCCGCTGTCGTCTGGATCCAGAGGTCTGAGTGGACTCAAGTTCAGTGTCTTTGGCAAGTGCACAAGCAATGTTCTGTTCTTTCCTCGGGAGGCATGTTTCATCTCATTGTCCCTTGAGTTATTTTTATAAGAAAAATGTATGCTGTCTGTCTTCAGGTGTGAGATACTGACTTAAACAGCCATTCCCCCACCCCCCAAGGAGGCCAGCTGGAAACCCGGAGAACGTTGCCAAGGAAGGCTCCGTGGAGCACCGAGGGTCAGAAGCAGATCCTGGGATCATACTAAAGGTCTCCTTCCCTTACATTTCTGTGAATAATTTCCCTTTCTCACCAGTTGTACATGTAATGGGGAAATGCCTGTCATTCAGAAAACCTTAAAATAGAGCGTGGCAACATCTGGCATAGATCACACTTCCTTATGATAAGATGACAAATGTCTGGCTATTAACAAAGTGAGACGTAGGCATGGGAGCCAGTGAACTAGAACATAGGATCCTGTGCCCACGACACATAAAGTACTTGATTGTTTTCTGAAGCAGCTACTCCCCTTAGGGCTCAGTGGAGGAGACTGGGGTTATCTGAACGGGGAAGATTGTAGGAATGTCCCCATGGGGCTGTCACCCAGCTCTCTGGGCGGGGTTCCTGTCTGATCTCAGGGCTCCGATGGGGCTGAGCAGGTGTGACAGCCTTCTGTGTCACAGTGTGACATCAGGTCTTCTGATGTAGGGAAAAAACAGCTTGAACTGGACCCAGCTGCTAGGGCCAAGGGGAGGGACCATTCCTGGGGGAGATGCTCACAGAAACCACAATAAACAAGGAGCAGCCTTCTCCCTCCTCCGGTGTCCCTCCCATGTCCCCTCGAAGAAAAGTCTAGCAGGGAGCAACCGGCAAAGCGGAAATGTGGGGGTGTGAAATTGGGGCAGAGACAACAGCTTCACAGTCGGCACACTTCCCTTCGTTCTTCTATGCTAGATGTCGCTGGTTGCCCTTGTTCGCTGTGAAAAGGGTCAACTTAGTCTTCTGAAGCTTGTTTATGAATCCAAAGTTGTTCTCCCACAAGGGGTTATGGGCTGTGATGCATGTTTTAGCTACACCCAGCTCTTAAAGAGCACTCCTGGTTTCAGTGTGTCCGGTAACCTATAACCGGGGCTTGGGATTTCCCAGTACCTGGCTGGTGAGCGTTCTGCTCTTTCTCTGGAAAAAAGTTCTTACACGTGCCAGTCTCGTGTAAAATTCTTGAACCTGTGGTCTGTGGGCCACACCATCATGGACTGGTTCCCGAGGCCTTTAGTGCCCATCCTCAGATCGCTTTTTTTTAAAGATTTTATTTATTTATTTGACAGATCACAAGTAGGCAGAGAGGCAGGCAGAGAGAGAGAGGGAGAAGCAGGCTCTCCGCTGAGCAGAGAGCCCAATGTGAGGCTCGATCCCAGGACGCTGGGATCACGACCTGAGCCGAAGGCAGAGGCTTTAACCCACTGAGCCACCCAGGCACCCCCATCCTCAGATCTCTTAATAGCTTAGGAGCCCTGGCCATGTCTTTGGTGGGAACTTGAACTTTCCCAGAAGAGACAAGTCCTCGTCTGCCCCTTTCCTTTCTGTGTTGAAGACTGAAAAGAGGCTTCTGCTTTGAACCATGAGCTTGGATCCCAAACAGGCGGTCATGGAATCCTGGGCACTTTGTGGGGTAATTCGTTTGGGATAAGTTGGTAAGTACCGATGTACCTAGTGCTCTCATCCAACACTGACCGCCTAGGGTACAGGGAAGTACTCCCTGTCCGCCTATTGATTCATTCACGAATTTAGTAAGTCTTTATTGGACACTTAGGTTCTAAGCACTATTTTAAACCTTGATGGTACAGCAGTGACAGATGACATCCTGCCCTCATGGCGTTTGCCTTCTAGCAGAAGAAATTTACAACAGACAAGTAACTGCACAAACAGAAAGCAGACACAGGGGTAGCAAGTGACATGGGGGCCTATTTCAGAGAGGGGACATCTAGGCAGACATCTGCGCCAAGCTAGTGGTGTCTAGAGGCAGTTCTCCTGCATTTCTGCCCATTTCAGCAAAGGCATGGACAGCCTTTGTTCTGGGTTATCTTTCTTCCTAGGATGTCAGGAGACCACCCAGGTTTGGAATCCAGAGATAGCGTGTCACTCTGGGACAAAGGGCAGACTTCCTTCAAGATCAGGATAATGAAGACAATGGGTCCCTCCAGGGCAAAGGTGGGCAGGTTTGCTTACTGCCCCCCTGGCCCATTAGGGGGTTCCAAACTGTGGCGCAGCTCAGCGTGCACAGCGGGCACCCGGGGCCCACCTCCACATCAGCCCGTGGGACTTGGGGACTCGTGCTGTCTGTTGTTTTCGGCTCTGTCCCAGGAGGCTCTGCAGTGTGTCTGCCCGCACGGAACTGGGCACATCTCAGACAGTGCGGTCTCAGCCACTTTGGACAATTGACTGGGTCTCCGAGACAGAAGCAGGAGGCCTTGGGTTATCAGGAGCGCCAACAAAACCGTTATTGCAGTAAGGGCTCAAGATTGCCTTCCTGATAAGATTAAAATCAAGAATGTTTTGAAACAGGACCCGCTTAGTCAAAGAAAGAAAAATTCTTCCAGGCTATTGCTAAACATTTGAGATCATGAAGAAAAGATAAGCTTCAGGCATCGTCTGCACATCTGCAGGCCTGAATCAAGGACTTGCAGAGAAGTCCCACTGGAGGCTTGAAAATGCTTAGCTTATCTAACACTTTCTTTGGCGGTGAAGGGGGTTCTGGCAGTATTGGGTACTAGCAGCAAGCCAGGCGGACTTTTTAAGAAATCTCTCTATTTTTCCATGCTGGACAATTATATAGAATAATAGGAAATCAGTTTGGCAGCCAAGCCCCTTAACAAATCACATCAAGGTGAGGAAGAACAAAATCGTTTCCATAGATCAAATTTAGTCTCCAAGCAACAGTTTTTAACAACAGTGGAACAATGTAGCGGGATTTGGCCATCAGAATTTACCCCAAGTCTTTCTAAATTTGTAACGGGTCACCTTGGTGGCTCAGTCGGTTGAGCATTCAACTCTTGTCTTCGGCTCAGGTCCTGATCTCAGGGTCCTGGGATCGAGCCCCAGCCCCACAGTCAGGCTTTGTGCCCCGCCTGCTTGAGCACTCTCTCTCTCTCTCTCTCTCTCTGCCCCTACCCTTGCTCGCACATGCACTCTTTCTCTCAAATAAATAAATCTTTTATTAGATGATAGATAGATTGATTCATAACAGGTTCACCTGTATCTACCTGACAAACCTCAGATATATTATGACTGTATAGATCGTGTGCTCTCTCTCCAGGAATGCCCAGCATTTCCCTGTAGCTTTAAACTCACACATCCAGCCCCAGTAATGATGCATACGCATCATGACACCTTTGTCCAAACCCACAGAATGTAGCACACCAACAGCGAACCCTCCTGTCACCTGTGGAGTCCGGTGATGATGTCAGTGCAGGCTCGTTGACTGTAACAGATGTGCCCTCTGCTTGGATGGCGGACGGTGGGGGAGGCTGTGCGGGGGGATAGGGCCAGGGGGGGGGGGGGGGGTGTACAGGAAACCTCCGTACCCTCCTCTCGGTTTGGCCATGAACCTAAAATCTCTCTGAAAAATGTGATGTCTTTAAAAAAAACTCCGGCCCCACAGGGAGAAGGGCTAGAGTAAGTGGGCAGTTATCTGTGCAACTCTGAATGTAAGACTCAAAGAGAACCCAGGTCAGCTTGCAACTGCCGGATTTTCCAGGCTCTATCTCATTGCTCCAGCAAGCTGGTAACAGCAATTAGGGGAGTACCAGGGTACTGGAAATTCACAAACATTAAGTGGCAACAGAGACGTTTCTCCCGCCACCTCATTCCCCAAAATACCCCAGGTCACTTCGCGTTTACTGTGTCCATTTCACAAACTAAAGGTGGTGATCAGAGAACAAAAGGTGTACAGCTAAGAGGGCTGGGGTGAGCCACAAAAAGCCATTGAGCCCCAAAAGAAAGTTGCCATGAAACTGCTGATGGTCAAGTGTGGCAATGAACTTTTAGCGGCTTGACTGACATACACTTTCGTATCATAAAATGATCCCACTTGAAATGAACGGTACAATGCTTTTTCATAAATCTACTGAGTTGTGCCACCATCCCCACAATCCAGACGAAGAACATTTCTGTCATCCCCAAAAGATCCCTACTACCCAAATGCAGTCACCCCCACACCCGCCCCCAGCTCCTGGCAACCACTGATCTACTCTCTGACTCTCTAGGTTGGCCTTTTCTGGACAGTTTGCATAAACGGAATTGTGCAGTATGTGGTCTCTGTGTCTGGCTGCTCCTGGCATAATGATGTTAAGGTTCACCCATGGCAATGCAACATTTTGCTACAAGGAATTTTATATCTAATTAATAGGGGTCTCTTTTTTCTAAAGGTATTTTATTTATTTATTTGACAGAGAGAGAGAACACAAGAAGGGGGAGAAACAGAGGGAGAGGGAGGATGTGGGGCTTGATCCCCAAGACCCTGGGATCACGTCCTGAGCCGAAGGCAGATGCTTAACTGACTGAGCCACCCAGGCACCCCAATCACTAAGTTTCGTAATAAAATTAAGCCACAGGCCACACACCTAAGAAGGAGAGTTTGGGTTATTTCCCTAACCTTTTGCTTTTTTTTTTTTTTGCTTTATATTTATTAGGATCACATTCCATAACGGCTCAAAAACCATGGAGAACTTGTCGAGACCTAAAGTTCCAGGATTTTATTACAGACTTGGCATGATCATCTAAGAGGGCCACTGAGTGACTGACACAGGCGCATTTTCATCCCAGGGGAGACTACGGTAAGAATGGGTGTCAAGGCATCATCAACTAGGAACCACTGTTCTCTGATTTCTTTTTAGTTGGGATTGAATTCCTACTTCAGGATAAATAGTAGTGTGAATCATACTGGATTTCAGAATCATTTACATGGGCAAATAACGCTTTCCCCTTACACACACATACACACACGCCTGGCTCTGTGACTGTTTCACTTTTCTGTAGTTGTGGCCATCCCAGCCTCCTGTCTTGGGTCCTCCCCCACACTACATTCTTCTCTTGTCAACCTGGTTAAGCTGGGAGCTAGGTGTCTACTTTAGGGTAGGCCAACTTATTTTAAGTATATGCAGTTTTTAACTTTTATTTTAGTTTAAAGATTGTATTTATTTGAGAGAGAGAGCACAAGCAGCAGAGGGAGAGGGAGAAGCAGTCTCCCCACTGAGCAGGGAGCCTGATGTGGGGCTCGATCCCAGGACCCCAGGATCATGACCTCACCTGAAGGCAGCCGCTTAACCGACTGAGCCACCCAGGTGCCCAGTTTATTTTACTTTTTAAAGAACTTTTTTTAAAAATTAAAATCCTTCTTATATAGCTATACCTTTTATACACCAGTGAAGTGGCCAACCTGAGTAATTAGTGTATCCAGACCCAGCTTTTTTGCAGCTTCTCACTACTTGGATAAACAAAATGTTCGGAAAGTGTGCGTCAACAATCATGGGCGCTGTCGAAGCCTGTGATTGTCTGAGAGGGAAACTGCTGAAGAACCTACTTAAAACCTACTTTGGTTACCCTTGTGTTATCCCACGGGTAGGGCCACCCACCAGCCAGTCTATGTAAATCGTGATCAGGAAAATGGTAAGTCCTCTGAGCTGCCCATTGGCACGAGTTCGCTTAGAGAGCGTAGAGACGGCCGGCATGCAACCATGACAGGAGGTAGGATTTACACCCCAGTGGGAACATGTTTCTGCAATTGAATTTGGGAGCCATCAAGAGGCCCAGAGAGGTGACATAACTCGCCCAAGGTCATACAATTGCTTGGGATTCGAACCCACAGAAGGCAGCGACATAGGTCGTGTGCTCTAAGACTACTGTGCTGTTTCTGCCTAGCTAAAGGGTGAGGGTTGAGGCCAGAGGGCCGGAAGCCACCAAGAAGGACCTGCAGAGGACCAAGGCTCAGAGTGGCAATTTTGAGGATTACTGTGGGGGTAGAGAGGGTGGGGAAGAGGATAAAGGGCCCCTAGCTAGAGCCAGAGGAAAATGCCACAACACACAGTGCAGAAATGGACCGATTTCTCTGGGGAGTCCCTCCAGGGGTCAAAAGGGGAATAGCCTTCAACGAGGTGAAATTGTTGGGTGAGAGGTTCTAAAACAAGCTTCCAGCAAAACAGGACCCTCGGGGGCCTCAAAGTTCTATGCCCCAGACCATGGGCCAACAACAAAGCCCTCAAGCTTGCCGTCGGAGCTTGCTGTGATGATTTCCGGGCATGGACATGGAAGGAGACATAGAGAGGGATGTGGACAGATTCATGTCTGGGAGAAAATGAGGGAGCTTGCCTCTGGGTTTTGTGGCCGTTTGTGCATGCACACAGGGTCAGCATTTACTGAAGGAATTTTATTGAGCAGTTACTGTGTGCAAAGCACTATTTTTCAAAGCCGTGTATACAGTCTATACAGATTCATCACAGAGTTCACGGTGGCTGTCCCTGGGGCATGGAATTTGGAGCAAAAGAGTTCGTATGACTTTCTGCTTTCACCAGTTCTGTGTGGTACAAATTATTATAATATTCAAATTTTGCATACTGAGGGGCAGAAGAATATAGCATCTCCCCTCCTCCACATATACCAAGCTGCACCTGCTTCTGTGCCTCAGAACAGATGCCTCTGTCCACGGTGTTCTTGCACACTTGGCAAATTCCCACTGTGCTTTCAGGTCCAACTCCCATGCCACCTCCTCCAGGAAGCCCCCTTCGTGAAGTCCTGGGCTGAATCTGGGCTCTTCGCTGTGCCATCACGGTCTCCCATCCACTCTTTCCTGAGAGTCCTTACCGTAGCCTGTTAGGATATCTGGGTCCTTCCTGCTCTTCCTGACACTGGCCAGTGAGCAACTGGAAGACAGGGAGTTTGTTTCCTTCTCTTCCGTCTTTCCAGCTCCCAGTTTGGGGCCTGGCATTTAGTAATCACTAACCCATGTTTTTTTAAAAATCAGTTGTGTATTGATAGATACGCTAACTGTGTTTTCATGTGCTTTGGGGCCAGTTTTTAGTTGCTACCATCAGATTTGGGGATTTGGGGGCCCCGCAGTGACCCCGATGAAGACTGTACAGCCTGGTCACCATGCTTGACTACAGCTCGTGTTCTGGGGTTTGCTCACCAAGTCGCCAGTTTCGGGTCCTGTGTTGATTTCCAGCCCCCACACAGCCCCGGCTCAGGTTAAACGGGAAGTAGCTGTTGTCCGGCTCACAATTTGTTCAGGCTCTTGCCTTGTCGTAAACCTACATTCCTCATCTGTAAGTCATTTAAATTCACCTGGCATTTTGTTTAAAGAAGGGAGCAGTGGCGTGTCAAGGCAGAAGGCCCCTGCCCTCTGCTGGAGAGGTCTGTCCCAGCAAATCCCGCCCGAGGGACTCGCTCTCAGCCTCTTGAGTTAATAAGCCCTGGGGTAGAGCGCGGGCGGGCCCTGTCTTCTGGCTCCCTCTCCAAGAAGCAGGTTAGGAAGAAAGAAAGCACGTTTATTTGCAAAGGAGGAGCCCATTGGAAAGCTGACACGGACTGACAAGCTGGAGTGCAGACGTGCTTATTTTGAGTGATACAAATCCTCAGGGACCACGGCCGCAGAAACACAGAAAGTAGCTGAGAAACACCTAGACCTCATTATCCTCATGAAAGAAATTGTCAAAGACAGCGCCGTCCAATACAGTAGCCACTGCCCGTATGTGCTAATTTAAATTTAAATTAGTTACAATGAAATGAAATAAAATATTCGGTTCCCGGGTTGCACTAGCCTCACTTCCTGTGCTCGGTGGCCCTCTGTGGCTAGCAGCGACCCTGTGGGACAGGCCGTTTGCATCCTTGCTGAGTTCCAGTGCCCAGTGTGCGTCTAAGGGTGCCGCCAAGCAGTGTGCTGTTCTCACCACGAAATGTGCCCTAGAGCCTTCTTTCTGGTCGTTTTCCAAAACTTCTGAGGGTGCCTTGCTTATTAAGGCCAGATCTCTGATTGAGCTGCAGGGGAACCAGGAACCACAGAGCAAGCAAACCCTGTCAAGGGCAAGCTCTTCACATTCAAGTTCCATGATTTTCAGCCGACCCCCCTCTGCCCTTGGCACCCACTCACAGGGCCTAAGCAGCCCCCAGCCAGCCTCGCACGTGCTCTTTGCACCAGGACACATTGCACACAAATGAAACCAGATTTCCAGAGTGAAGGAAAACTGAACACTGCGGGACGGGATTTTAACGGCTTCCTCCCCAGATGTGAGACCGAGGCCATTCCTCTGGAGCTGTCTCAGATGGTGTGGTTTCCAGCATTTTGAGAGAGGCTTTGAATACCTCTGGATGTTTTATAGGCTGAGGAAATTTTACAGTATATTATAAAGGATCTCAGCAAGGGGAAGAAAATAAGTCCAGATTCAAAGCAGAAATTCATAGAATGCCATTCTCTTATTTTTAAAGAAAATGAATATACTGTATAAAGTATATACTACCATAGTCAGGAAATAGGAGTAAGAAGGCATAGAAGAAAATACAGTTTATACAGTGTGGGGGGGGTGTGCACATGTATATGCCGAAATGGGAAGTTTCTGTTTCTGAGTTCCCTGTTGATACCAGGAAGATACTAGGGACACTGATGAATCAGACATCAGTGAGAATAAGAATCTAAAATAAATAAATAAATTTATTTTTGCATATATTTATTTTTTATATACATATATTTATTTTTGCAATAAAAAAATTTATTATTGCAAATTTATCAGTCATTTACAAGCATTTCTACTGCTACATGTACACTTACACATTGTGTCAAGTGTACCAATTATAAGTAAGTTCAAATGTATCAACTGGAGCACGTTTAAACAGAGATAAGGTTAATTTTAAAAATGTGAAGAAATTAGGCAAAAGAAAACAGAGTGAAAGGATCAGCATCCGTGCTGTGGCCACAAATTTGGTTCTGGGCTTTCACACAGCCAAGCCAGAGAGAGTGAGCAATATGGAAATGTGCATCTCTGAGAGTTTCACACTTGATCTTAGCCAGAAGTCCGAGAAGTGATGTCTCTGAGAACTTCAAAAACCAATTCTTAAACAAGGACTTGGGATCAAAATGTTTTTGCCCAGGGAAACTGCTTTCCGATGTATTGTTTAATCCAAGGATAAATTGTAGAGCTGTGATTCTTGGTGTAAGTGGGAAAATGAGGAGTCCTATTTGAATCAACTGTGGAGATTTTTTTTTTTTTAAAGATTTTATTCATTTACCTGACAGACAGAAATCACAAGTAGGCAGAGAGGCAGGCAGAGAGAGAGGAAGGGAAGCAGGCTCCCCGCTAAACAGAGAGCTGGACGTGGGGCTCCATCCCAGGACCCTGGGATCACGACGCGGGCCAAAGGCAGAGGCTTAACCCACTGAGCCACCCAGGTGCCCCACTATGGAGATTTTTTAAAATGACATCTGATGTCTAATGTTCCCCAGTTGCCATCTTCCCTCAGGATTTGATGAGAATTCAGAAGGTTTGTCCCCAAATTTATCAAGAGTGAGCCTGGAGGCACTCCCTCACGTGTGTTAGGGTGGGAAGTACATGGAGGAGGCCGTGGTGAGAGGGTAACCAGGTGTCAGCATAAAGACCGCCTCGGGAGCTTTCACCATGATCTGCCTAGACCTCCCTAGACCTAAGAATCAGGGAGTCTTGGCTGGAGTCATGTGCGTGTATTCTAAACTCCCTTACCACATGCTTCTGGTGCCAAAGTTCTTTGAGAAGGGCTAACTAGATTGATGGACAGAACATGTACTGTTTGGGTGGGCTTTCCTGAATATTTTTAAAGAAAATTTTTTTAAAGGGGTGAATTCCAAAGTCTATTCCCCGGTGAGCACAGCTGGAACACCACTCCTCTGTCATTTGGGTCGATCAGTTCTACAATGAATTTATCAGGTAATCTCACCCCACCAGGGCACAGGCGACCGCTGATTAAAGCGGGGGAAACTGACAAGGAGACAGTCTTCCTCCTCTGCCTACTTATGTGTCTCTGGACACAGACAACACATTCTATTGGTCTGAGTCCAGACTCTGTTTCCTTAAATGCTTGGCTTTATGAGGTGCCCTGTGGTTTGAGAATGTGCTGCTGTACATCTAAGCCTAACAATGCTGTTGATAGAAAAATATCCTGTTGCTGTTGTATACTTTTTGCTTAAAAAATTCTGATGAGACAAACCGTAAGAGACTCTTAATCTCTCCAAACAAACTGAGGGTTGCTGGGGGTTGGGGGCTGTGGAGAGGGTGGCTGGGTGATGGACACTGGGGGGTGGGTATGTGCTATGGTGAGTGCTGTGAATTGTGTGAGCCTGACGATTCACATACCTGTACCCCTGGGGCTAATAATACATTATATGTTAATAAAAAAAAAATTCTGATGCCAAATATTCTCAGTGTTTACTGAATTGATTTGACTTAAGGTCATAGATAATAACAGTGATATGAATGACATTTCCTCTCGTTAGACAATATAGACAAACTACCCACCCGGCCCAGGTAATTTGGCATGCCTCAAGGTTGCTGAACCAACCCCAACCCCAAATCATAAAATATAATTTCTAACATATAAAAAAAAAAATGAGAAGAGGAAGAAAAGGAAAGGGGTGGGGGGAGAAAAGGCAGAGCCCCAGGTTGTTGTGAAAGCAATACATAGGCTTGGACTACTCCTGACAGATGCATGAGAAAGCTCCAGAAACTTCATCTACTTTTAAATCTAGCCTAGCCCCCAAGTGTTCCAAACACACTTTCATTGGGGTTTTTCTTCCCTTGTTGTCTACCAGTTTTTAACAATTATTCCTAGGGTACCTGGTGGCGGTCAGTTAAGTGTCTGACTCTTGATTTTGGCTCAGCTTGTGTTCTCAGGGTCATGAGATCGAGCCCCGCGTCAGGCTCAGTGCTCGGCGCAGAGTCTGCTTGAGATTCTCTCCCTCTCCCTCTGCCCCTCATGGCCGCCTGCCCACCACTGAACATGAGCATGCGTGCGCGTTTGCTGTCTTTCTCTCAAAAAAATTAAATAAAAGAGTAAAAGGTTATTCTTGGATATGAGAGTGAGGCATAACAGAAAAATAAGTACAGAAGGAAATTCCGCTGACTTTAGGGGATTGGTTGAAGGAAAGAAGATCAAGAACTGGTTTTTCTCCACCAAAAATGAGTGGCCTCCAACTTGTAACAGCTTTTAGAAAATTCAAAGATACCCCATGGGACCTATTCACTCAACCACCTCCCAGTAAAAATAACTCTGATTTCTAGTGCAACATAGTTTTCACTTAAGAAAAAAGATGATTTTCAATTTGATTTGACTTTCCGTTTTAGCTGCATAGCTAAGAAATTACTTGGGATTAGGCTGGTGTGTTTTCTTTTCTCTTCCTCTAGGGCTTTGTGAGGAAACATGAGAACTACATCTTTTGCTGCGAAGTTACCTCTGTTAATGTTTGGGATAACTCAAGCTTATTGACAGAGGAGGTAGGAAGAGGTGGACTTTATTCTTTCATTCAAAGGGCACAGCTGGGATACTGGTGCTACTTGCAATAGAAATTCCTTTCATTCCGTCACATTCAATTTCCTATTGCCCTTCCAAAGACAATAACCTGGATTTGCAGACAGAGAGAGTATCTGTGCCTCTACAGTGCATGAGAAGTCACTTGAAATTCCTTATTTTTACTACCTTGAAGAGGTGTGGGAGGAAAAAAGAGTAGGAATGTTGTAACTATGTTGGCATGCTTGCCTTTCATTTCATTTCATGCTTTTGAAAAAGATCTTTAAAAAGACTTATGTTCTGGCCTCCTAATCTATAGTGTTCAAGGAACTGTGACTTGGGCACAAAAGTCCAACAAATATCCTCAAGAGGATTTAACAGTGTACCTCAGGGATAAGATGTCTAATCAATTCTTAAGTATTTTCATTGTAAAGGGAAGTAGATACAGGAAATCATATAAAGTGTACACTTAGTGAAGGATTCGAACTTGAGTGCCCTCGTAACCATCACCAGGTCAAGAGAATGTTGCTAGCCACCCCAGAACCCCTTCTAGGTACCCATTTCTGGCCCTTCCCTGCCTCTCCCTATAAGTAACCATCCCTCCGTCCTGTTGGCCGGCATTTGGTCTGCTTTGTTTAATATGGTAATCACCAACTACCTGTGCTGGTTAAACACCAGAAATTTGAGGCGAAGGAATTTTATTTTCATTTTAAATAACCATTTGCCTTTGAGCACTTGAAATAGCTAGTGTAACTGAATTGAATTTTTTTTATTTTAAGTTTTAATGGCCCTGTAGGGTGAGTAGCTACCATGTCGGACAGCACAGATGGTGAAAAAGAATGAGATGAACCAGTCTACAAGACTGGCAAAATAAAACTTAAGGACAAATCAGTTTGTCCCAAAGAACTCCCAGGTGACCGCGAGCTGGAGGATTAGAAGGCTTGGATAAACTCTGCAAGAATTGGTCCCTTGAGGGGGCCGGCTCCCATCCCCATGCATTTTGATTTAATTGGCCCAGTGGGAGCCTGGAATCATGAGTATTGTTAACAGTCATCACCCAGTAATTCCGTTAATACAGTTCAGCTTAAGCGTATAAATGTGTGATCCATTCATTCTTTCAACACATATGTATGGAGGTCTTATGAGCCGGCAGACGCTCTGCTGGCCCCTTCGGACTTTATCCCAGAGATTCCGCTTCCGTAGCTCAGGGCAGTGGATCCAGGAACCTATTGACAGCTCAAATTTGCAGAAGAGGGTGGAAAACCATTTCAAGTTCCCAGGATAGTAGTAACAGGATTTAGGCTGTGTTTTCAGACAGATTCTGCCTGAGTGTGATATTGTGGTTTATAATAAATCTGTATTTGGTCTATGGCCTCCTTTCCTGGCACAGAGCTCCTAAAACCCTTAGGATTGCCTATGCCAGGAGAGCAGGAAAGATGCATTTTGTTACGTTAATGGAGTACTGTTGGAAAGCACGGAAGGAGGGGGGGCGAGTCGCCAATGATTCATCAATGGCCAGTGATGTATTTAATCATGCCTAGGTAATGAAGCTCCATAAAAACCCCAAAGGACCGGGGACGCCCCGTGCTGAATGCGCGGATGTTCAGACGAGCTGAGTGTGTGCCCGGAGAGGACTGGGAAGCTCCGTGCACTCGCCTCATGCGTCTCTCCCGTCGGGCCCATGCCCGAGTCATGAAAGGTAAGACTTTACCGTTGGAATCTAGAGACGGATCCAACTGCTGGGGAGTTGGTTCTCCAGATGCATAAGGAAATGCAGGCTACTAAGAAAAAGGCAAATTTTTTGATCCCTGGGTTGCTTATCAGTAATAGTTAAAATGAAATTTTAAGACCGCTGACTCAGGCTTCGATGCTAGACCAAACTGAGCTTTCAGTCAAAGTGAGTCTGAGCTTTGTTTGGCCACGAGCCTCGAAGGCACCCAGAAAGGGGAAAATTCTGCAGGGACAGCAGAAAGTGCCTCTGAGACCCGTGGTCACCAAGAAGGTAATCAACGGGATGGAAGGGCAAAGCTGAGGAACCCGGGGGTAGAGTGTAAAGTTGTTTTGAGTCTGTGGATGGGTATCCTCGCCTTGCGGATCCGTTTCCGAAGCGGCCTTTGCTGACCTGGATGATGAAAGGTGCTAGTTAGGAGTGGTTTTGCATGCTGCAGGGTGGAAGGGTGTGTTAGGGTTGGTACAGAACCCACAGCTCCCCACGGAACTGTCAGAGATGGCTTTGTGAGAGCCAGACACAGAGGCGGTCCTTCCTGAAGGAGCAGCCGGCCTCGCGGACAGGATAAAAGCCACTGCAGGATCTCGTAACCCTGTAAAGGGGGACTGCCCATCTCCCTTTATGCATACCAAGTGGAATGCTCCAGTTAAAGCAGCTCAGAAGTTTCTCTGCAAGCCATGTGGGACCAGCTTTATGATGAAATAGGGTAGGAGGGAAACAGACGGAGGAGAGCCTGGGGACTGCCCCCGCCCCCAGCAGGTGGCTGTTAAGAAATGGACGAAGATGGGGTTAAAACAAATTTCAGTAGGGTAAAGGAACTCTCATTGCTCCCCAACATTAAATGGCCCCAAGTGTGCCTGCTCTATTTGCACCAGTATGAAGGCACAAAAGTCCAAAGTTACATCAGAACCCTTCAATCATCACTGTTGTGCTACATTCCACTTTTTCACTTTGAAAGAGGCAGGTAATGATAAAACAGGTCATTTGTAACCTCCAGTTTCTAAGGTAATTGCCTTGCACATTGAAATCATTGGGGGGAGCTTTAAAAAAATCCTCCCATTCTGATTTTATTGGGCTGGTGTGGCCCGGGCATCAGAATTCATGACTTCTCCCCAGGGGTTTCTAGTAAGGGGCCAGGGGTTAGCAGCTTCTCAAACTTGAATTGTGCTTGCAGATCACCTGGGGCTTTAGTGAAATGCAGACTGATTTAGTAAATCTCACTGGGCTTCTGAGATTCTGCATTTTTTAAAGGATCTTTATTTACTGAGTGAGAGAGAGAGAGAGCAAGAATGAGAGAACATGAGTGGGGCGAGGAGGAGAAGCAGATTCCCCGCTGAGCAGGGAGCCCGACATGGGGCTGGATCCCAGGACCCCAGGAACATGACTTGAGCCCAAGGCAGACACTTAACCGACTGAGCCACCCAGGCGCCCCCAAGATTCTGCATTTAAAAAAAAATATTGTCCAGTGCGGGTGTAAATTGGGACACCAACTTAGAACAATCCAGCACTATCAACTCAGAATTCCCCAACTAGAGGGATTCTCCTTACGGACATGGGCACCTAGGTGAGAGATGACAAACGGATGCAAAATTCCTCACGTTAGAGTTTGCGCAACAGCCTACCCCCGCCGGCGGGGGACCGTGTAGATAAATGATAGGGTGTTCAGGGAAGGCCTTGGAACACTCTAGCTCAAAGCACAGTGAGGCATCCACGGATGCTAACCGGGAATAGTCTGTACATTACACTGTTAGATGGAAACAGTGGCAGAAATGATGCAAATGTTTACAAACCTAGTCTGTAGTCACAGAAACATCTAGGGAAGGATGTGTAAGAAGCCAGGAACAGGGGTTGCCTTCAGAGAGAAGTGGGAGTTGGAGGTCAAACAAAAAACCCAGACTTGACAGACTTCATTAGAAAGGACTCTTGCGGGGCGCCTGGGTGGCTCAGTGGGTTAAAGCCTCTGCCTTTGGCTCAGGTCATGATCTCAGGGTCCTGGGATTGAGCCCCGCATCGGGCTCTCTGCTCAGCGGGGAGCCTGCTTCCTCCTCTCTCTGCCTGCCTCTCTGCCTACTCT
>NW_019154136.1:3723093-3908699 GCF_002288905.1 Enhydra lutris kenyoni | reverse complement strand
AAAGCCTCTGCCTTTGGCTCAGGTCATGATCTCAGGGTCCTGGGATTGAGCCCCGCATCGGGCTCTCTGCTCAGCGGGGAGCCTGCTTCCTCCTCTCTCTGCCTGCCTCTCTGCCTACTTGTGATCTCTCTCTGTCAAATAAATAAATAAAATCTTAAAAAAAAAAAAAAAAAAAGAAAGGACTCTTGCAGGAAAGGTTCCCCCTAAGGCCAGCCTGCCCTAAGGAGGGCGGTCTGCAGGCTCGGGCTGAGGGTAAGCCAGAGTTCGAGATCTGGAGGAAGGCAAGGAGCTTAGTCAAACTTCTGTTAATCAGCATTTTGTTCCGATGGGTTGGTGGGGGCCGAACACTTTTAAGGCAAAAAATGGCAAATAGGAGAGTTTGTGTCTGGCTTTGGGGTCAACAAAGGGTTTCTCCACAAGTTTCTCAAAGTTCTTGTGGAGAAAGGTGGTTCTTAGCCATAAGCTGCTTCCTGGAACACAAGAGCTGGGGAGACTGCTTTCTGCTGTCTTCCAGGAGCACGGGGCTCGGGTACAGTTCAATATTGTTGTTGGAGAGAAGGAACGGGATATATTTTTCATGGCAAATCCTTTTGTCCTTTTGAAGTTTTTAGGGGCTCCTGGGTGGCTCAGTCAATTAAGCATCCAACTCTTGGTTTGAGCTCAGGTCAGGATCTCAGGGTCCTGGGATCAAGGCCCACGTTGGGCTCTGCGCTCAGCGGGGAGTCTGCCGGAGATTCCCTCTCCCTCCTCCCCTCCTGTTTGTGTGCCTTCTCTTTCTCTCTCTCAAAATCTTCATGTAAAATTTAAAAATTTTTAAACAGAAGACCATGAATTTCAGAAACTCTTTCTTCCTATAGTTTAGAGTTCTTCCAAAATGGTTCTGGATGGAGAAGGACGTCTTGGGCTGTGTTGACAGAAACTTGGGTGGGAGTGCTGTGAGGCCAGAAATGTTCCCAGGGTTTTGATGGCTCGGTTCTGAGTTCGAGTCATGCCGACAGGCGGGGTGCCGCATGGCTCCAGCAGGCTACATTGCAGAACCCACCCCTGCGTCTCCAGTTTTCACGTCCCGGGCAGGCCCTGTGTTCAGTTCCCACTGAAGTGCTGCTCTCAAGCCCGCGCTTCTACAAACTTGAACAGATCACGAAATGGGATGTGGACTGTGGCCCGAGTACATGCAAGAAGGGGGGGGTGGCATTCATATTCGGCTCAAGGGATCGCATGCGGCGCTGTGGCTTGTCTCCACCGCTAGGGCCTGCTCTTTCTCGCCTAGACCCTTGTGGCTTCAGCCAGGACCTTCTGCTCCGTCCTCCCTGGGCCGTGGCCTTGGCTGTCCGTGCCCCGGGGTGTGGGCCCGAGCGGGGCTCCCGGAGCACAGGGCGCGCTCCCTGGATCTCCGTCTTCTGAGCGCCGGCGGCCCCATGGCAGGGGCTACGTTCCACCGTTCATTTCTCGTCATGGCTAAAAGGGTTCTTTTATGGAGGAGAAAATGACCACAGAAGAGTGAGTCCAAATTAAATCCTCTCTCAGGAAGCAACTCTCTGTAGCTCCCGAAACAGCTGGCTGCAGGAAGGGGCGGGGGGCGAGGACGAGGCTGGAGCGGGACAGCTGGGGACCTCCACTCGCGACTCCACCTCGGACGGACACGGTGGATTCTCGGACAGAAGGGCCTGAGGGAAGCCCCCGCGGCGCTCTCGGCCGGCCGCCTGCATGTCCCCTGCACAGTGGAGATGTCCCCGCCAAGCCTCGGAGACCTAGGGCCTAGCGCCTAGCACGTGCGCCCTGAAATGCATCGCTGCGCTGGGGCCAAGGCCCGCCCTCCTTTGTGCTGCCCCTGCCTGCCAACTACCCAAATTGAGGGGAAACTGAGGCCGCCTGTGGGTGGGAGACACCACTTTCCTCTAATGGTGGACTTAGGCTCCAACACTTCCCAGCACCTTTGCCAAACTAGTCTGCCCAGTAGCAAGGATCCTTCTGCCATGCCTTCCTGCTCTGCTTTCCTGGGGTCAGGCATGCAGTGAGGTCTGAAGCTACAGCCTTCCCCCCAGCATCTACCCCAGTTCTCCTGCGGGATTTCCCCTGGTCAGATCTGGCACATCTAACCTCCTCTTTGTCAGTGGTCTGTGGAGGACCTACACTAACCCGGGATCCTATCAAGATTCGTGCTTCTTCTGTTGGCTAGCCTGACGGTTGACCTTGGGCATGCTTGTCTCATGGCCCTGCACCACTGGACCTCTCCTGCCGGTCTTATCAGGAAGGTCACTTTGTCCTATTCAGGTGCTCTGTCTTTCCGTTTATAATAAGTCTTGGTCTTCTCTGATGTCTGTGGAGTACATAGTCTTTGATGATGGTGTTTTTAAGATTTAGATTCTGATGTCTCTAATTGTGACAGCACAGATTTAAGAAATTCCAGCAAATTGCACTTCTTCTTTGCTAGTCTGGAATTCCCTGTGGACCTGGGCATGTCTTTGGTCTCGAACTCCCGAATTTAGGGACATTCTGGGCTTTGTCCCTCTAAGTTGCACTGAAGTTGAGGGGTAAAGACACAGGGCTGTTGGGACAGGAAAGCAACTTCTACATTAAAAATGACCCCAAAAGTTTCCCCAGGCACAGAACTCACTGACTCCATGATAATTCAGGCGTCTCTCATTCAAGTAGACCCACGGACTGTCACTAAATCTCTTAGCACTCCTTGTGGGGCTACACAAACACGGGTCCTATCATTTCAGTTCACGACAAGTTATTTTGTTGAAATGGAATTTTGCCACATCAAATACTGAATAATAGTAGTGGAAAACAGTTGGAGCTCAACCCTGCTGTTTATTTTAAAAATGAATCCTCTCTGCATAGGAAATGGTGACAGTATTATCTCCAGTGAGGGATATTGAGGGACTAGAGGACAGGGCCACACGGCCACGCGGCCACACACAGGCTGACTTCTCGACGCTCACAAATGTTTCCAATTACTTTGCACTGAGGAAGTATTACACTTTTTCTAAGTTTTAAAACAACAAAAAATGAACTCTGGAATAGCCACTAAACCATGAAAATGAGATACTCCTTGGACTGTGTAGACATTTAGCATTTAATCAATGAGATAACGCTGTGCTTGGCCTGGTGCCATCAACGCTGGATGGTGACCGGTCCTGACGGCTTGTCTCCTCCACTGCCATTCTTTCTGTAATGTAGAATCTGATTTTCATCTTGCCTTCACTCATTTGCTGCTGGGAGGAGGGAGTAATTGGAAGCATGCCCCCCACCCCCAGCTTGGTTACCAGTGATGGTCAGCTTTCAGTTAGTGTTTTGTTTTGTTTAATAGTTGGGAGAAACTGGGGGAGGGGCAGCAGGAGAGGGACAAGCAGACTCCCTGCTGGGCTCGATCCCGGGACCCCAAGATCATGACCTAAGCCAAAATCAAGGGTGCGATGGTTAACAGACTGAGCCACCCAGGCACCGCAAAGATAGTCTTTAAAGCGCCCATATGTATGTGTAGGCACAGAAGTAGCTCAAAGAGAAAGTAACTCTGTAACATGACACTGTTCTACTTAAAAATATAAGGGGACAAAAAATGTAAGGGATATTTTACCTTTCTGAAGCTGATGGCTTTTTAAAGGGAGGGGGGAGGCTGCTAACAGAGGTACAACATTGCTAATCCAACATACGGAAAATATTAGAGACTAAGAAGTGAAAGAGTCCTGAATTACATCCAGGAGATCTCCCTGGTTATAATTATAAACCCTTAGGAAATCACTGATGTATAAATGCAGCAAGATGAGGCCCTCTGCTCTTGGCCAGAGGCGAGCAGAGACTTTTTTTTTTTTTTTAATTCTGAAGCCAGTGATTTATATGTATGACACTTAAAAGCAGAAACTCGCATTCTCATTACATTTATTCGTGAAAATGATAAATGGCCCATTTCCTGATGAATGAGCAGATTTCCTGCCATTCATTGGAAAATATAGTACAAAAGGGGGGAAATGTCACTTAGCAAGGTATCTGTATTCCTTTTCTTTCTGGACCACTGAAAATGACATGAAAAATGAGTGGCTTGTGACTGTTTAAATTAGACCTCCTGGGGCACCTGGGTGGCTCAGTAGGTTAAAGCCTCTGCCTTAGGCTCAGGTCATGATCCCAGCGTCCAGGGATCGAGCCCCAGATTGGGCTCTCTGCTCAGCAGGGGGCCTGCTTCCTCCTCTCTCTCTGCCTACTTGTGATCTCTGTCTGTCAAATAAATATATAAAATCTTAAAAAAGAAGTTTTGGGGTTTTTTTTAAATTAAAAAAAAATAAACTAGACCTCCTCTCAGGGCTCCCAAACATAGGTGCTGAGATAAAGCAAAGCACAGAGGCACTAAGTTACTGTTGAACTTTCCGAACTGAGGCAGGGAGCAAGTCCTGTGAGCACAGCATGGAGACGGGCTGGAACAGGAACCTAGTAGCCCTTTGACCCGAGGAAGCAGGGCGGAGGGGGTCACCAGTCCAGGGTAGTGGAATAGGAACTGCGGCGGGCAGACGCGAGGGTTTAGCAGAGTTAAAAGCAGCAGCTGTCTGAGTTGAAGCTGAATTTACTATGGGTCCTGGTAGAATGAGTCACTTTCCAAACCTGCCATTCCTCATTGTTTTTCGGAGCTGCTCTTACATTTCAGCCTCCACACTGCCCTGTGTCTCACGTTCATTCTTGCCCACAATTCTCCGTCTCACATTCTCTTCTCACAATTCATCCTCTCCCACAATGCCCTGCGCTCCCGGGATGCCCAGGCTCTCCTACAGTTTGTTTGCCTTTACAGTTCTAGTCTCTGTTCTCGTTTTCTCCCACAATTCTCATCGGCTCCCTCAATTCTTACCCCCTCCCCAGGAATTTTTTCCCTCTAAATTTCTATTCTGTCAGTTCTTCCCACAGGTCTCCCTGCCACTCCCACAGGTTTCAGTATTGTAATGTCCATCTGCCTCATCTACAGTCTGACATTTTTTGCTAAAATAATTGTACATTCTCTTTAGCAATTCTTTCATAATTGGGTGCTCCCAGCAGCCTCGGGTGCTCCCGTAATTATATGCATCTTTTATAATAGTCATCTCCCTCGCACTCCATTGCCTGTCAATTTTATTTTGGTTCTCATAATTCTCCACTCTTACATCTCTCTCATACACACACCTACCCCCTTCTCATAATCCACCCTCCTCTCCCACAATCCCCCCATTCTCCTCCCACAATCCCCATTCTTTCCCACAATCCCCCTGCTCTCCCTCAATCCCCCCTTGTTGCCCACAATACCCCCTTCTCCCATAATTCCACTGCTGTCCCACAATCCCCTTCATTTCCCACAATCCCCCATTCTCCCACAATCCCCCACTCTCCCATAACCCCCCTCATCTCCCACAATCCCCCTCATCTCCCATAATCCTCCTCTCCTTCAATCCCCTCTCCCATAATCCTCCAGCTCGCCCACAATCCCCTTCATCTCCCATAATCCCCTTCATCTCCCACAATCCCCCTGCTCTACCACAATCCTCCTCGTCTCCCACAATCCTCCCTCTCCCATAATCACCCAGCTCGCCCACAATCCCCTTCATCTCTCATAATGCCCCCTGGTGTCCCATAATCCCACCTTCGTCTCCCATAATCCACCTGCCTTCCCACAATTCCCCTGCTCTCCCACAATCCCGCTTGATTCCCACAACCCTCCTCCTCTCCCACAATCCCACCCTCCTGTCCCATAATCCCATAATACCCCTGATCTCCCACAATCCCCCTCATCTCCCATAATATAATACCCCTCCTCTCCCATAATTCCCCCTCCTATTCTATAATCCCATAATTGCCCTCCTCTCCCACAGTCCCACTCTTCCCCTACTCTCCCACAATCCCCCTTATTCTCCCATAATATTCCTTCTGTCCCATAATACCCCTAGTTTCCCATAATCCCCTGCTCCACTCCCATAATGCTATAATCTGCCCTCATCTCCCACATAATGTCCCACAATCCCATAATCCCCCACCATCCCACAATTCCCCTCCCACAATCCCCATTCTCATAATCCCTGTCCTCTTTCAGTCTCCCCTCCTCTCCCACTAGTCCCCCCTCCTCTCCCACAATTCCACCCTTCTCTCTGATAATTGCCCCCATCTCCCATAATCCTGCTCTCCTCTCACATAATCACACAATCTCCCTCACCTCCCCCAATCCCCCCTCCTCTCCCACAATCGCTCTCTCCCACAATCCCCCACTCTCCCACCATCACCCTATTCTCCTCCCACAATCCTCCTTCTCTCCCACAGTCTTCCTCCTCTCCCACAATTCCCCCAATTGTCCCACAATCCCTGTCTTGTCCCACAATCCCTCTGCTCTCCCACAATCCCTCTTGTCTCCACAATCCCACTCGTCTCCCACAATCCTCCCATCTCCCACAATCCCCCATCCTCCCACAGTACCCTTGCTTTCCCACAATCCTCCTCATCTCCCACAATCCCCCCGTCTCCCACAATCCCCCCCATCCTCCCACAATATCCCTCCTCTCCCACGGTCCTCTCTCCATAATCCCATAATTGCCCTCATCTCCCATAATCCCACTTTCCTTTCCCATGATCCCACAATCCCCCTCCTCTCCCATAATCCCCCTGCTCTCCCACAATCCAGCTCCCCTCTCCCATAAACCATAATCCCCTGCTCTCCCACCATCCCCCTTGTCTCCCACAATCCCCCCTCCTCTCCTACAATCCCCTCATCTCCCACAATCTCATAATCCCCCTGCTCTCCCACAATCCCCCCTCCTCTCCCAAAGTTCCCCCTCATCCCTCACCATCCCCTCTCCTCTCCCACCATCTCCCTCCTCGTCTCCCACAGTCCCCCTGGCTTTCCATAATTTGAGTGGATTTGGTTGCCAGAGATACTTCATTTTGTTCAAATTTAAGATCTTCTTCAGAGATAAGAGGAAATAAATTGTGATTTGAAAGAAAAAAAAAAACAAACAATTTTGTTTGGACTTCCCAGCTGATGAAAGTAATGAAGACCAGAACAACAGCACCCAGGAATGTTTTAATTATCAAACTAGTGTCCCACAAATAAGGAGAACCAATGTTTTAAAAGTATTTTTTTCTTTCAAATATTTAAGCTCTATTATCAGTTAACTGTGATTAGACATTAAGATTAATTAAGGGACCTTTTTCAAAAAAGGTAAAATCATGACTCTGATAAAAATGTAAGATGAACACATGATTAAAGATTTGATTTAACTCATCCCTGTGGGAACTATTAAGATAGTACAACTAGTTCGAAGGAGAAACCAAGAACAGACACATAGAGATCAGGAAAGTTGAAATGAACTTGTAAATGGAGACGAACTGGCCTCTTCCACCATGGGGGAAGGGAGTCACTTGACCCTCCAGGGCACAGGATGTACATGTCTATAGATATAAATGATTCTGCATCCTTACCAGTCATCTACAACATGCAGTGAATGAGCTCAAAGACTGTGACGTGCTCGAGGCAGAAAACCAGGAAGAGTGCGATGGAAACAGCATGGTGCTTGCCATTGAAAGACAAACGTTTCTTGACACCATCATACGAAAAACACGGTTTTGACTGAGTTCTCCCACTGGCATGGTCGTGAGTGTGGGAGATCTTATGTAGCTGAAGGATAAAACCTTAGTGGGTTTCTTTGGGAACACAGGAGGCTTTTAATAAACTTTTGCTGTTGGAAAACATTGGTAGAATTCTTGAAATCAGCACTGGCTTCCCAGTTGTCATGATTCATAAAATGAGGTCTCCCGAAATGCATACCGCTTTGGTATGCTAACTGATACTATAACGGAGAGATTAACTCCTGTTTGACTCCAGACTCCAGCAGCAGTGTTGGCTTTTTTTTTTTTCTTCAAGATTTTATTTATTTATTTGACAGAAAGAGAGAGAACACAAGTAGGCAGAGAGGCAGGTAGAGAGAGAGGGGGAAGCAGGCTCCCCGCTAAATGGAAAGCCCAATACGGGACTCGATCCCAGGACCCTGAGATCATGACCTGAGCTGAAGGTAGAGGCTTAACCCACTGAGACACCCAGGTGCCCCACCAGTGTTGGTTTTGAAGGCGGGCCATAGTGTGGTGGTTTGGAAGGAGCTGGCTGCTAGCCCAGCTGTGGGCTTTGGACACATCTCCGATAAAACCATTCTGACCTTGAGGACATCTAACACTTGACGGGTTCTTACCTTGTACTGGGCACGGCTCAAAGGCCTGGGTTTGTGTTAACACTCAATTTCACGATGACCTGGGAAGTATCTTCTTCATATTTCACAGCTGAGGAAATGAAGAAGCAAATTTAACTGCTGTCCCCCCCCGCCCCAAAACTCCCAACACCTCCCCCACCCCACCGCCAGTGATAACAGCCAGTAAGAGGTGGGCTTTTAAACTCAGTTCTTTAACCCAGGTCATTCACAAGGTCCTATCTAGCTCTGATTTTTACATCATAAAGTAAAAAAAATAAAGGTAGATGATACCAGATAAAATGGGATCGAGTTCATTAGAAGTTTGTTTTCCAAAACTTATCTTTACAATTCCCCATTCCTTATGTCCATACCTTTATTTTATTTTTTTTTTTAATTTATATATTTGACAGCAAAAGTAGGGGAAGCATCAGGCAGAGGGAGAGAGAGAGGCAGGCTCCCCACTGAGTAGGGAACCAGACTCGGGCCTCAACCCCAGGACCCTGGGATCACGACCTGAGCCGAAGGCAGATGCCTAACTGACTGAGCCCCCCAGGTGCCCCTCATGTCCGTACCTTTATGACTAAGAATGGGAACTGGAATTCTCAGTTGGCCTGGAATCAATTTGAGCTGGACAGAAGGGGAAAGGCACCAAAAAGGAATCTTTGCATAAACCATGGGTGGTGGGCTTTGACCCACTTCGTTCAGAAGTGCCATCTTAGATCTGTTGTACTGACACTCAGGTCAGAACAGGAACCTTCAAAACTGCTCATATCCCCAAAGGATTCCCATTAGTCCTTTTAGACTGGTGAGGAGACCCCGTCATTGAAAGAAGATTCAGCTTCACCAAGAATTAGCAGTTTCAGATCGATCATTTGATTTCTGAGTCTTAGAAGTCCGGCTCGATTTGATGTCGCAAGTACAGACGTGCACCTCTCCTGGTACAGGAAAAGAGAGGACTCTACGTTGCAGGTGAGGCCAGAGCGAGGCTGCGCTTCGGCAATAGTGCTGATGTTTGGGTGACGCCCGTCAGCAGGCTCGGCTCAGGGCTCTGGTTCTACTCGTGAATCGGGAAGAAAATATTCTTAGCTTGGCTCCCGGACTGGAAGCAGAACTCAGCAATACACTGCAACACCTGTAAAGGCGTTTTTCCTCCTTTGAAGAGGAGGAGACCTCCTGCCGCTGTACGGCTGAAACTTGTACTTGCACTTTTGTGCATTTCCTCATGTTGAGTGATCCTTTATCCCTCAGGACTTAGTAATGCGAAGCTTTAGACGGCTATCGTGCATGAGCTCCAATGACACATTCGAAAGGCACACATACTATAATCGACACCCCTCACCATTTATCCAAAAGACGCAGAATGTTTTGCTATTTAAAAAAATTTTTAGGGCGTCTGGGTGGCTGGCTCAATGGGTTAAGCATCTACCTTCGGCTCAGGTCGTGATCCTGGAGTTCTGGGATTGAGTCCGGCATCGGAATCCCTGCTCAGTCTGCTTCTCCCTGTGACCCTTCCCCTTCTCATGCTCACCCGCTCACTCACTCTCTCTCTCAAATAAATAAATAAGTAAATTAAAAAATAAAATCTTTAAAAACTATTTTTAAATGTTGCTTTAAAAAATATGTTTTAGGGGCACCTAGGTGGCTCAGTCATTGAGCATCTGCCTTCGGCTCAGGTCATGACCCCAGGGTCCTGGGATCGTGTCCCTCACTGGGCTCCAGGGAGCCTGCTTCACCCTCTCCTGCTCTCCCTGCTTGTGTTCTGTCTCTTGCTGTCGATCTCTCTCTCTGGCAAAGGAATAAATAAAATCTTCCAAAAAAAAGTTTTAGAAAGTAGGTGCAGTTTAAAAGTCTCCAACAAAATTGGAGAGTCTAGTGAAGTCAGTGGTCCATGTTTAACACTATATATCATTTATTTAAACCACACCTACTTTCTTTTTCTTTTTTTAAGACTTTTAAAATTTATTTGCGCAAGAGAAGGAGAGCACAAGTGGGAGAGGGAGAAGCAGACTCCGCATTCCCCACTGAGCAGGATCTCTGGGATCATAAGCTGAGCCTAACGCGGACACTTAACTGACTAAGCCCCCCAGGTGTCCCGTGTCTGCTGTGTTCTATAGATAGGTGCTGGGGAAACCCTTTGAACAAAAGAGCAAATAACATCAACTTTTTTTTTTTAAAGATTTTATTTATTTATTTGACAGAGATCACAAGTAGGCAGAAAGGCAGGCAGAGAGAGAGAGAGGAGGAAGCAGGCTCCCTGCCGAGCAGAGAGCCCGATGCAGGACTCGATTCCAGGACCCTGAGATCATGACCTGAGCCGAAGGCAGAGGCTTAACCCACTGAGCCACCCAGGTACCCTAACATCAACTTTTTTTTTTTTTAAGATTTTTATTTATTTATTTGACAGACAGAGATCACAAGTAGGCAAAAAGGCAGGCACAGAGAGAGAGAGGGAAGCAGGCTCCCCGCTGAGCAGAGAGCCCCACGTGGGGCTCGATCCTAGGACCCTGGGATCATGACCTGAGCCAAAGACAGAGGCTTAACCCACTGAGCCACCCAGGTGCCCCTAACATCAACTTTTTAAGAGTAAGCTTCAAACACAAACATTTCCATCAGACCCATGTTGTATTATTAAGTCCTGAATATTAAGTCCTGAACATATTAAGTCCTGAGCAATCATCTACAATGTTTTAGTAATTAACTTGTCTTAATAGAGCCTGATAGCAGATAGCAGACATAAAGTATCTTATTTAACATGGGGGAAGATGATTTAACATCAATAAAATTTTAATACATATTTTTCTATTTAGCAGAGATACCTGTGAAATATATTGTTAAGTATCATATTGTGTTTCTACCCTAAGCGTCCAGGTATAAATTCTTGTCTGTGGCATCCAAGCAGTATCAGGAGTTTGGCAAAAGAAGGAAATACTAGAATTTACACACATCATCAATATGTCATTTAGGGAATTTATAGTGCACTTTGTTATAGTGAGAACAAATTTTAAAAGATGCATTTTCTTCATTTTTACACCATACAAATATTATACCACACCCAAAACACCATGTTTGTAAGTTCCTTAAAATGAAAGGTGTGGGGCCAAGCAATGAATTTAGGATTAGATTTATGGGTTTTATCCCCTTGGTTATAGTCAGATGAGAATAAATAAGGATTGTACCAAAATGGCTGCTTACCATCTAAGGAACACCAAAGTACCTCACTGGTTTTGAAATCGACCATGGGGAACCTCGGAGCTCATATATACTGTAGAATTTATGTTAAATGGACTGAAAAGGAGATCCCCAAAGTTCAGGTGGAAGCTGTTTCTATTAGAATGCACATAGGTGTCTTTTGGGGATTTTCCCAGAGGCCAGGGGGTGAATGCAGGTAGGTTATCTGGAAGGTGATCCCAGGAAATATTAGCAAGGGAATGGGGAAGTGAGATAGGGAGGAGAAGGAAGCTGGTAAAGAGTAAATAATCAGGCCAGTTTCCATTCTGGGCGTCTGGAGCTGTATCCCCCTGGGGAGCCCTGGGAGACCATAAAGAGTTCTCCCAAACAAGAGATCAGGTGCCCGGGTGTTGAGTCACCAGATCCCTGTCCATCACTGGGTGAACTGTCCTCAATGACTCTAAAACCCTCTGACAAAGAGTGGCAAGTATTCAAGGTCAACAGCCTTAACGTTCAGTGGAGAGCACTGGAAAACTGGGGCGGGGGAGGGGGATGTCCTGATGACATCTGCTAGAAAAGATTTGGAAAGTTCAACTGATGAAAATCAGCTTGGGTGACGGGAAGGATGCCGATCAGGTGCCTTCATTCTTGCTCCATCTTTATGTCTTAGTCCCGCTACCATCTTAAGGCCAACCTCAGGCTGGAACTCTCTATACCTGTTTTCTCACCTGTAAAAGAGAGGCCTGGACCACGTGATCTCGAGCATTTCATCCATCTTAAGGTTCTCTGTTTGATGAAAATGGAACTCTTCTTTGCTTGAAAGGGTCAGTGCGGGCTGGCCAGACTGAGCAAAATGTAGGAGGTGGAATGTAATAGTGTTTGAGTCAGGACTCCTCTGGATAGGTCCACATAGGGTGCAGGAGATAAACACTGACTATCTCAAGTTCAAAGGAAGTATATTAGAAGAATCCAGGGACTCCTAGAGATGGAGAGCAGCATATAGATACAGTCCTCAAAGGAACAGAGGAGTCGTCAAACTAGAAATAGAGCTAGAGAGATAGTGGTATGATATATACAGGGGTAGAGAAACAGATAGATACATAGATGATATAGTCATAGAAATAGAGATGTAAATATATAGTGATATTGTGATCTATAGAGACAGAGATCTAATTATACATATAGTGATAGAGATCTAGTAATGGAGTTCCAGATGTGTATATACAGTATTACATCATTGTGGATATATAGCGAGAAATAATTAGACCTACACAGAGAGTGATAGACATGTAGTTAGAGATGTATGGATACAGGCAGACATGAATATAGTTACAGTTGTAGAGATAAAGATACTGTGATACTGGGTTACATATATGTAGCTAGATACACAGATTGTGTATATGTACAGATACAGATGTGGATACAGATACAGGTAAACATTGATACGGGACCACCTAGTCCTTGAGCATCTGCTCCCTTTCCGCTCCGTAGCCTTGTTGCTTCCGCTCCTGCTCCCCGATCAGCCCCCTGCCATAACTTAAGCTTCGACATGGCTTGACTTGTCCCACTGCCACTCTCCGACCCTCACTGCTCACTGACTAATGACCTCAGTGGCCTTAATCCACAGTCCTGGAGAGGAAAAGCATGGCTTTTATATCCACCCCTGTCCAGTCAGCTATGGCCAAGGAGTGGTGAGTCACAGGGCACAAACTTGACTACTAAGCCTAGCATGTTAGTAGGATTGTAGGATCTAGTTTTAAAACTGGGGGAGGGTGGGGCACCTGAGTGGCTCAGTCAGCCACTCACGTGACTCTGGATTTCTGCTCAGGTCATGATCTCCAGGTTGTGGGAACGAGCCCCATGTTGGGCGCCACACTCAGCAGGGAGTCTGCTTGAGATTTTGTCTCCCTCTGCCTCGGCCCCTTCTCCTGCTGGCTTGCTCTTTCTAAAATGAAATGAATATATTTTTTTTAAGATTTTATTTATTTATTTTGTTTTAGCTGTTGTTACTATTTCATCACATTTGAAAACTTGTGCCCATCTGATTTTATTTGAAATATTTTATTCTACAAGAATTTTTATATCTTTTTTTAATAAATTAATCTCATTTTCTTCTCTTTTTTTTTTTTTTAGATTTTATTTATTTATTTGACAGAGAGATCACAGCAAGTGAGGGAACACAAGCAGGGGCAGTGGGAGAGGAGAAGCAGGCTTCCCGCCAAGCAGGGAACCCGATGTGGGGCTTGATCGTAGGACCCTGGGATCGTGCCCTGAGCTGAAGGCAGACGCTTAATGACTGAGCCACCCAGGCACCCCTAAATAAACTCTTTTAAAAGATAAAAGGGAGTGAATCATAAGATGTCCAAGCACCCAGAAATATGCCTACTTATTACTCCTAAGAGTGCTGGAGGTGTAGCCCTGTACTATAAGAGGGGCGCCTGGGTGGCTTAGTGGTTGAGCCTCTGCCTTTGGCTCAGGTGGTGGTCTCAGGGTGCTGGGATTGGGTCCTGCATCGGGCTCTCTGCTCGGCGGGGAGCCTGCTTCCCGCTCCCCCTCTGCCTGACTCTTTGCCTACTTGTGATCTCTCTTTCTCTCTGTCCAAAAAAATCTTTAAAAAAAAAAAAAAGAGTATGAGGACACCTGAGCAACCAATGATTCGATTTTCATTCCAGTATAGCTAACATACAGTGTGATACTAGTTTCAGGTGTACAATATAGTGATTCAGCACTCCTATACATTACTCAGTGCTCCAAGCCAAGACAATTTTCAAGATTTCCTGTTTTGTCAAAATCTTGCCATCTCAAAATTGTCCTAGAAAACAGTTCATGAAAGTAGGGGATAATCCAGGAGCAGCATTTATACATACAGAACTCAAAGAATTTATCTTTTCCCTTCCTTGTTTCCGCAGCTCCCCGAAGTACTTCTGTTAACGCTTACACCAGTAATTCTAATATATTTACATGTCTGTCACCCAGGGCAGGGGATTATCTCTTATTCATCTTTACATCCCCCAAAATCACAAATGTAGTTCCAATTTTCCAGTAGTATCAGCTTTGAGTCAGCGTCTGTACTTGTAAGGCCCACATCAATGGAGGTCCTTGGCTTTCACTCTCAGAAATCATTGTGTCAGATTTCCGTAGGACAGAAGAGACAGACAAGCCTGGCAGGGGTGTCCCAAGTTACTGCATTCCCCCCAAGAAAGACAAAAAGAAAAGCCCTCGATGACTGAGTGCCTTAAGTTGCAAACATGAATTTAGTCAAAGTCAAGGGTGCTAATTCACACAGTGAAATTTCATTCGCAGGCAAGAGATTTTTCTATATAGTCGTGACATTTAAAGAGTCATAGATCATAGGTTCGGTCACCTAAAAATCAACAAAAGCCATGCTGATCCTCACCAACCTATAAAATATTTGTTGTTTCTGGTGGTGAACTGACCTTACCGCGCCAAAGAATGAAGTCTGGCAGCAACATTAACCACTGGTGAATTCTCACCCCAAATCCATGTTCTTTCCTATGTGGATACATGACCATAGATGAGACGTAACTGCTCTAAACTTCACGTGCCTCATCTGTAAAATGGCATAGTAACCTCTACCTCGTTGTCAAGAGTAAATACTTACCCTGATATAATAATAATATAATAATCACCCCACAAATAGCAATTTCTCTTCAATCATCAAATGGGAGGTGCTACGAGCTGGCAAAATTTGAAGAAAAATGAATCCCAGTGTTACTTTTCTCTCTCTCTCTCTCTCTTTTTTTAAAGATTTTATTTATTTGAGAGAAAGAGAGAGCATGAGCGAGAAGGTCAGAGGGAGAAGCAGACTCCCCATGGAGCTGGGAGCCCGATGCGGGACTCGATCCCGGAACTCTGGGATCATGACCTGAGCTGAAGGCAGTCGTCCAACCAACTGAGCCACCCAGGCGTCCCTTTCTCTCTCTTTTTTTTTAAGATTTTATTTATTTATTTGACAGAGAGAGAGAGATCACAAGTAGGCAGAGAGACAGGCAGAGAGAGGGAGGAAAGCAGGCTCCCTGCTGAGCAGAGAGCCCGACATGGGGCTCAATCCCAGGACCTGAGATCATGACCTGAGCTGAAGGCAGAGGCTTAACCCACTGAGCCGCCCAGGTGCCCCACTTTTTTCTCTTTTAATCCCACCTTCATTTTTTTTCTGCTCCGAAAGAGGTGTGGCCCATTGTGTTGAAGTCCAGGCGTTCTAAGGACCTTGTGTTAGCTGGCCAGCCCCGGTCTCCAGGGAAAAATAAGCTACAGACTGTCCAGTGGACACATTTCTGCCAAGTGGCCCCCATAGGGCCTGGCACTTTGTAGCTTCCAGATAAATGTCTGAGCAAGAATGGAGGGACAGGACAAAGAAGGAAGGAAGTCAAGAGGTGGTGAAATGGAAGGGAACACTGACAGTGGTTGGGGTTTTTCTTCTGCCATCGGGATCCAAGGACAGGATCCTTGACAGGCACAGGATGAAAAAAAGCAGTGTATACTTGAAGACACACCTTCCCATACAGAATATAGCTGTGTCTGCATTGAGAATCTTACATGTCTTCATTGACTTGTTTCATGGAATAAGAAATGGAAAGAAAAATAGACTAGGAAAACCCATCCATTTCTTGAACATGTCACTACAATCAACATAGACGATGATGAATTAAGAGGTGCCATCTTCCTCTTCAGCAGGAATGGTGATCAAGAAAACGTGAAGTTCAGGTCACCTGGGTGGCTCAGTGGGTTAAGCCTCTGCCTTCAGCTCAGGTCATGATCTCAGGTCCTGGGATTGAGCCCCGCGTCAGGCTCTCGGCTCAGCAGGGAGCCTGCTTCCCTCCCTCTCTCTGCCTGTCTCTCTGCCTACTTGTGATCTCTCTCTCTCTGTCAAATAAATAAATAAAAATCTAAAAAGAAAAAAGAAAAGAAGAAAATGTGAAGTGTCTCAGGTTCCTGGGGTCAAGCCCTGTGATGGGGTGGCCTCCACACTCAGTGGGGAGTCTGCCTGAAGATTCTGTCCCTCTGCCCCTCGCCCCATTCACACATGCTCGTGCTCTCTCTCTTAAGGAAAAAAAAAAAAAAAAGAAAAACGTGAAGTTTGAGGGGAGGGCCGTGTGATGGAAACAGAGACATGAACTCATTCTATGTGGGGCTTTGGGCAAAGCGCTTCACACACTGGAGCTGTTTTTCCATTAGTAAAACGTTGGAGCCCGTCCAAACCAATGGTTCTCAATCTTGGTTCGCCATTAGAACCACCCTCGAAGTTTCTCTGCGTCCCTAAGCTCAAGCCATTGTTCATACATTAGAAACTCTGGAGGTGGGGTTGGGGCGCCAGCAGTTTCAAAGCTTCCCGGATGATGTCAGTGTGCAGCTGAACTTGACAGCTACTCGTCCAGGTGATCTCTAGACTCTCATTACCGTAAGAGGTTCTCAGACAACCAGCACAGGCATCACTTGGGATGTTTTTAGTAATCAAGACACAGGCCTTACTCCAGAGCTACCCAATCAGAATATGCATTTTAACAAGACCCCCCACCCCCGCCAGCTCATTTGTACCGACCTTAAAGTCTTTCATCTGAACATGCTTTGCTTCCAGTGCTGCTATTTTAATATAATTTTGGATCTCAGTGCCAGGCACAATGTAAGTATGGAAAGGTCTACATGCGTGTGACGGGCCTATATACTCCAAAGGCACAAAAATACCCCGTCACACCTGTACCACGCAGGGAGCTCCATGAAAATAGATTGAAAACAAAAGTAGCGCCGTAAAAGGTGCGGATGATTTTATGAGATTCTGGTCAAAGATTGCTTTTCCTTTGTAGAATGCAGCGCGGCCCCCTGAAGAGCCGTGCTCTTCAAAGTCGGCAACGCCAGTGTGATTATTAAAAACACCTGCCTGTCCACGGCCGTTTGTATCCGGTGTCTTCTCACCTGGCCACACATCGCTTCCAGGCTCCTTTTCTGTACCTCATCCTCCCTGACGGCGTCTTTGTGCACAGCTCCCTTCGGGAGATATTGAGTTGGCCTAGGAGAGTTTGACCACTCTGGAAGTTTCCAGTCGTAATGCTCATCCCCTCCGTTAAGCCTAGAAGAGAAGTCTGCTCTGATAAAAGCAAAAAACAGAAACGGCATCTACTTGATAACCCAGGGCTAAGAAGCCAGAAGGCCACCTGTGTTAGGCTACTTCTGTTTTATTAGGACTCTTTGGAGTAATGGTTTCTGTGGAAGAGGGAGTGGTCTGGATCAGCATGTTTAGGGAGAAAAACTCCTAATTGCCAATTTAATGCCGTTTCTAGACAGGAGGAAGCTGCGTCTGTGGTGCCCTGCCCAAACTCCCCAGGGCCTTCCCGTTCTAGTAGGACTTCAACAGTCAGCATCGACAAGGCCGGGGCCTGCCTTTGGCTGTCAGCACGGCAGGCACAAGTCCCAGGATCGGTACTCTGGTGGAAGCCTTCCCGCAGTGACTGGAGGGCCGTTTTGGAGGAGCTCAAGTGCAGGGCCATGTGCTAGGCTGGCTCTGGGATGACGTGATATATACTTGCGGGTTTCCTTCCCTTCCTGATTGACTCCCCACCCCTGCCGGTGTCCTTGGGAGCTGAGGAGAATATCACTTCCCCTCGGCCCCTTGCCTCGCGGTGTGCCTGTGGGGAAAGCCACACGAGAACACATTTTAGATTCCATTTGCTTCAAGATATTTGCAGGTACGCGGTTCATACTTCATATTCTTTCCTTTCACTTTTCATATTTTCAAAAAAACAAACCCGTTTTGGTGTGAAGAATAATGGCCCGGAAGAGGTCATTGTATTACCTTATTCGTGAGACTCATTTGACATCTGAGGCCGCGGAGGAGTGAGAAGATGAGGAAAAGGATTTCTAGAACAGCAGAACGCAGCGAAGGGCCCTCCTTTCCAATCCCAGTTCTACACTTGTCCGTTGTATGACCTTGGGTAAGTCGCTTAACCTCTCTGACTCCGTTCCTTGACACTTCAAAAATGGGGGAACCAATGATCACTACCTAGAGTCGTGGGTGTTGGGTCAGATGATGCATGTAGATGGTTAGGACAGGGCCTGTCACTCTTCTCTAGCAACAGCTCAATGGCCTGACTGGTTTCTAACCAAGGACACTGAATCCATTAGGATACCTTCAACCATAAAACCAAAGATCCAATTAAACATGACTTAGGCCAGTAAGGAGATCCATTATGGTGTAAATGAAGACTCTCCAGCAAGCCTCTTCCCCGTCTGAACTTCTTACATTTTCCTGGCTAGAATTAAGGCATATACCCACTATATAACCACGAATCAAGCTCTCAAGACGAACTTCCTCTTTCTTCATACTCATCATTTTATATCTAACCCTAGTCATAGGGGTGTTCGAGAACTATTGCCATGTAATGGATTGTCACAATAAACCTCAGGAGCTTGGCGGGCGCCGCTGACCTTGGCTGAGCTCCTTGATGTATCTGTGGGTTGGACGGCTCCGTTCCACCTGTTCCTCGTTCTCCTTGGGCTACAATGCTGGCTGGGGGCACGGTCTTCTGCATCCCGGAGAGACGCTCAGGTGTCTTACAACCTACGCTTGGAACTGGCAACTTGGTTAACTTCTGCACTTCTGCCATTGGTCAAAGCAAGTCACATCCAAGTCCGAAGAACTTGGGGAAGTGTGGGGACCTAGGCTCTCCCCACTGTGAAATGAAAGGGTATGGATGCAGGGAAGGGGTGGAGGAGGCACCAGACACGTGTCCGCCACTAGTTTCTGCCCTGGGAATTACATTTCACTGTCGTCCGGTGGTCCTCTGTGAGTGAGCTGTTGCAAATGAGCACGGAAGGTCACGTCCGATGCAGGGGTTGCGCAGGACTTGGTGAGCTTCCAACTCCAGCAGCCCAGCCCGTGATTTGCAGTTTGTGGAAGAACACCTAGCAGAGTACGATGAGAACCGAAACGAAAGGAGTATGGAAGTGTTCTGAACTAGCACCCTTGTTTCCTGCTTGGACTCACCCAGATTCTGAAATCCGAGCGCAGGTATCACGGAAAGCTGCGGCAAAGCAGCGGTCTGCAACAGATGGCGCGACCTGGTGACTGACCAGAAGGAAGTGCTCGGAGTCTGCGGGAAGTTTCTGTGTGAGCAGAGCGCGCGGAGGAGGATGAGCGGGTCCTGCTGGAGGCGGGTCCCAGCCAGATGTGCGCGGCCCGCCCCGCCTCCCCTCGCGCGCCGGCCCCGCTGCGCCCGGAGAGGAGCTGCCGCGCGCCTCACCAGGGCGCCCCCGCCGCCCGCTGGGACCGCGCCCGGGAGGAGCCGAGGCCCCGAGCGGCCGAGGGAGAGCGGAGGAGGCCGGCCCGCAGCGCCCCGGGGCCCGCGACCTCCCGAGAGGGGGCTCAGGAGGAGCGGCGGGAGGCGACGGAGGGAGGCCCCGCGCGAAGATGCCGCTACACTGGGCCCTGGCGCTCCCGCTGCTCTTCCCCTGGGTGACAGGTGGATTAGGGAACGCGGCCAGGTGCGTGTCTGCTTCTCGCCCGGCCTGAGCTCCTCGTCGGGGCGGCCACTCTCCTTGGTCCCTCCAGGCACCCCGCGGGGATGTGCGCGCTGAGACGGGATTTCATCAGGTGCCAGGCCCCGGGCGCGCACGGGCTTTCCTCCCCGCGCCCGGTTGGCGAGGCTTGTTCCCAGCCCCTCCTCACCAGCTGCGCCCCACCTGGCGGCGTCGGGCGGTTTCTGGGGGAGGGAGGCTCTGTGCGCAGCGGGGTGGGTGCCTTCTGGCTGGGTGGTGGGCGCGCATCTACTGGGCCGGCGGGGGTGCGAGTGGCGGTGGGCGGGTGGGTTCTGTGCCTGCGTAGTTTTGTGTTTTCCGTTCTAGCTGAAGGGCACCCACTGATTGTCGGTCGCTGGTTGTGCCGGTGGAGCAGGGGCAGAAACAGGGCAGCGGAGTAAGCCTTTGCTGGGCTGGGGCTGAGCCCGCTGGGAAGGGGGCTCTACTCAGTGCCTTTCTGATTAAGGTTAATGAACTGGAAAGAGGATGTGGTTGTCAGATGAAATCGAGTCCTTTTTCTTACTCTGGCAATTTAGAATCTGAAGCTGTTTCTCTACTGTTGATAAACTGGTCCGAGTCGTGAGATCAGCAAAGCCACTTGGTAAGCACAGGTATACTGGTGCCTGGCACTGTTCTAAACACTTTAGGGCTATTAACCCATTTGAGCGCCCGTAAGTTCTGTGTGATAAGTACTGGTATTATAATCCCCGCGTGGCGGAGAAGAAAAATGAGTCTCGGAGAAGTTGAATAACTTGCGCAAGGTAGCATGGCCAGTAGTAAGTGATGAAGTGGGCGTTCAAACAGGGCAGCCTGGCCTCCGTGCCTGCTCTTCTCCAGGGCATGAGGGCAGCCTTTAGGAATCAGTCGCAGGAAAGGCTTTCCTGGTTCTCTGGCTGTGATCTCTTGCCTTCTGAGGTGTCGGCTCGAGAAGCGTTTCTCCTGTGGGGCACTGTGGACCTTTTGCACTGGGCTGGATGGTTACTGGTTGGGGACGGTCTGAAAGCTGTCCTGTGCATGGTAGGATTTGGAGCACTGCCTGTGGCCTCCACCCACTAGTTTCCCGAAGCGCCCTCTCCACCAAAACTGTCTCCGGCCCTTGCCCAAGGTGCGGGTGGGGGACACTGACTCAGTGCCCTGCAGAGCTTTATTTAGTCAACAGTCACTGGGGAGAGCGGGCAGAGAGCCTTGGTTTGGAACAGGCTTCTGAAAGGTGAGCCTGACTATCTTTGTTTGACTTTGTTCTACAGGAAAAAAAATCTTTCATCAGCCAGCCACAGTATTAAGGGATTTTGAAGTTCAAACAGAACAAACCTCAAACCAGGTTCTTAGAATGTAGGATCTTAGAATGTAAGTTTCAATTTCCTTTCCACAATAAAAATGTAAGCAGATGCAATTTGCTCATAGTCACATTCTTCTTGAACATTGGAGGCTCTTGAATTGTTAGAAAGCCCCCTTAAGAAAGACCAACTGCTTTTGGGAGACGAGATTAGTAGTTTCCTAGCAGCAGCCAGCTAACGGACCTCCAGGAGCTTCGCTTTCAACGTGACACCAAATTAAACGAAAAGCCAGAAAGCCCCCGGGTAAAGCAAGAAATACTAACACGAAGACTCCGTGTGAGGCTTCTGCAGTTCTGTGGTTTCCAGGATGTGAAATGTGCTTTCTTGACACAGAGTCCGCTTCCCAAGCTGGTGTGTTTATGACGAGGTAGGGTCTTCGGGAGCTGCCCGGACCCTGTGTTCCATGAGGGCTGGTACTTTTACAGAAAAGGCAAGGTGCTCACTGTTTGTTTCCTGGGGCTCCACAGCTTACAGTGAAGCTGTGACTGCTGTGTAGAGATTTCTAACATAAACACTGGGGGTTTAAAATTTTTGTTTAAAAAATTTTTTTTTTAGATTTTTAAAAAAGATTTTATTTATTTATTTGACAGAGATCTAGTTTGCTCTCACTCTCTCTCTCTCTGACAAATAAATTTTTAAAAATCTTTAAAGGGGCGCCCGCAGGATCTGTGGGTGGAAAAGCACCCTTTGCGGATACCGGGACAGCGGTGGAAGTGGGCCCTTGTTCCTTGGTTCGTGAACATACTCGCTTCATCAGTACTGGAGGTATTATTTACCCCCAACTTCTTTAGCCAAGAGAGGCAGACAGAGAGAGAGAGGGGGAAGCAGGCTTCCTGCTGAGCAGAGAGCCCGATGCAGGGCTCGATCCCAGGACCCTGAGATCATGACCTGAGCCAAAGGCAGAGGCTTTAACCCACTGAGCCACCCAGGCACCCCCCGCCCCCCCCCCCCGTGAAATTTTAGTACCACCCTGAACCACCTTCTTTCGGCCAGCGGTCACTTTCCCGCCACTGCGCACTCGTGCTTGCAGTTTGGGGCATTTCTCCTGGTTCTGGATAGTTTCTTTCATCTTGTAGGAGCGGAAATGCGACCTTGCAGGGGAGGGTTTGGCGCTCAGGGGGTGGGGGGGGGCAGCAGAGATTAGGTGGAACCCTAGACTTTTTCAGTGCTGTTTGGGCGTGGGGTCCATTGGCCAGTCTAGAATATTTATTGACCTGAATTCCCTGTCCACAGGGTTCCAGGACCTAACATTGCCATCTTTTGGCCTTGAGCACATAAATAGTAATTTTGCTATTTTTTTCACGTTTGAAGCAACTCCCTATTTATAACGTATTTCTGTTATACATTTTTTTCCTCTATTCAAATAAAAGTAACATGAGATGAAGGAATGACTGGGTTTGTGCTGAGGTTCTGCACTCAGGGAGAGATGCCTGCTTTCTGTAAATCACACCTGCTTTGAGAACTGATTCCTCTCAGAGCCCCACTAAGGAAGTGCCATTGTAATAATTTCCCACAAACTTTATGGCTTTAAAAAAACAAAACACAGGTTTATTATTCTTTTATAGTTCTGGAGATCAGAAATCCAAAGTGAGTCTTAAGGGGCTAAAATTAAGGTGTTGGCAGGGCTGTTCTTTCTGGAGGTTCCAGGGGAGAATCCATTCCTTGTCTCTTATAGCTTCTAGAGCCTTCCAGCGATCCTAGGCTTGCGGCCACATCACTTCAATCTCTTCTTTGTCACCTTGCCTTTTTTTTTCTCTTGGTCTCCTTCCTCCCTTATCTACTACAAGAAACCTGTGATTATACCAGACCCACCCAGATAATCCAGTATGGTCTCCTTATCATAGAATCCTTAATTTGATCACATCCACAAAGTCCCTTTTGCCATATATGGTAACATTTATAGGTTCTAAGGATTAGGTAGGATCTGGACATCTATTATTCAGCCTTACACAGGAAGTGAGAACTGTGAGTGGCTTGATTTAGTTTTATGGGTTGGATCTTATTTTGAAAACATGATTTTAGTGATTTGTGAGCAGTTGAGGTATCATTTGTCTCTTATTCTTGAAACTAGAATTTGTGAGACTATCCCCAAAACTCAAGAGCTGAGTTTTTCTAGGAAATACTGACCATGAAATATTCAATTACAACATAGAAATCACTTCTGAACAACCTTATTTCAATAGTTTCATTGGTTTAGAAGATAATACAATCCTGTTTATATGTGATTTATGTGCATATAGCCAAGGCTGCATAAACATTAAAATGAAGATAAGCATATTACTTAGTCTTCATAAATCAGATTGGCATTCAGCAAATATTGGTGAGATTCTACCATGTGTAAACACTTTTCAGTGTGATTTCAATGACTTATCTCATCAAACCTACAAAATAGATATTGTGCCTATTTGACAGACGTTGGAATGGAGAAACTTGAAGAAGTTTGATGAATTTCCAAGAACTTTATTTGATTTGATTTTCTGCTTTAAGAGCAGTGCCATTCCAACATTCCACAGTTTTTTCTCCAAAAACATTGGATACATAAAAGCTGACGTTTTTGCAAAATGCTTTCTCCTGTGTTGTCACCCATGATCTTGTTTTGCTTGACTCCTGCCCAGTGTGACCCAGGGATTGTATAGAAGAAGTGAGGGGTTTCTGAGGCACCACGCTTCCCAGAACCACCTCCTTCCTCTAAGTTTACATTCTCTCAGAAGCAGACTCTGAGGTCAGGATTTGAGTGTACGTGGTTTATTTGTGAGGTGACCCCAGAAAGTTCTAGTAGGGAAAGAAGTACTATGGAAATTAAAAGTTGCCACTGTGATTCAGTCCTGCTGGGGAATTCTAGAAGACAGTAAGATACAAGCCTCAGAGCTAACCGCCCCTGAAGGCAGGGGAGCTGAGGTATTTATACTCCCATCAGTCATTGCTTGAAGGCTTCTAAGGAGGGACAACGTAATAGAGGTCTTAGGACTTAGAAGGAGCAAACAGATACTGAGGTACCACTTGCATTGTCAGCCGTGTGTAAATTATGGATCAGATCCCATTTACAGATAAATAAACTAAGTTTCCAAAGATTAAGCAATTAAGTGATTTGCCTAAAGTATCACAGTGAACAAGTGGCGGATTCAAAAGCCATGGCTATCTCCCAAGGACAATTAGATTACTTCCCATGGGGTGGTTTGTCCAGATTAATCAGCAGTACTTCCGGTTTTGTCCGTTAACTTGCTGGGTCTCAACATACTGGTTCCAATAACCTGTTTTAAATCTGAAGGTCTTGCTTATGTTCAATTAATGTTGAACTTCAGGTTCAACATTAATTGAACAAATGACATGCCCAGACAGTCTCCTGGATTCTGGAGATTCATATCTATGTGCTGCCCCTGCTAAGCAACTTGGGAGGGCGGGTAACATATCGGTCTTTTTTGGTAAGTGAGGTGCAGGGCAAGGGTTGTAACTCTAGCTCCTAGCGCAGTTCCCGGCACATAGTAGGTGTTGAACAAAAAACTTGGTGCATTAATGAAGGCTTCCTTCTCTGGTGGAGAGGCAAATAATGTTAGTTACATATAAATAATGTGTGTTTATACCTCTGTATATAAGCATTCAAAGGAATAAATATGTATATTTATGTTTTTACATATTACACTTGACCTATAACAGGTGTGAACTACATGGGTCCACTTATGCATGGTTTTTTTTTATAGTACAGCTCTGTGAATGTATTTTCTCTTCCTTCTGATTTCCTTAATAACATTTCCCTTTCTGTACCTTACTTTATTGGAAGAATGCCATATATAATACGTATACAAAATATGGGTGAATCAGGTGTTTTCTCTTACTAGTACAGCTTCCAGTCAACAGTAAGTTTTTGGTAGTTATATTGCAGGGGAGTCAAAAGTTACACAAGGACCTTTGACTGTGCCAGGGGTCGGCTGCCCTAACTCCCATGTTGTTCACTGATCCACTGTGTATGTCCACATGTATATATGCATGTAAAACTGTGTGTGTGTGTGTGTGTGTGTGTGTGTGTGTTTATACAGAGAGAACATATAGATCATATGAACCATTCCATAGCAATTAGATAAGAGAAATTGAGTCTGCATGGGTCAGTCAGGGAAAGTGGAGGACAGGAGATGACGTTGAAACTGTCCTTGTGGAATGAACATGAACCCGCCCGATACAAAACAGAGGGGAGAAGGCAAGTGTTACAGTGCTTACTTTCAAGCAGCTACTGCATAGGAATAAATATACGGCTGGCTGGGTCGATACACAGCTGCAAAAGGGACGCAAAAGGAAGGCTTTGGCTCCAGACAGGAAGTGCACTGGCCGGCATCTGGGGGCACCAACCCAGTGACAGCCAAGAAGGCGAGCTGGAAGCAGGCTGCGATGAGCCCCGTGTGTTGAACCAAGGAGCTCGGGCTTTGTTCTGAGAGTGGAGAGTAGAGCAGGGCGTTGCAGGCGGTGTTGTATAGAGATAACCCCATGGTGACCAATTCACGCTCACAATGATCCCGCAGTCGCACCAAATTATCTTTAAGGTACTGCAGCGGAGTTTAGTGAAATTGGCAGCCTTTTTCCATTCCGAAGGTAGACACTGTCCGTGTACTTAGAATCCACGGTAGCTCAGACTGGATGAACACAAATGCAGAATTAAAACTCAGCACACCACAGCAGCACCCATCCTTACGAAGACCATTCCCTTTGCTCCATTTCCGGGCACCGCATGTGACCATTCAACAAAATACTCCAAAGCTCAGAGATTTATTTATTTTTTTTTAAAGATTTTATTTATTTATTTGACAGACAGAGATCACAAGTAGACAGAGAGGCAGGCAGAGAGAGAGAGGGAGGCAGGCAGAGAGAGAGAGGGAAGCAGGCTCCCTGCTGAGCAGAGAGCCCGATGTGGGACTCGATCCCAGGACCCTGAGATCATGACCTGAGCCGAAGGCAGCGGCTTAACCCACTGAGCCACCCAGGCGCCACAAAGCTCAGAGATTTAAAACACGTTTACTCACTACCCCTCACCGTTTCTGTGCACCCGGAATTCCCGAGCACTTTAGCTGGACAGGGAGCTTGGGGTTTTTCACGAGGCTGTGGCCAAGTTGTTGGCCAAAGCTGTAGTCCTCCAAAGGCCTGACCTGGGGGCTCTACCTGCAAGGCGACATGCTCACTGGCTCGGGCAGGAGACCTCAGCCCCTCGCTGGCTCCTGGCAGGAAGCCTCAGCTCCTCGTCTCATGGAGCGCCCCGTGGGGCTGCTTGAGTGTCCTCGTGGCCCGGCAGCAGACTTCACATCGCAAGAACTCGGGGACAGAGAAGGTGAGAGTAGCTCTGCCGTCTGTACCCTGATCTTGGGAGTTACCCTCCATCCACCCCCACTGCGGCCTCTTCCCGTGAAGCCAGGCGATCAGTCCAGTCCCATGTCCGGAGAGGGGAATTAGGCTTCAGCCCTTGCAAGGTGGATTTTTTTTTAAAAGATTTTATTTATTCATTTGACAGAGATCACAGGTAGGCAGAGAGGCAGGCAGAGAGAGAGGAGGAAGCAGGCTCTCCCCGATGCGGGGCTCGATCCCAGGACCCTGGGATCATGACCTGAGCTGAAGGCAGAGGCTTTAACCCACTGAGCCACCCAGGTGCCCATGCAAGGTGGATTATCAAAGAATTTACATGCATATTTTAAAGCCACATCACACCTTCTGGTTTTCCTTCTCAGCCTCTTTTCCCAGGCTCCATTTCCACAGAGTGCTGTCTCTGACCCCATTTCCTATTTTTTTCCCTGCCGTCCTACATGTAGGTGGCTTTAAAGTGTGACTCTCCAGCCCCACACTCTGCCCACTGCGTTCTTCATCTGGCCATTGGAATGTCCCACCCAGCTTCGGACATCCCAAACTGCGCTCCGAATCAGCTCTCCAGAGCTCACTGCCCCCATCTCACCCGTCCTCCCTGTTCCAGGACAAACAGTGTCCAAACTGGTTCAAGTCAAAAACCTGGGCATCCTTCCTGGCAACTCACTCTTCTCCCCACTCGTATTCACTCTGGCACTAAATCCTATTGCAGACCGAGCCTCAAGCCCATCTGCTCCTCTCTCTTCTGCCTGCCACCAGCCGACCGTGCACCATCATCCCTCACCTGAACCCCCAAGATAGCTCCCCTAGCTGCTGCTTTTGCCCCCTCTAGTTCACGTTCCAGAGGGGTTCCTCTTAAAACTTAAATCACGGGGCGCCTGGGTGGCTCAGTGGGTTAAGCCGCTGCCTTCGGCTCAGGTCATGATCTCAGAGTCCTGGGATCGAGCCCCGCATCGGGCTCTCTGCTCTCTAGGGGAGCCTGCTTCCTCCTCTCTCTCTGCCTGCCTCTCTGCCTGCTTGTGATCTCTCTGTCAAATAAATAAATAAAATCTTTAAAAAAAAAAATAATAAAACTTAAATCACATCATGTTAGCCATCTCCTCAAAGCCTCTCAGTGACTTTGTATTGGGTTCCAAATAAGATCTGTTCTATTTAAGATGGCATAAAAGGCCGTGTGGGTCTGGCATTGCCCATTTCTCTAACTCCCCATTTTCTGTCATTCCCCACCATGCTCACTGTGGATGGACACTAAAGGAGCAGCCTGGAGGACACTTGCTTTATTGACTACCTTCTCTTCCTCATCTCACTTCCCCACCCCCCCACCCATGTGCCTTTACCTCATAGACAAACCACTCACATTCACCTCCTTGTCTCAGTCTGCTTCTGGGGGAGCCCACACTAAGACCTCGCCATGCCAGATTTCCACCCAACTCCTTAGTGTGGAGGGTAAGCGAGAGAAACAGGAAGCAAGGGAGGGTGCTGAGTTTTGCTCTACTGTTGATGACATGGGAAATTTGAAGGTGGAAATACACACTGGTACGCACTTGATAGCAAGGTGTTTATCTTTTTTTTTTTTTAAGATTTTATTTATTTGAAAGAGAGAGAATAAGAGAGCACGAGAGCAGAGAGAGTCAGAGGGAGAAGCAGACTCCCCACTGAGCAGAGAGCCCGCTGCAGGACTTGATCCCAGCACTCCAGGATCATGACCTGAGCCCAAGGCAGTCACGTAACCAACTGAGCCACCCAGGCGCCCCAGTAGCCAGGCATTTGTTGGTGAGCAGCTGAGATGCTTTGGGGCATTCCTGGGCCTGTTGGACCCGGACACTCTATGTTGAAGATGGTGGGAACCAGAATTAACCTTAACCAGTAAGGTGCACTGGACTTGCCGTACTGGAAACTCTGATGAAAACAAAAGGAAACAAAGAACTCTCATGGCTGGACCTTATGGTCCCTATTTAGAAAAAAATGTATTTCAGTTGTTTGGCCACATTTAAACATATTTAAACATCAGCAAAAGAAGTTCTAACTTCTCAATTTGTCTTGGAGAAAGACTATCATACAGTTTCCTGGAACCCGGCCAGAAGCAAGCACACTAGGAATCCTGGCACGGTAGATTTTCGCAGAAAATAAAGAATCCCATGAAGAAACACTACACTACTTACACAATCCCTGGAATGTTTTTAAATTAACTTCAGCTGTGGAGACGGCGATTCGTGATTAATTTGATCAGTGTAGACAGCAAGCTGTGTAATGCGTTAAAGGAACTGGGACAAGCGAACATTCAGCTCAGACTCCCACAGCTCGGGGCCGCCGCTGCACAGAGACTCGCTCGCCTGCACGGACACTTCCCTGCCTCGGGACCAGGCTCCCCGGGCCTTCTGTACGCCAAATGGTGTTCAGCAAGAAAGCTCTGGGATAGAGGGAATGCTGTTGGCCTGCCCAACCAGACCTTCTGAGATGGCAAAGGGTGTTGCTGGGATCACTTCAGTCCAAGATCAAGAGTTCTCTTTCTAGGTTCCTAAAGTCCTTTTGATTGATTACCCCACGTTTATCAGGTCCCGTGAAGTTGGGCCAGTCCAGCCAAATGCACAGCAGCTCATCATACTCAGACATGTATGACATGCCAGTGACTGGTTCTCGGCCAGACCGTGCCTCCTTGGTACGTTGGAATGCACTGCTCCAATTTTATACATTTTTAAAAATACATGCTTTACTAAATATGGAACTAAATGCAACTCATATTGATAGTTTTTAAGTGTTTTTGTTGTTGTTGTTGTTGTTTTTAAGAGAGGTAGAGAGCAGGGAGTGCAGAGGAGAGGGAAAGACCGAATCCTGAGCAGACTCTACGTCCAGTGCAGAGCTCCATGCAGGGCTCAGTCTCACAACCCCACAATCATGACCTGAGCCCAAATCAAGAGAATGACGCCTAACTGACTGAGCCACCCAAGCCCCTTATAAGATTTTTTTTTGTATGAATAGATTCACATATGAGGGAAAAGATCATGTGCCCTAGACTCGAGGAAAAGAAATGATTCTTAAAATTCTACTCTGTTGAGCAGGGTAGGCTAATTTCTACATCAAACCATCTCAGAATCCCAGTGGCTGAACACAGTAAATTGTAACATGAGATTATGAAATCACAGATATTTGGCAATTTTTTTAAAGATTTTATTTATTTATGTGACAGAGAGAGATCACAAGTAGGCAGAGAAGCGGGCAGAGAGAGGGAGGAAGCAGGCTCCCCCCTGAGCGGAGAGCCCAATGCGGGGCTCGATCCCAGGACCCTGAGATCACGACCCAAGCCGAAGGCAGAGGCTTTAACCCACTGAGCCACCCAGGTACCCCTATTTGGCGATTTTTAACTTACAAAAGTTTTGTGTAGTTTAACCTAATCATTTATGTCCCTTATCCAGAATACTCACAACCAGATATTAAAGTAAAAGAATAATTGAATTGATGATGGGAAGGTTAGTAATGTTGGGGCAGGAATTAGAGCAAAGAACAGGTAGAAGGAGAGGATGCTGAGGAAGGAATCTGAATAATTGGTTATGATTAACTTACAGTGCCATGCAAGAATATGTATGGGACCATAGATCATAGCTTCTTAAGCCGTTTTTAAAAACTTTTATGAGATAGTGTGCCATCCTGTTATTGTCAATATCTTGCTTGCCTGCGCTGGATTCCTTTCTTCCCCTCAATAATATTGTTTTAACTTAAGCAGAAATATTTTAATATTTACTTTTCTTTTTTTATCCATAATTTTAAGTGACTGCATATGTGCATTAAAAAAAAAAAAAAAAAAAAAAACCTGGCGGGCTTAGAATGCAGGACTGGATGCTTGGTAGAATAAATCAATTTCCTCTGGCATCTACAAATCAGCAAGTGATTATTAGCCATTTTATCCACCAGAGATTCCCCCCCCCCTTTAAATTGTTTTTCCATTTTCATGGCCAGGTGTAGAATTTGATAATTAAACCACAAAAATACCATTTGTGGTTGTCCCTTTGAGGCATCTCTCAGAACTGGGTGAATACAGGGATGGCACATCCATCAACCAAAAGGCATGTTGCTCATTTGTGGACTTGCGTGGTTCTCTGATGGTTTTTCCTACGATGTTGTTGTAAGCTCCTTGCTCTTCTCTAGGACATATGCACAGGACGTGTCGCTGCATCTACACCGCAGCTGTGAGCTCGGCCGGTGCTTTCTGGTTTGTGTTCATGAGTCGATTTCTAATGATGGTTTCCTTTTTTTTAAACTAGTGAAAATAAGGTTAGATTCAACAACAAATTTCTGTTATCTTCTAACAAAGCTGTAATGCTAAAATACATTAGTGACTGAGGAAAGGATTCTTTTTTTTTTAAGATTTTATTTATTTATTTGACAGACAGAGATCACAAGTAGGCAGAGAGGCAGGCAGAGAGAGAGGAGGAAGCAGGCTCCCTGCTGAGCAGAGAGCCCGATGCGGGGCTCGATCCCAGGACCCTGAGATCATGACCTGAGCCGAAGGCAGAGGCTTTAACCCACTGAGCCACCCAGGAACCCCAGGAGAGGCTTCTTTACAGTGATTAAGAAACCTTACTTGATTAACAAAATTTTGATGGCCCAAGTGTTAGTTCATGAACGTTTTGGAGAGCTTTATGAGTGATACTTTGTCGAGATACTTTATAAGTGATACAATGTCGAAAATGATGACTTGGGAGGAATTGATACACTTTGGATTTCTCAGTTTCACCTTTTCACCTAAAGACAAGCGTGTGAAAGCAATAAAACTTGAGAAAGAGGATTTCTCTGGAGAGTAGTGGTAATGTGCAAACAGTATATGAATTTCATCTCCTGTTAGTTAACCCCAGCCAGTGTTCTTTGCCATCAAAAGTAATTCACTTTGACCAATACATATGGAATGGGTTTGCCCACCTCTACAGAGGACCCTGGACTCCTTCACTAAAGTTTTTAATTAGGATTTTTTAAAAATACCATATTTCAACCAGTTTCAATTATTTTTTTGTTGGGATTTCACATCTAACAGTTTTTGATGATCTTTTTTTTTTTAAGTGTAACTGACATGTAATGTATTAGTTACAGGTGTACAAAATAATGATTCCATATTTGTATTTATTGCAAAATGATCATAATAGGTCAACTTACTGTCTGTCACCATATATAGTTATAAATTTTTTTCTTATAATAAGAACCTTTAAGATTTATTCTCTTAGCACCTTTCAAGTATGCAAAATAGTATTGTTAACTGTAGTCACCATCTATACGTTACATTCCTATGACTTATAACTAGAAGTTTATACCTTTTGGCCCACTTCACCCATTTTTCCGCAACCCCCCACCTCTCTGCCTCTGGCAACCCCACCAGTCTGTTCTCTATATGTGTGAGCTTGTTTTTTTATTGTTCTTTGTTTTTCAGATTCTACATAAACGTGAGCTCATGTGGTATTTGTCTTTCTCTAACTTACTTCACTTAGCATAATGTCCTCAAGGTCTATCCATGTTTTCACAAATGGCAAGATTTCACCTTTTTTTTTTTTAATGACTGAATAGTATTCCATTGTGTATATGCCACATTGTCTTTATCCATTCATCCATCATTGGGCCCTTAGGTTGTTTCCAGATCTTGGCTATTGTATATAATGCTGCAGTGAACATGGGATGTGCAGGTATCTTTTCAACTTAGTGGCTTCATTTTCTTTGGCTAAATATCCAGAAGTGGGATTGTTGGCAAATGATAGTAGTTTTGTGAGAAACCTCCATACCGTTTTCCATAGTGCTCGCACCAATTTACACTCCCATCAGCAGTGCACAGAGGTTCCCTTTTTTCTGCATCTTCACCAACACTTGTTATTTCTTGTCTTTTTGATATTAGCCATTCTGACAGGTGTGAGGTGACACCTCATTGTGGTTTTGATTTGCATGTCCCTGACGTTGAGCGATGTTGAGCATCTTGTCATGTGTCTGATGGCCTCTGGATGTCTTTGGGGAAATGTTTATTCAGATCCTCTTCCAAATTTTTAATCAGATTGGTCTTTTTGTTACTGAGTTGTATGAGTTCTTTCTATATGTGGGGTATTAACCTCTTGCCAGATATATGATTAGCAAATATTTTCTCCCATTTAGTAGTTTGCCTTTTCATTTTGTTGATGATTCCCTTTGCTGTGCAGAGGTTTTTTTTTAGTTTGCTGTCCCCTTTGTCAATTTTTGCTTTTGCTTTTGGTGTCAAGTTTCAGTAATATTGTTGCTTATTGAGTACCTCTACTCTTATGGAGACTGCTTTGTTTTGCAAAATCCCTGATAAAATTCCACCTGCTTGAAATTCTTCTGTAACTCCACAGAGCCTTCAGGATGGACAGAATGTTTTACATGGTCACAGTAAGGTAGCAGCCCCTGCTACTTCCTCCACCCCTCTATTTTCTCCACTTCCCTTTCCCCTTCCCTTCCCGCTCCCCTGCTCTAAACACACAGCACCTTCTACACTCTAGCTTATAGGCCATCAACTCCTCAGGTTCTTGGTGGCTCCCACCTTGGCACAGGCTGTTTTCTCTGCCTGGAACACCTTCCCGCCAAACGGCCTCCTTTAATTTTACCAGGTAAGTCCCACCGGTCCGCAGGATTCATATCAGGCCCCATTTCCCCCAGAAAACCCCTGACCCACCCACCCCCAACCTAACGACTCCTCCGTCTTCCCCTAGCGCCTGAGAACTTACTCCTTTCATGAGATTTGTCACGTTGGAGTAAATAATTATCTGTTTGCTTGCCCAACTGCATCCCTAGACTGTAAGTTCTTTGTGGACAGGGGCTGCTCTCAGTGCCCACTCTAGTGCCTGACACGTGTAGTTCCCTAAAGCATTTTGAGTGAACAGATGGATAGACGGACGCATGAATGGTGCAGGGGAGGAAAGATTCTCTTCCCTCCACCCTTCTAGGTTCTGGGCTGAGAGCCCCCTCTAATAAAAATCAGATGAATAGGAGAAAACCAAACGGAAGTACATAGCTTATATACCTGCTGTACCTGGGATATACCCAGGAAAACCAAGTGACTCAAAACAGCACAAGCCACCACCTTCACACCATCTCCAGCTGAAGGTAAAAGATGTTGTTGGAGGCTGGGGGAGCAGGTTACGGGATGTGACCCAGCAAAGCACAGTAAATAAGGGTGAGGTTGTTCCACAGATTGAAGTCCCAGCCTTCTCCATTGATAACAGCTTCTTTTTTTTTTTTTTAAGATTTTATTTATTTATTTGAAAGAGAGAAAGCACAAGGAGGGGGATGGGCAGAGGGAGAAGCAGGGAGCCTGATATGGAGCTCAATGTGGGGCTCGATTCCAGGACCCTCTATTCCTTCCTGTCTGACTTCTAATACCAATGTAAGGTCACCTTGACTTTTTCTTGGCCCTGGTTTCTTCATGTGTAAAATGATAGGTTAGAACTGGCTGACGTCTAAGGTCACTTTCTTTCAAGTGAAATTCTACAATAAGCTCCCCTTGCAGTGAAAACGGATTCCTACATATGTTAACATGTGAAGTCACATGGAGATTGTGGCAGCCGCGAGGATGTGCCTTGCAGACTTCCAGCCGCTGGGAGTGTGGCTGACTCGGGGCCCCCACTACTCTGCTCTTGGAAAGCCATCACCACGTTTGGGCAAGGCCCTGCCTCCCACGGGCTGGTCCCGCCAGGCCACCTTCCAGAAGGAGCATGGCAGGGATACACAGCAGGACCTTTTGTGGGAAATACCACTCTCTGGGTCAGTTTTGGCCCCTGGACTCCCCCTCAGTTTTGCCAAACCCTCCTTTGACTACACAGCAGCCTCGGACGCCTCCACCCAACCTTCCTTCCATCTTTGCTTCGCTTGAGGTCAGCCTCCCATGGTGGTCCCATGGCCCTCCCAGGCTTCCCCAGCTCTCTTGCCATTTTCTCTCACAGGTGTTTCCTGTAATAACATCCTTGCACATTCATTCTCATGGCTTCTGCTTCTCGGAGGACTCAGACTAAAGCAGAAACCTAGTTCACGCTGCGGTTCATTTCAGTGATTCTGAGCCTACAGCAGTTTTAAACTTTATACCTTATTCGGCACATCTAATAGCAATCTTAATCCTACTACTCGTACCACTAGAAGTGATGCGTTAAGGAACATTTCCTGTGTCACTCACTGTGTTAGTTTATATATATCGCATCATTCCGTTGTCACAGAAACTCTTAAAGTAAATCCCCCTTTTTATCCCCATTTAACAAATGAGATAGTTGAGGCAGGGCACAGGTTCATGTGTGGTGGGGCTCGATCCCAGGACCCCAGGATCATGACATGAGCCACAGGCAGACGCTTAACCAACTGAGCCACCCAGGCATCAGAATAATGACATTTTAGCCGTTACCTCTGACAAGAAAGAAATCAGTGACTGGTTACTACGATGGTTTAGTTTTCAGGAAGAAGACTGTCATCCGAACCATCATAGTTTATAGCCGCTCAACATCAGAGCTCGTCCTGCTTTTTCTAGAAACATTCTGCATTTGGCTTAACCTGGTGTTCCTTTTACCTTTCTGGTCATTGCCTGGGTCTCTTTCTGGACCTTTCTTCTCCGTGGCCCCCCTCTTACACACTAGCTTCCTTGGGGCTGTGCCCTAAGCCGCCTTTTCTTCTTATGCTACTTCGTTCCCATAGGTTCAGTAACCAAAGACCTACAGATGAATCCCAAACCCAGTCCTGCTTCCTGGACTTCTGGCCCAGATAACCAACTCCCAACTCAATATCTTCTCTTGGTTGTTGGTCTCATGAGCCCTCAAAATTAGCATGTCCCTAAGAGAGCTCCTCATTTGGCCTATTCCTGATCATGGTCCTCCATGGTCCCTGTCACACTCCAGATCCAACTGACCAGAATATGACCCCCATGAAGGCAAAGATTGTATGTTCCTTGTGGTTGCTGTTGACCCTCTGGAGACTAACCCAATGCATGATACATTGTAGGGTTTCAGTACAGAATGAAAGACTGCTCTAAGCCATTACCAAGTCTTTTGGTTCCACCATGAATCTATCCAGTTTTCCTCACTGCTTCTGCTGCTGCTCTAGTCCAAAAGACCAGAATCTTCCAAGCCAACTGGTATCCCTGCTTCCATCTGCCTCTATCTCATCCATTTTCCAGATTACTGCCATGATAATATTTTTCTAAGGGAAAACGGTATCAAATAACCTCCCTATTCAAAATCCCTCTGTGCTGTCCTCTTACCATTCCGCTAGCAGGCCTCACAGCCCTATCTTGACTAACATGGCGCCCAGTTCTGTAACCCTCTCCTCTCCCTCCCTTTGCTCCACTCCTGTGGTCTATAGGTCCCTCAAGCACAAGAGACACCATTGTCTCTTACCTCTCCCCCTGCACTCATTCCGTGACTTCTGCTTATAATACACTTGCTGTCATTTCATGTGGTCAGCTTCTGTTCATCTTCCATTTCACTTAAAGGCACACCTGCAGAGGGAACATCTTGGATCCCTTCAACCAGAGTGTATTTCTTTGCTTTAAGCCTTTCTAGCTGACTGACTGAATAAGTGTAGTGCCTCTATTACTCTAATCCTCTTGTCTAAAAGCTCATGTCAGGGACCCTATTGTTCATCTCTGTATTCCCAGTACCTAGCACAGTGCTAAATACATATTCATGTCCTATTGAATAAGCTGGGGCTTGGGGCATCAGGAAAATAGGTAAGGTCCTCACTTGTAAACCTATAGTCAAGAAGTTGGCAGGAAGGTTTTGATAGATTGAAATCTAACTAAATGAATCCTCCGTTACTTAAAAAATATGAAATTAAGGGGGCACCTGGGTGGCTCAGTCATTAGGCATCTGCCTTCAGCTCAGGTCTTCATCTCAGCGTTCTGTCCCTCCTCACCCTTGTTCTCTCTCTCAAATACATAGATCTAAAAAAAAAAAAATTAAAGATTTTATTTATTTACTGGAGAGAGAGAGTGAGCATTAGTTGGGGGGAGGAGAGAGAGAGAGAGAGAAGCAGGCTCCCACTTGAGCAGGAAGCCCGATGTGGGGCTCAATCCCAGGACCCTGGAGATCAGCACCTGAGCTGAAGGCAGCCACTTAACCCACTGAGCCACCCAGGTGCCCCCATAAATAAAATCTTTTAAAAAACTGCAGTAAGATACCATTTCACATCAACTAGAATCGCTGTAATTTAAAAAAAAAATGGATGATAACAAGTGCTGGTGACGATAGAGTAATTGGAACCCTCGTATGCTGCTGGTGGGAATGGAAAATGGAGTAGCCATCTTGGAAAACAGTCTGGCAGTTCCTCAGAAAGTTAAACATGGTTACCATATGACCTAGCAATTCCACTCTTAGGTATATACCAAAAGAGAAATGAAAACATATGTCCACACAAAAATTTGTACACCAGTGTTCATAACAGCATTATTCATTAAACCCAAAACATGGAAACCACCCAAATGTCCATCAACTGATGGCTGAGCGAACGGAAGTGGTCCATCCATACAAAGGAAGGTTATTCAGGCATAGAAAGCAATGGAGCACTATTACCAGCCACAGCATGGACGAACCTTGAAGGCATATTAAGTGAAAGAAGAGAGACAGAAAAGATCACATAGCGTATGATTACATTTCTGTGAAATGTCCGGAGAAGGCAAATCCAGAGACAAAAAGCAGATTTGTGGTGGCCGGGATTGGAGGATTGTGGGGCGGGAAATTGGGACTAACTGCTCATGGATATGGTGTTTCTTTTCAGAGGGATGGAAATGTTCTGGAATTAGATAGTGGTAGCAGTTGCGTAACATAGTGAATGTGCTAAAAACCACTGCATTTTGTTATGAGTTATATCCATTTTAAAAATGCTAAGCAAAGATTCTTAAGTACGTCATTCTGTGTGTACTAGCACGCACTTATTCGACACGCTTTATGCTCAGTCTGTGGTTTCTTGTTTGGGAGTTGTTAGTTGCGTGCAGACGGGGTCAAGATGGCCATATGCCCTGCAGAATGGTTAGTAATGTCAGGTTAGATTACGACAGGTGCCTGTATTATTATGACACTTACCACTGCAGAGTATCTACTTTTAATGGTTTGGGAATTTAAGAGAGTCAAGATTGGGTCATTTTCATCACTCTACGTGCCTAAGATGGTACTTGGGATATTGTGAGAGCTGAATACATGTTTCACTTGCAGCGGGACTTAAGAAGGCACAGTTGGCAGCGCCCAGAGACGTTTCCACCTGCCCCACCTGGAGAGTGGGTGCTTCTGGCATCTATAGGTGGAGACCAGGGATGCTGGGACCTATCCTGCGATGCACAGGGCAGCCCCCGAAGGCAAAGATTTCTTTGGCCCCAAATGCCAGTCGTGTAGACGTTGAAAAACCCTGTTCTAAATGGTTGAGTAGAGCGCCTGGGTGGCTCAGTGGGTTAAGCATCTGCCTTCGGCTCAGATCGTGATCCCCAGGGTCCTGGGATCGAGCCCTGCTTTGGGCTCTCTGCTCCGCGGGGAGCCTCCTTCTCCCTCTCCTGCCTGCCCTACTTGTATCCCCCTCAAATAAATAACTTAAATCTTTTTAAAAATAAAAAAATGAGCAAATGACTTACAAGTCCCCCAAATTAGTTTCATCAGAAGATGAAAAAAAGTTCCCTTTAAGGAAAATTAAATCATAAAATCATCCCTGCATTTGGTGCTCTCAGTTAATGAAATGTCCCCGACCGTATCTTTGTGGCTCTGAACCGAAGAAGCACGTGGGTGGGAGAGGCAGAGCTGGGGCACTTGCTGACCTTGACTAAGGATTATTAACTTGCGAAGAATTCAGTCCTGCGGCAGAAAGCCCATGGTCACATGTGCATTCCTTGTCTGTTAAAGAAACCAGGAACCATTTTACGTTGTATTTCATATGCCCAAGGAAACAATCCCAGCCCTCCACAAAAATACGACTCAAGTCTTTCCTTCCCAGAGCTGGTGGCAGTCACGCCCACCACCAGGTCAGAAAGTATGTAAAGGAGCAGCAGGCTTCAGTCAGGGCCCAGAAGGCTACTTGGTGGCCAGGATCACTCCTTCAGGTCTCCGGATCAGGGCTCAGCAAGCTAAAGCCTAAAAGCCAGGGCTGGTGGCCATCTGTGACCTGTGAGCTAAGCCTGGTTTTACCCTTTTTTTGTGTGTGTGTCTAAGATTCTATCCATTTATTTGACACAGAGAGAGAGAGCACAAGCAGGGGGAGCGGCTGGCAGAGGGAGAGGGAGAAGCAGGCTCCCTCCTGAGCAAGGAGCCCAATGTGGGGCTCGATTCCAGGACCTTGAGATCATGACCTGAGCCAAAGGCAGACACTTAACCCACTGAGCCACCCAGGTGCCCCTGGTGTAACCTTTTCAACTGGTTAAAGTTAAGCCAAAAAAGAATGCTGTTACGTGACACATGGAAAGTATATTAAATTCAATTTCAGTGTCCATAAATAGAACTTTTATTGAGCCACATTATGCCCATCTGTTTGCTGTCGCCCACTATTGCCCATCTGGCTGTTCTTGGCCTTGGACAGAGATCATTCAAGCCTATTGATGGCGAAGCCTGAAATATTTACCATCCGACCCTTTCTGAAAAGCATTTACCAACCTCTTCTCTACGGTTAAAGAGTTTAGCAAATGGTTTTCCTTGGAGGCAGTGAGGAATGAGATCCCACCCTGGGCCAGAATCCCTGACGTGTGGCCCAGCTGGGGACTTAGACAAACTCTTAGACTCTCTAGAGCCCTTCCACCTCTGAACTGTCGGTGGGGGGGGGGTGGTGTGGAGAGTCCAGTTTTGGGTAGTGGTTCCCAGGTAGCCGATGAGGTACACGCACAGCATTCTTGTCAGGACAAAGCCACAGGGGCATGGTGTCACGTGACCACACTCGGCGCCAGAGCAGACACAGACGTAGACCGTCCCTGTGTCTGAACAGAGCAGATTGGAAAATTGGCACCCAACATGGTTCGGAGACAAACTTTTGGCCCCTTTCACGCGCCCTAGTTTTATAGATTATGTAACCAGATTCTTTTAACCCAGCAAAGAAAGAAACGGACAGCACTCATGACTGGGGAAGGCGGGCAGCCCCAAATTCAGGCTTTCAGAATCTAATCGAGCCCTTAGGGCAGGTTTATCGAATTTCATCAGGTGATTGTCCCCTCTTCTGTTCACTTACTGGCAGGAATGAGTGAGTCTCTGTTGCCCTTTTCTGTGTTTTCCATACTAACATGCGACTCTTTATCCCCAGTCCAAAGGATCATGGGCTGTCCCTGTCGGCGCTGCAGCCCGGGGTCTGTCGCTACGGGACCAAGCTGGCCTGCTGCTATGGCTGGAGAAGGAACAGCAAGGAAGTCTGTGAAGGTAGTTGTGGGAAAACTCAGACCACCCTGGGCTCGAGTCGTGGGCCAGTGTCCTTAGGTTTTTATCTGGGACACCATGAACTGTCACCAGATGGTCCACTACTTGTCACCAAATCCCTTAATTGGTTAAAAAGGATAAACTCTTACCTGCATGTCCCATACACTTTAGGTGCTGGTGTGGATTGTGCTGGATTATACATGGTAAAGGGCAAAAATGTTAGCTTCTTTTTTTTTTTTTTTTAAGAGTAACAGTACTACCTTCTTTCTGTCTCTGCCCCAAGCTCCTTCTCTCTAGCTGGTTCAGAAGTATCTGGCTAGACCACAGGTGAAGACAGAACTTGATAATATCCAGAATCTATAAACCACTGAAAAACACTGATAACACTCCCACGTGTCACCCCCCATCAGTTTCCTGGTGACTTGATGACAACTGTATCAAGATACTAGGAAAAGTATTTGAAGAGCATTGTTGCCTCCCTAGATAAAGAAAGTTAGAACATCCCCCTGGGACTTTGTCAGTTCAAAAAGAGGGTGGGTCTTTAACACTGGGTCTATAGTGTCCTGGTCCCACACATTGTCTTGGGAATGTCAGAATGTCAAGGTCAGGGTAAGCCAGCTGAGGCTCCACTTCCTCTGCAACTTGGAGAGATTAATCCCTGCTTCAGAAGGGAACGAGTGTAAGCATTGAAGGCTATGCTCATGACCCAGCATGCATAGAAAATATCACCTAAATCACCCTTGACTCAGAAAGTACCCATGACTCTCCTGTTTCTTCGAAGCCCGTGTGATGCAGGCATTAAATGTTGCTGTGTTCTTTTTCTAGACACAGCGCATTTTTATGTGAAAGCAGTCAGGTGGCAAGGATCGCATGATTTGGAGTCTTAGAGCTGCACAAGCCTCAAGCCTCAGCCCCTCCTGCCATAAAACTTAAAAGTCTCTGGTGAATAAATGAGGGTGATCTTTGGCTTTCTGTAAGGTCTACTCTGTAACTAAATCAGAGCAGTCTGGCCACGTCACAGCCAGCTGGTCGCATTCTCGATGCTTCTGTAGACAATGTAATAGCACTGGCGTGGAAGGATGTAAAGTGAGCTGTTGAAAGAGCACGTGCAGAAGGTTCAAGCACAAGACCCAGTGTGCACATTTGGCAAGCCCAAGAGCTCATCGGCACCCCTGCCACCCCAGTGAAATGTTGAAGTATTAAATTGCAACGGTTTTTGTATCTCAAGTCTATTCTATCCAATTTGCATGGTCCTTCTTGACGGTAAAGTTGTGTGCTCCTTGAAGCACCAAATAACAGGGCTCCTAAGCCAGAGCACAGGCTGCGTGGTAATGACAAGAGAAGACGTGCCCACCTGCCCGAATGGGCGGAGTCGCACCCCAGCCTGGTAGGTCCCAGTACGCCCGGACTCCACTTCCGTCTGTCTGTTCGCCCTTTGTTCCTCCAGATGCCCTGACTCCAGGCTGTAGCTTTCTGGATCTTGGCTCCTGCCCCGCCTAAATCTGCTCCGAGGGCCGGATGGCTCAGCTCGGTACCCTTAACCTTCCAGTGTATGTCACTTAGCAAAGTGAGGTAAAGAGTCATCCCCGAACAAATCCCAGTGAAAAGCCGCACATGAGGGAGTTGGAGGGAGGAATGAACAGGAACTGTAGCTAACGTACACTTCAATCCCAGGCCAGTTTAGACATAAACTAAATTTCCCTGTAGATTGGCTGTTCAAGTCCCAGATCCAAAGCTGCTGGAAATGGAAAACATCTTGCTGGAGATTTGACCTATAGCAGTGAGGGTAACCTCCACCATTTCTCTTAAGTTCGGTTTGGCATTGATCCTGGCTTTCCTGTCTGGCCCACATTGAAAATAACTTTCCAGGGAGCAATCAGAGGTATTCAAGGCTTTAAAAAGTAAAAAAATGTATTTTCCTAACATCTAAACTTAAAGCTGCATCTCTAAGAGCATATCCATAACAAAATAGACACTGGAAAGCAAAATTTTCTTTTGTCTCCAGGAGGGAAAGAATTTTGCCGAGAAGCATTTTTGCCTTGCCTTCTCACTTACGATTTATTCAGAGCCATAAAATGGTTCCCTGTTAAAAGGTCTACACCGATTCCTTCATTTACTGTTTGAAACTGTTTGAGTGTCTGATGTGTCCATAGCACTAGTAAATGCATCAGGAAAAACAAAGATGAATGTTTAAGTCCCTGTTCTGAAGGTGCTGGGAATCGGGTAGCAGATCTAAGTGAAGGATAGAAGCCAAGTGTAGGTCTAATTATTTCAGAGATGGAGCCTGATCAATTTCACGGGCGAGGCCCACCCAAGGTCTGTGGAATTCTCAAAGCTAAGTGGAATTCTGTCATGCCCGGAGAAATCAGTGAAGGCTTCCAGAAGGAGGGCTCATGCCAAGTAGCTCTTGAAGGAGCAGCAGGATATTAACCACTGGAGGGTGGGGAAGGGGTGCCCCAGGGTGGGGGTAACAACACAGGAAGAGGCAGAAAGGGCCCGGTTTAGAGAAGAGCAGGCAATCTCGTTTGAGCATAGTGTTGCCCGTGTGTCGGGAACAGGGTAGGCCAAGGTCTTACAAACTAAGACCGAAGCCAGGTCATAGTGATGATACCTGTGTGGAGTTCAAAAGGCAGTAAAGATTATTTGGTGACGTCTGTGCAAGGCACAGCATGACCAGAGCCGTGCTCTTGGAGTAAAACATCAGTTTGATATCGTATGTGATATCAGATTTCCCAGGAGCAGAGCCTGTGAAAGTGATTCTTGTGTCAGTCATCTGTTGAGGGGTTCTCTCCAGAGAAATCTGTGAGGGACCGCGGAAGCAGGGGAAAGAGCCAGGCAAAGATATGGTTTCAAGATCCTGATCTTGATCAGCCTGATCCCACAGGGAGCTCTACACCACAGACTTTGTCCTGCCCCAAAAGCAAGGGCTAAGCCGTTAGACCTCGTATCGGTTAAACACCGGGTCACCGGGTCATTTTGGGTCCAGGTGACTGGGAGATAAATGTTGACATTAACAAAGAATAGGGTTTGGGGTCGAGGGAGGAGATGCTGGGGTCAAGCCAGAGACTCAAGGGGAAGGGAAGTAGGCAGCATTCCTGGGCCATTGCCAAGTCATCCTTTCAGGCGCTGGCTAGTTCCTGAGCTCCTACTGGATCCGGACACGGAAACTGCTCGGGGCTCCCAACTCCCCATAGACTCCTTTCTCTCTCATTCACTTTTCCTCTTTTCTCTCCCCTCCTTCTCTTTGGGTTTTTCCACCTTCCTTTTGTCCCATCCACTGCCTCTTCTCCCTACCTCCTCCGTATGAGCCAGACTCAAACTTGCCATTATCTTTGACTATTTTTTCTTGCCCCCAGTCTAGTGAAACTTTCTTTTCTTGGTGTTTCTCCCATCACTTCCTTCATCAAACAAGTGTTTATGGAGTGCCCAATTTGTGCCAGGTGTCTGGATATAGAAGTGAAAATAAACAAACAGAAGAAACAAATCCTGCCTTTGTCGTGCCACCATCCCCCTCCTCCTCACGATTCTTCTAGTTCTCATCCTTAGGGCTGGAAGTCAGGCCTCCCTGCCTTCCTTCTGTGATTCCGTCATTTTGACTGATCATACAGAGCTTTAAAGATAGAGTTTGATCATTCAAAAGCAAAATAGAGAAAATATGGAAGACAAAAAAGAGGTCAGTGACAGAAAGAAGGACGACCTTGGCGCTTGACCAGGATTGCTCTGGAGTGGGTCCCTTCCAGTTCCCACATCGCATAGCTTTTATTAAATGTTTGTGTTTGTATGCAAAACTAGCCGACTGTGGTCTGGGAGGCTTTGTTTTTCTTTGAGTGCCTCTTGAGGCATTGGCAGTGCTAAGCAAGGTTATGATAAACTTGGCTAAACTCGCACTCCGTTGGGGTGGAGGGGTGGGGGAGAGTGAGCTAGTTCACAAAAAATCGCTCTACAGTATCCAGAAGGGGAAAACACAGCTAGAGAGGAAGCAGATCACCGTCTCCATCCCCCCCATGGCTTTCTCCACTGGATAGAAGGCTGCAGAGTTCGACCTGCGTCCATTTCTCTGTGCTAAGTACTCCTGTTCTTTTATCCTCAAAACACCTTTCCCTTCCACAGCTACGTGTGAACATGGGTGCAAGTTCGGTGAGTGCGTGGGACCAAACAAATGTAGATGCTTCCCAGGATACACCGGGAAAACCTGCAGTCAAGGTCAGTACTACAGGCCGGGGTCCAAGTACAGACGTACCCCAGAACTTTCTGAAGCCATGCAGTCGTTGTGATAGACACTCCTGGGCCCGCCATTGGGTGGGTTGTAAGTTGACTCTTCAAATGAAAGGGGTTTCCGAACTAGATCTTTCAATCCATTTCTTCTAGAAAAATACAAAAATCCCTCCGAAGTTTTTGTTACGATGCCGGACAAAAGGCCCTTTTTCCTCCTCTCAAATAACTTTTTTTTCCAAAAAGTAATTTTCATTGTGTTTCTACACTACCAAAGTCATGCGTATTTTTTACTGGGAAAACAACAACACAGTGATGCAAAAGGATGTAAGGTAAAAAGTGGGAGCATCTCATCTGCTCCCCCGACCCCTTGAGTTTACCCTCAGGCCCCGAAGGGCTCTCCTCTGGGTCAGTGCATTCTTACTGCATGTGCGGTCAGCACAGAGCCGGCTCTTGCTTCTTAAGGCTGTAGCCTCGGTCCTGAAACAAACGTTTTTATCATTTGTATAAAAAGGACGTCGTTTAACCACTCTCATCTACGTTGTCTCCGATTTCTTGCCATTACACCCAGTGCTAAGCCACACGCCATACTACACGTAGCCTTGCACCCTGGTTTTACAGGGCAGACGTCTGAAAATAGAATTGTTGGCTTGAATGACATGCATGTTTTTATTATAATTGACATATCTTAAGAGGTACTTTAGGACTTCTCATAAACTGTTTATCTGAAGATATTAAAGACTGTGTTTATACTGTTAACCACAGTGGTTCTCAACTTGGGCAATTTTATTCCCCAGGAAGAGTTGCCAGATAAAATAATAAATTTCAAATCAGATTTAAATTGAAGGTAAACAATAGATAATTTTATAGAGTACGTAGGTCTTAAATACTGCATGAGACATAGTCCGCTAAAAAATTATTAGTTATCCAAAATTCAAATTTAACTGGGCATCCTGCTTTCTGTTTGCTCGATCTGGAAACCTTATCCCAGGAGACATCTGGCAATGTCTGAAGACGCTGTGGGGGTGAGGGGGTCACTCCTGGCATCTGGTGGGTAGAGCCCGGGGGGGGGGGTTTGCTCTGCGTCATATAGTGTGTGGGGCGGCCCCCACTGCAGAGAAGGTTCTGGCCCAAATGTCAGCAGGGCTGAGGCCCAGAGACCAGGGTGGGCAGAAGTGCCCGCAGTCTATAATACAGTTGGCAAAGAACAGCACATCAAGTTCAGCTGTCCTCGGGGCTGCCGGGCTTCTGGAGGGAAGGACGGAATCTCAGAGATGGGCAGGCAGCCACTCCACTGTGCCACCCCCAGGCCTCGCTGCCAAGCCCCAAGGTTAGCCGTGTACACCCGTGCACCAAAGGGGCCACTAGGCCTGCTGCTCAGAGGGGAACCTCTTGAGTCTCCACTGTCCCACCACTAGCAGTGGGGCAGTTCACACCAGAAAACCTGTTCGTCCGTTCATCCTGGATTCTGTACCAAGATATCGTCTGCAGAGGTTTGGAAGAGAGGAGATATTTTTCATACTGGTTTTCCATTCCCCATAAAATATTAGTGTTGAGGGAGTGGTCTAGCCGGCTCAGGTTCGGGACTGTCTTGTCTCCTCCTGCAGCTTTCCTGGCCCCACGGTGGCCCGATCAAAGTCCTTCTAGAGCCATTAATGGTGACAGGCCTCCGCCCTCCACGGTGGTGTCTTTCCCCCAAAAGCTTCTCCCAAGCAAGGAGGGAGTCACCTCTTGAGTTAGGGCCAAGCGATGGGGTATTTCTGGATTTCCCCTTAATGTCCAATTGTGTTTTTGTCCAATTATGTTTTTCCAGTCCCCTTTTGAAGGGGTCAGAACCCATGCAGGAGAAGGCGGAATAGATAAGCAATGGAGGAGCTTTCAGATGTTCCACTAAGACATCAGGAAACTCCGGAGGTTCTTTTAACAAGGGAAAGCAACCACTTCTTTATTTTCCACAATAGGCTTTGCCTGTTGCCCTGCTAAATTTTGGTCTTATGCAGAATTTGGTTCTTTTTTCCTTGAAGGACTTAAGCCACGAGGCACCCACATGACTACATCTCCAAAGATAAGTTCCTCTACCCATGATTGCTTTTTTTTTTAAGATTTTATTTATTTATTTGAGAGACAGAGATCACAAGTAGGCAGAGAGGCAGGCAGAGAGAGAGGAGGAAGCAGGCTCCCTCCCCTCTCTCAGCAGGGAGCCTGCTTCTCGCTCTCCCTCTGCCCCTCCCCCTGCTTGTGTGCTCTCTGTCAAATAAATGAATTAAATTAAGAGATTTTATTTATTAATTTGAGTGAGATACAGAGTACATGGGGGAGGGGCAGAAGGAGAGGGAGAAGCAGACTCCACCCAAGTGGGAACTGGATGTGAGGCTCGATCCCAGAACCCTGGGATCATGACCTGAGCCGAAGGCAGACACTTAACCCACTGAGCCACCCAGATGCCCCCAAAAGTCATTCATTCTTAGTATTTAAATTCTTTTTTAGGAAATACTGAGAAGCACAGAGAAGAAAGTCACCCTCAGTCTTACCCTATGTCTAAATGTCGGCATTTAGAGCATAGCCTCCGAGGCTTAAATGGTGTCCTACAGCCTCCCCACCGTTAGCTGCCTGTCAGGGCTCCTTCTGGAAGGGTGTGAGCCAACACAAGTTAGTCAGCATGGGCTGCCCAAAACAGGAACAACCGGAAGGAGGCATTGCTGTGGGCACCTGTCATAGGCTGTCTGGGACAGTATTAAAGGCTAAAGTATCTAAATTGTATTTCTAGCTTTTTATTCAAATGTTATACACACAGAATTGTGCACACATCAACAATATACTACAGAGTGAACTTTCAGATTCATCCACATAACCAAGAAACGGAAACTTAACAGCCTTCCTGAGAACCCCACCTGCTCTCCTCCAGTGCCTTGCCCCCCCACCCCCAAGAAGGAACTCTGTCTTGACCTTTTACACCACAGATTAGTTGTGCTTGACTTTTTTTTTAAGATTTAATTTTATTTATTGGAGAGAGAGCAAGAGAAAGCATGAGTTGGGGGAAGGACAGAGGGAGAAGCAGCCTCCCCGCTGAGCAGAGAGCCCGATGTGGTGCTCCATCCCAGGACCTGGAGATCGTGACCTGAGCTGAAGGCAGATGCTTAACCAAATCACCCAGGTGCCCCTGTGCCTGACTTCTTTAAAAAGATTTTTTTTAAGATTTTATTTATTTGACAGAGAAAGAGATTACAAGTAGGCAGAATGGCAGGCGGTGGGGGGGGAGCCAGGCTCCCTGCCGAGCAGAGAGCCCGATGTGGGACTCGATCCCAGGACCCTGAGATCATGACCTGAGCCAGAGGCAGAGGCTTAACCCTCTGAGCCACCCCGGCATCCCAAAAGATTTTGTTTTTAATTGGGGCTCCAACTCAACCCCGAGATCAACAGTCACGTGCTCTACTGACTGAGCCAGCCAGACGTCCCTCGCCCGATTTCTAATGTACTCCTTTGCCTCCAGCTGCTTCCTCTCACTCTCCGGGTCGTGAGCTTCACCTGTTGTGGCGTGGAGCTATAGTTGGTCCGGCCTCATTGCTGTATAGTATTCCTTCACACGAGGATCCAGGTCCTCTCTCCTCTCCTGCCCTCTGTTGGGAGCGGTCGGATTCTCTGCAGCCTGGGGCTATTGAGAATAGTGCTGCTGCGGTCATCTCAGTTCGCATCTTCTTGGCGGGCGCACATCCACGTTGCTGTTGGGGGTCCGCCTGGGAGTGGCATCGCTAGGTCATGCATATCCGTGTCTCTAGCTACAACAGATTCTGCCAAACAGCTTTCCAAAGTGCTTCTGCCCCTTTGCCTTCCCTCCATCACTGTACGATCGTCCTGTTTGCCCCACATCCTCATTAGTCCTTCAGAACGGAGTTTTACTGATAATTAGAGAAGAGGCGAGTCATTGCCCCACGTAACCCCCCCCCCCCGCCACCGGCAGGGTCCAGGGAAGCCAGCCCAACCCTTCGTCTTGATGTTTCCCGATGTAGTTAGCCTCTCTTCGTGTTCTGCCTGCCCCCTGCAGATGTGAACGAGTGTGGAGTAAAGCCCCGGCCATGCCAACACCGATGTGTGAATACGCACGGCAGCTACAAGTGCTTTTGCCTCAGTGGCCACACGCTCATGCCGGACGCCACATGTGCGAGTAAGTTCCAGCGGCCAGGCTGCCTGCAGTCATCCTTCAAGACCAGATGTTCGCAACCATAGGAACAATTTCTTTTAAAAATCTTGGTAAAATAAATGTAACATGAAAGTCACCATTTTAAACCATACATTTCAGTGGCATTTAGTACATTTACGATGTTGTACATTCTAGAACATCCTCGTCACCCCAAAAGAAAACCCTGTGCCCATTAGCGATCATTCCCCATTCCTCCTCCCCAGCACCCTGCCCCCGCCACCGCCACACCCACTAATCTGCTTTCTGTCTCTCTGCATTTGCCTATTTGGGACACCTGCTTTTTAAATAAAGAGGCGAACTGGGGAGAAAAATAAATTTCATGTCTCTGTATATGTAGGGCATTTGAGGTTTCTTCATGAAAATAAGCATATTGATTTAGGGAGGTGATAGATTTAAATCCCATTTGGGGACATCAGTTCTTCCCAACTGCCTTTCTCACGCCCCTTGCCCTGTGCTCACAGATTAGTGACTCTTGTTGGAAATACATTCCAATTCACATTCCTGAAAAGAAAAGCCTTTCTGTGATAAAGAGAAACCCATGTCTTGTGGGAGGTAAGAGTATATCCATTCATTTATCCAAAGGGAATCAGGTTTACTGTTGCAGCTGAAAGGCAAACCCACCCTCCCTGCCTGTCTCCCTTCCTCGTCTCTTCCCCCCTCCTCTTCACACCAGCCCCCAATCTCTTAGGGCTTCTGCTAGCTTCCTGTGGTTACGGAGTTACGGACTTCTTGCCCATCTGGGGCTTTGCCACAGTTACACAGTCTTGGCTAGTGCATGGTTTGCCGCTCCCCTGGCTTGTCCTTGTGTTTTCCGCCCTTGGTAAAGGGCCCCAACACCACCAGTCACCTAGATCCTCTGTTGGCAAGGAGGCTTAGGAGAGAAGGCAGACATTCAAAGTCTTTGAAAAAAATCCTTATTGTTAAATAAAAGTTATATGAATGTGGTAAAAAAAAAAAATCCTTATTGTACTAAATGAAACAGAAACCCACAAGAGACAAATATGTTTATAATATATATGATATTATATATAAATATTATGTACTTGAATAAAATCTTGTAAGGCGAGCGACCGTGTAACCACTACCAAAGAGAACTTTGCCAGAACCCCCCTCCCTACCGCATCATGGGAACCACTGGCTAGGCGTTTATACTGATCACTTAACATTTTTATTTTTTTTTTAAGATTTTATTTATTTATTTGTCAGAGAGAGAGAGCACAGGCAGACAGACAGAGTGGCAGGCAGAGGCAGAGGGAGAAGCAGGTTTCCTGCCGAGCAAGGAGCCCGATATGGGACTCCATCCCAGGACGCTGGGATCATGACCTGAGCCGAAGGCAGCCACTTAACCAAGTGAGCCACCCAGGCGTCCCCACGTAACATTTTTAAGAAGATCTATGCTAATGGATGTTTTGAAACATTCCATGAAGGCTTAACTGGTGCCAAAAAAGGCATGTTTTCCCAAATGGAAGGATGGAATTAGAGAAATATTGAAAACTAAGTTTAAAAGAAGACAACTGGGGCGCCTGGGTGGCTCAGTGGGTTAAAGCCTCTGCCTTTGGCTCAGGTCATGATCCCAGGGTCCTGGGATCGAGCCCCGCATCGGGCTCTCTGCTCAGCGGGAGGCCTGCTTCTCCCTCTCTCTCTCTCTGCCTGCCTCTCTGCCTACTTGTGATCTCTGTCTGTCAAATAAATAAATAAAATCTTTTAAAAAAATAAATAATAAAATAAAAGAAGACAACTAAAGAGAAAAGAGAATGAATGAGAAATGTTGCCATCGGTAGGTATTCGTTACATTACCTTGACACGTGTATCCATCTTTGTAACTTCTTTGTCTATTTCTGGATGTGGAAGGGTTGCTCAGACTCCCAGTTTAGAACTCAGTGTGTCCAGGTCAAACCTGGACCTCTCCTGATTTTATTTCACCTGACTCCTGCCAGTTTCTTTTGTCCTGCTGGATGATTTGGTATGTTACGAATGGTGCTGGATAAAGGGGGCGTATTCACTACACTTCCCTGTAGGAGACACCCGTGATCCATATATAGTAGACTTTTGCTAAGGAAATACATTTTTGTGGGATAAGTTGTGTTTAGCAACAAGTAACAGAAAAATCCACCTAAATTATCTCATTTACTACAAAAGCCGGAGGCAGGCAGTTCCAGAACAGCTCAGTAAGGACTCACTCTCTGCCATCCTCAGGGTGCTGATTTTATCCTCACACTTGTGACCTCATAGTCACAAGATGGCTGCCCCAGCTCCAGATATCACATGTACATTTAAGGGAGGCCTGATAAAGGGGAGAGGAATGATGCCAGTGAATGAATGACTCTTTCATGCTTGCCCCTTTCATCATGCAGCAGCATCTTTTCCAGAAGCCCTGCTCCTGCCAGCAGGCTCATCTTTGTATCTCTTTTGGCCATAGCTAGGTCCTATGGCCACCCACTGTCGCTCCAAGGGAAGCTGGGATGAAGATAAGTAACTGGCTTTCCTGCCTCAATGATGGGAGTGGTGAGAGAAAAAGGGCTCCTGGATGGATTGGGGCAGCCAGTCAGTCATATGCGCCACATGTTTTCACACAGGCATGGAAATGACCAGGTCTCATGACTTGAGTGGCTCTCATTGAGGCTAGGTATGTATGGAGAGATCTATAGAAGGGATTTTCTTTCCCCCAATAACTCAGATCTGTCATCCCCATCCGAGGTTGCATTTCTGCCTAGAGTGGCCCGCGGGTGACAGAAAGGCGTGATAAGAGAATGTACGAGAGAAGGATGCAGCCTTTGGTGACCAAGGGGTGCCTGCCTACAGAACAGACCGTGGCATCACCAAGATGCCACCCTTGCCCGGATGCCATGGGGGTCTCGGACTGTGACGCTCATTCTGTAATACATTCTGTGTATGACCCCGAATGTCCTAGAATGCAGAGATCCTTTCTCAGTGAGAGCTTTTTACCGGCTCAGGAGGGGAAGGCTAACGCTTATGTCCATTTTCAGACTCCAGGACGTGTGCCATGGTGAGCTGCCAGTATGCCTGTGAGGACACGGAGGAGGGGCCGCGCTGCCTGTGTCCGTCCCTGGGCCTCCGCCTGGCCCCCAATGGAAGAGTTTGTACAGGTAGAGCTGCCTGGCTCACCTCCGCGCCTCCTTCCCCCCTACTGCGTTCCTTCTCTGTCATTCGGCACGATCTGCTTGTTGACTAGACTGAAAGCTCCTGAAAGTACGGATTTCTGCCCATTTCTGATCCAATTGGCCACATAGGCTCTAGACACACTTTGGGATGCTAGACAGAACAGTCCTCTATTCCTTGGGGATTGTCTAAGGCCCTAGTGGAAAAGGGATAGAGGTCATTTTATTTTAGTATATTTACCTTGCGTGTTTCACTTCCACTAGCATAGAAACCTGCTACTTACTGTCATTCAGTGAATAAAATCCCAAGGGCCATTGGTCTCCATTTTGGGTTCCAGCTTATATGTTCCTACAAAAATGCAGTTACTTATTTTTTGTTTTTGGATCTAAGACTGTTGAGAACAGTATGTCCTTTCTGTGTTGTTTGAGTTAGCAAGTAACCAACTTCCCCTTGTCTTTAAAGGCTGCTCTAAATGAGCTGAACTAAGTATTCCAAAATCATTTCTCTTGGAGGGATGAGCAAACTGGATCCACGATGTTAAAGGAGGAGACAGAGCCCTCCTTTCTAGCTTGGAGTTCAGTCAAACCAATGGATTAGAACTTCGGTTTCTTGCTCTCCCCTGTCTTATTTTGCGTCTTAGTTTTGGGCCCCGCAGAAGCTGACCCTGAGCAGGTAGTTGACTGGGGAGGTGACCCCAGGGAACGCTGCTTGAAGAGGAGGTGAGGGAAAGCCCTGGGCAAGTTTAAGGAGCAGATTAAGCATGGGTGCCTGGGTGGCTCAGTGGGTTAGGCCTCTGCCTTCGGCTCAGGTCATGATCTCAGGGTCCTGGGATCAAGCCCCGCATCGGGCTCTCTGCTCAGCGGGGAGCCTGCTTCCCCCTTTCTCTCTGCCTGCCTCTCTCCCTACTTGTGATCTCTCTCTCTGTCAAATAAATAAATAGAATCTTAAAAAAAAAAGGAGCAGATTAAACATCTGTGCCCCTCTAAGAGACAGGGGAAGCTGCCTCCAGGTTTTCCTCCTGGGTCAAGGGCACTGGGGATTTATGCACCAACTCCTGTTCTTTATTAACTGGGCACGTGCTGCTCTGGAACCTTGACTCCCCGGCATGCCCAGCCCAGCCTGGGTGAGTGTCACTGCACAAGGTCACAGGTGCCGCCTTAGATAGAGAAAGGCTGTGTGCCAGGGGCGATGGGTGGGGCAGTCACAGGGTACCCTCATGGCTGATGAAACACTTTTTGCCTTACTTCCCTTGTGGATCTGAACTATGTTCAGTAACCGAACTGTATATTCTCATCATTCTGTACTTACATGCAAGTGAGCACACAGCATTAAGAGGGGCTATCACACTCAATCAGTGCTGGAAGAGTTTTTAATCTTTTTTATTTAAATAAGCAAATACCTGTGCAATTTAATGTTCTTCCTTGTTTACTGCAATAGAAATATTTCTCAGTGCTGGATGTTTATTTATCCCAAATGTACGTACCTTGATGAGCTGCATTTAGAAAGTTCGGCCAAATAGGTCCTGAATCAGTGAAATAGTTTTTTACAAAAAGCCCTGTAGGGGCACCGGGGTGGTTCAGTGGGTTAAAGCCTCTGCCTTCGGCTCAGATCATGATCTCAGGGTCCTGGGATCGAGCCCGCATCGGGCGCTCTGCTTGGCAGGGAGCCTGCTTCCTCCTCTCTCTCTCTCTGCCTGCCTCTCTGCCTACTTGTGATTTTTCTCTGTCAAATAAATAAATAAAATCTTTAAAAAAATAAATAAATAAAAATTTAAAACGCCCTGTAAAATTAAAATTTTGGCCCTGCTCTTCGAGAATAATCTGATTTCACTAGATTCATAGGGTTTGGCATTCCTCGGTAAGATAAGATATATACAAGACTCATTCTTGACCAAACTGAAGCCAATTTTTCCCCACCTTTGATTTGACGGGTGTCATTTTTATTGAAGGGAAAGATAATCTAAACAAAAGTGGTCCCTGAAAAATTATTTTGGTCAATCCAACATGTATTTAGTCTTTTAAGAATGCAAAGAGAACAGTAAGCCAGCACTAACTTGCATGTTTACCCACAGGTCCAAATTAACAACATAAAACATCTATTCGATTTGACAGCTTAAAGTGAAAGCAAAGCCTGAGTCTGGATATTTGGGTCAGCATAGCCACGTGCCCCTCAGTAGCCTAACTCTCAAGGAAAGCAGGGAAGCCTATTGTCTGCTCAAGTTCCATCACGACATCATTACACTTGACCCACAATTTATGTTTAAAGGTAGTTGTAGCAAACCATGGCTCTGGTATTTGGGTCAGTATCATAGGAGCCCTGGGGGAACTGGCCGATGAAATCATTCTTCCATAGAAGACAGCCTTGAAGGTGTGTATCCAGTTTGCTTAACGTGTAGTTACTGACTCGGTTTTCAAAAGTTGTATATGCTATAATAGCTGGAAAAATAATTCTGTCAACGAGCACATCATGTCTCTGTGCCAAGTGCCAGCCATACGCTCCCTGCCCCAGGAGAGATGGGGATGTGAGTAGCTATGTGGCAGAGAGATGATGTCTCAAAAACGAGATGTGCAACGTGACAGAAACACACTGCGTGTGTATCGGTGTGAACATGCAAGCATATGTGTCTTAAAGGGAGAGTGCTTTTCTTGCCATCACTGACACCTTCTGGTTCTCCATCCTAGACATTGACGAGTGTGCCTCCGGTAAGGCCGTGTGCCCTTACAGTCGAAGATGTGTGAACACATTCGGAAGCTACTACTGCAAATGTCATGTTGGTTTCGAACTGAAATACACCAGGGGCCGGTATGACTGTGTAGGTAAGAGTCGGCGTCTTTTTCTGCTGCCGTCTCCCCAGCAGACCTGTAGGCTTTGTGTGCCCGTGTTCGGATGTCAGTTCAGTCTATACTTGAACAATCTACTGTACTGACCAGTTGAACAATACAAAAGAAGTCACTTTGGTTGTTTGTTTGTTTGTTTCTGGCTTTTACGGAACTCTGGTGAGATGAATTAGGTGAAGCCAGGTCAGTAAAGGTCTAAAGTAAGGGACTGCCTTGTTTCTAGTTCTGCTTTGTGGGCAAATATCTTGAGATTATTTTTGTGGATTTTTTGAAAATTAGGTTAGTTTTCTTTTTAATTTTGGATTCCCCGGATACATATCTAAAAAAGGGAACTAGAAAGCACAAAAGGAAGAATAAAAAGGCCCGTTTGGTCTTGATCTCAGTGATCTGTTCATAATAGTTTCCTTTGCAGGTGGCTTTAGAAAAATATGTGAGGGGGCTGAAGGCACAGTCTCTTTCCTTCTTTGGCCCTGTCGTGGTTCAAGCTCCAAATCCCCTAAAACGTTCGGTGGGTCACCGAAGGCACTCTCTGATAAGATTCTGGTCTCAGTCAGCTCGTGGCCTGTTCTGTGTGAAATAAAATATCTTGGCCTTTAGTGAAGGGATTCCAAGCCTGAATGTGCAAGTGAAGGGGGGTGTCTGGGAGGCCTTGGACACACTCACATCACCCTTGCTACAACGCAGGATGGGGCCTGCCCTACAGTGAAGGGAGATCCGGGCTCCCTGTAGATGCCTCTTTGTGTAGCATGTGGAGCAATTGTGTGTATAATGGGAACACTGGCAGGTTGGAGGGAAAGTAGGATTTCATTCAACCCCCGCATCCAGAGCATCCTGAAGCCTCCACATCCGTCTGCATTCAAATCCTTTGAAACACAGAGGCTGGCATACACAGGCTCATAAAATCCATGTTTCTTGGGGGCTTGGCCCCCAGGCCCTGCTGCAGACACCCAGCTCCACTCCATAGTGCCACAAAGCTGCATCACAAAGAAGCCTGTTTGCTGATACCTAGGGGGTTCGTCTGGACGGGTGGGAAAGCACACGGGAAGCTTCCAAGGGAAATGCATCTTGTGATTCTAAGTGATTAAGATTAGCATCTGAGCTCCTTTGGTGGCTAAATTCGAAACAATGGACTATTTTGTGGGCACACGTCTCCCAAAGCGTGGAGAGCAGGTGAGATGGAGAAGAGGGCTAATGAGCTGCTCGATCAGGTAGGATTCGGCCAACTTTCCTGGTCTCCATCCAGCAGACGAGCTCGGACCAGCCTGACCCGGCTCCTGGAAGCTTTGAACAAAATGCCTATGAGTTCAGATGATGACAGCGGTTCAGAGCCCCCTTATCCTTTGTTGGTTAGGCGTCCCAAGCCCTTCCACACGTAGAATTTATTTTCTAATACTGTTACTTCTAAATTAGATGGATGAAAAAGTTAACAAAAAAACTTGAACATCTTACAGATTTCAGTGGAGTTGATAAGCAGTCGAGGTTGCCACAGGGGTGGTGGACTGCGAGGAGTTCCTCCCAGCTCCCCGCCGTGTGCTGGTGTGAGGCTGAGGCCGGGCTCTGCGCCAAGGCGTCGGAGGTTCTGAACACCTCTCAGTTCTCAGGCCCCACTCGGTTCGTTTGGCAGTGCTGGGTGGTTGGCCCTGGGGTTGCTCAAGTGACGGTCTTAGAGTAGGTACGGGGTCGTCTTCTAGCAAGCCCTGCTGCCACAGAGTTGTTCACGGGAACGTTCTCATTTTTAGATATAAACGAGTGCGCCGTGAATAGCCATATGTGCAGCCTCTACGCCAATTGCCTCAATACCCAAGGGTCCTTCAAGTGTAAATGCAAGCGGGGGTATAAAGGCAATGGACTTCAGTGTTCTGGTAAGTAGCGCTTGCTCGTGGCATCTTAGCTATCCGCAGTAAAGTGTTCTTGCCAAATCTCCTTCCTTCCTCCCTTCATTTGTCTCTGCGTGTGTGTCTCTGTCTCTCTGTGCACGTGTGATAGCTTGTGCGTGCCCTATTTGAAAATTTTCACTCTGCCTCAGTCTTCTCCGCTGATCAGACCACACCTTCATCACTCACTGAAGTTGTGGGCACCGAACTTAAAGTCCAGCAAAGGTCCTGGATATTTCTCTGGTCACAACTTACTTTCAAATACTGAAAATAAGCTTTAAGGACAAATGGCGCCATGTGAATGTTATCCGGCAGGATGGGGGAGGTTATGGTGCGGTAACAAGCCGTCCTAAAACAGCAACGCCTCAGGACCACACACTTTTGAACCACATGAGTCCAAACTTCTTCCAGAACACACAACCAAAAGTGTGATGAAGCTGACGTCATTTTATCAGTCGTCCTCAAACCTACATTCACATTTTTTTAAAGGTTTTATTTCTTAAAAAAAAAAAAAAAAGATTCTATTTCTTTATTAGAGAGAGAGGACTAGCGGAGGAGGGGCAGAGAAAGAGGGGGAAGCAGATTCCCCACTGAGCAGGGAGCCCCACGCAGGGCTCGATCCCAGGACCCTGGGATCATGACCTAGGCCGAAGGCAGACACTTAACCGACTGAGCCACCCAGGCGTCCCTGATTCACATTTTTAGCAAAGAGTCCCATTTTCCATGTTCGTGAATTCCTTAATGCTTAGGTGCCAAAATCTTAAATTGATAAACCAAATGTATAACCAGAAAATGTCCCTGCTGTGAACAGCTAGGACAACAGTAGTGGGTTACTGCTCACTCATACTGTGTCCAGGGAGAGTTGTCCAGGGTTTCTTCTCAGTGTGGTCACTTAGGGAGCCACGCCGGCAGAGGCATCATCCTACGGCACCGCAGTGTCAGTCTGAGGCCTTGCCATTTGTCACAGCGGGGAAAGGAGCACCAACAACCACACAATCGCTCTCAGTTCACTCAACTTGGAAGTAGGGACGAAAAATACGTCATTCCCCCCCCTTGTGCCCAAAAAAGGAAACTGGAAGTCCCGAAGAGGACCAGAATGTGTACCAAGGCAGGCTGGCAGGGGCGACGGTGTGGTTGCTGTCCTGGCAAGTGTCTCACAGCGTTGAGTCACGGGTCTATCCAGCTGCCCTTGTCACTTTTAGCGCCGGTTTATGGTGTGCCTGGGTCTGTTGACTGCCCCGACTCTGCTCCCCTGTGCGCCCTTCAAAGACTCCCCACATCTTCCGACACGTGTGGCTGCAGGCTGGGCCTTGACCTGTCCCGTACCCTCGGGCGGCCAGTGGTCCAGATGACACAGCAGAGAGGCCACTCCGATGGCAAACACAGTGTCCGCGCTGTGACCGACTCTGAGCAGCGGAGGTGTAAAGGCTCCCGGTGCCCCGTGGGCTGTGGCTGAGAGCGGCCGGACAGGAGTGTGTGCAGAAGGAAGGGGAGGCGGGAAGTCACATACTCTGAGGAATGCTGGAAGAACCGGGCCACTTCTCGTCTGGAAGAAACAGCGTGGAGGAGTATAAATGGTGCCCACGCATATTTCAAGCGATGTGGAATAAATGCGACTGCCCAGAGGCGCCTGGGTGCCTCAGTCGGTGGAGCGTCTGCCTTTGCCTCAGGTCCTGATCCCGGGGTGGTGGGATCGAATCCCGCGTGGGGCTCCCTGCTCAGCGGGGAGTCTGCTTCTCCCTCACCCTCTGTGATCTCTCTTGCTTTCTGTGTCTCTCAAATAAATAAATAAAATCTTAAAATATTTTTTAAAAAGGTGACTTCCCAAAGCAGACTGGGACCAATAGGTGGAGCCTATATTCTCTCTTACGAAGGCTGGCCAGGTGTCTGAGAGTGGACGCTGGAGCCCGGCCGAAGGACACATTCTACAGCGCAGCCTCCCAGGTCGGTCTCTAGGCTCTCTCGGCAGGATTCCAGCCTTGGGCTGGAGGTGGGGTTACAGAGCCATGACCCCCCCACACACACACCGCCCCCCCCCACCCCGCGCGACCTTTAGTAAGTTGTCTTAAGCTCTCTAAACTCCGCTTTCTCCTGCGCACCTTGTGATGAGCCGGTCCGCGGGCGCCCCCTGGCTTCAACAAGGCAGGGTGGACAGTTATGCAGATCTTAGCGCCCCCCCCCCCCCCCCCCCCCCCCCCCGCCGCGGCCCGGGCTCCCTGCACGCGGCCATGCACTTTCTCTAGAGTACTGCTCAGCCCCTTTGCAAGGACAGCCCTCAACCAGTGCGCCCCAGGAGTCTGGACAAATACCCTGAGTGGTCGCAGGATGGGACAGTTCTGAGATGTGTTCTACATTGGTTCCCAGATGTCCCCAGCAGGACTGAGCCCCTTACCCACAGCGATTTCCCGCCCATTGAGGTACTGTCTTTAGCCTTCCCCCACGTCTGCCTCCTAGGATCACCTCCCATAAAACCCCCGCACCCAAATCCTTGGTAACTGTTTCCGGTTCTGCTTGGGGGAACTCTCATTCAGACAGGTACCTCTCAAGTGCATTGTGAGGTTCGCATGGAGGTAATCTAGGTAGAGAGCTTCGTTCTACCGAGCACATAGTAGATGCTCAGTAAGGTTGACTGTGGTTATTGCTATTCGTGCCAAGGGCCAGCTACTCTCGATCTGAAATTCTGTAATGGCAAATGCACACATGCTGTGCATGCAGAAGAGATGCCTCAGGAAAACACTTGTTGCAGGAACCGGACAACTCACCTCCGCATACCCACCCCCAGCCCCAGGCCTAAAAATCAAAGCAAAAACTGCCCAGAATAAACCTGGGGTCACCTTCCTTCCTGCTCAGTGAACCCCCTTGAAACTGGTTTTTTTTTTAAGATTTTATTTATTTATTTGAGAGAGAGAGCGTGTGAGCGAGTGGATGGGCAGAGGGAGAGAAGGGATCTGAAGCAGACTCCCCCGCTGAGCATGGAGCCCAGTGTGGGGCTCAGTCTCCTGACCCTGAGCTCATGACCTGAGCCAAAATCAAGAGTCGGACACTTAACTGACTGAGCCCCCCCAGGCGCCCCCACAATGTGTTACTCGTGTCCAAATGAAGGCAGTGTCCCAAAGCCTGCAGCCGGATAGCTGTTTGCTGCCCACATTTTCTATGTTGTCCCCTAGCGTTTTGAAATGATAAATCCCACATCAACACAAACATTTCTTATGTTAAGACTTCCGTTTTTCTTTGACCATCCAGCTTTAGGCGTATTCTTGGATAAAGCAAATGTTTCTGTATTCTGTGGAACCTCAGATTCCTCACAATGTTCTGTTTGGTACCTTGAAACCATTCGTTTCATCCCTGCCCATTCTGCAGCTGGATTTTTTCTTCATCTCTCGCCAGAATGTTTATTTAAAAGAGAAAACCGTCTTTGGGTCATTCACCGTATTACTTGCCCAGCCCTTTCCATTCTGCTTTGATCGTTTGTAAAATAAATAGCTGTGTCTCTGTTGAAAATTGATCTTAATAGACTCTTAACCACACTGCTGAAAGGATGGCCCCAGATTCACTCTAACGTGCGTAGGAAGGTCATGCAAACAAAATTGAGAATCCCGTTCAGTTAGCTTGCCGCATTACAAAACATTATATTGTAAAATGCATTTGTGTGCGCATGAATTGCTGTCACATAACATACAGCACTGATATAGCAACTTCTATTATGGGTTCATTGTTTTTGCAAAAGTCCAGACTCTGTGTTACAGTATGGAAGAGGAGTTAGGGGGTGTCCAGGTGGTTTGGTCGGTTAAGTGTCGGATTCTAGATTTCATGATCTCGGGGTCGTGAGATCCAGCCTGGAGTGAGGCTCCATGGAACCTGCTTCAGATTCTCTCTCTCCCTCTCCTCCTCTCCCGCCCCCAAGGGGGGAAAAAAAAAACAAGAGGAGTTAGTAGACTGTCCTTGTGCACATATGTGCCCAGGGGATGGAGTACCTTTTATGCAGACATGTATGGTTTCTTCCTGGTCTAATATATGTGAGTATTAATACTATACTGTTAGATAAATTGGTCTTTTTTTTTTTTAGAGATTTTATTTATTTATTTGACAGACAGAGATCACAAGCAGGCAGAGAGACAGGCAGAGAGAGAGGAGAAAGCAGGCTCCCAGCTGAGCAGAAAGCCTGATGCGGGGCTCAATCCCAGGACCCTGGGATCATGACCTGAGCCGAAGGCAGAGGCTTTAACCCACTGAGCCACCCAGGTGCCCCATAGATAATTTGGTCTTAATTTGACAGTAGCTCTACTCATTCTAAGCAAATCAAAACTTCAATATTACCTGACTTGGGTAGTGAGTCAATTTAGGAAAGGAAACGATGTCACTTTGTTACCAGGGGCGTGGCTTCTGGAGCCACATTACCTTGGCCTACTACCTGTGGGTTGTAAACAAGCAATTTCACCTTTAGGGCTCCAGTTTCCACATCTAAAAAATGCAGATAATGATATCTGGCCCTTAGTATTCTTTTGATGATTACATGAAATAATCCATATAAAAAAAAAATGCCCAGGGGCACCTGGGTGGCTCAGTGGGTTAAAGCCTCTGCCTTCGGCTCGGGTCATGATCCCAGGGTCCTGGGATCGAGCCCCACATCAGACTCTCTGCTCAGCGGGGAGACTGCTTCCTCCTCTCTCTCTGCCTGTCTCTCTGCCTGCCTCTCTGCCTACTTCTGATTTCTGTCTGTCAAATAAATTAAAAAAAAAAAATCTAAAAAAAAAAAATGCCCATATAAAGGGCTTGGTTCCAGCCCAGAATATATCAAATGCTCAATAATTGTGCACTAGTAGTAGGAGTGATCATGGCACTGGCTTCTTTTTTTTTTTTTTTTAAGATTTTTATTTATTTATTTGACAGACAGAGATCACAAGTAGGCAGAGAAGCAGGCAGAGAGAGAGAGGAGGAAGCAGGCTCCCTGTCGAGCAGAGAGCCCGATGCGGGGCTCCATCCCAGGACCCTGGGATCATGACCTGAGCCGAAGGCAGAGGCTTTAACCCACTGAGCCACCCAGGCGCCCCGGCAATGGCTTCTTTAGCAGAATTCAACAATTGTTCCCATCAAAAGCATTTCCTTGGTCATTAGAAATGTGCTCTTGATCTAATTCAATTTATAGACCACATAGTTAAGATCACAGGCGTGGCTACAATGGGCCATTCCAACTTTCTTCTTTCGATTATAATGGAAACCTTAGACGTTTGGAGGGATGGCCTGGAAAAATACCTTTTTAACTCAGTAAAAGATTTTCAACATTCTGATGATGAATTTTAAAAATAATAGCAAACAGGGGCACCTGGGTGGCTCAGTCGGTTCAATATCCAACTCTTGGTTTCGGTTCAGGTCATGATCTCGGTTGTGGGATCGAGTCCCGCACCGAGTTCTCTGCTCAGCACGCAGTCTGCCTCAGACTCTCTCTCTCTCTCCCCATCTCCCTCCCTCTCTCAAATAAATAAAGAAATAAACAAAACCTTTTTATAAATAAACAGAACAGCAAACAGGCCAAATATATGTTCCGCACTAATCTTAGTAATGGACATGTATTTGCCCATTTAAACCTCACAAAAACCCTATTCTTCCCCCAACTTTATAAATGGGTAAACTGAGGCAAAGAGGAGTCAAGTATTGGTTTGAGGACAAATGCCCAGAGGATGCAGGGAAGTGGGCTACGGGGCTATGTGCTTAAGCACAGGTTAGGTGTGTCTGTGACCTGTGGCTACTCCTCGGGGACGGAGAGTGCTCGTGGGCCACTCCACAGCAAGCTGCCGTGGCTCAGCCTTTCTGCCATCCCAGCCCTGCCCTGTCTGCTGGGCCCCATGTCACAGTACTGTCCTCACCTGTGATGTAGCCTCTCCTCCCAGCACCATGCGCAGAGTTCAGATGAGAGGAACCTTTCTCCTGCCGGGTGGTTTGAGATCATCTGATGAACCAAGCCCAGGTGAAGGAGTGTCAGAGTCCTGTTCCTCTTGGCAAAGATGTTCTCACATCATAGTGATCTTCTCTAAAGTTAAGATTTTCAGGTAGGTAGAAGTTTTTGACAAAGTGGATATTTAGAGAACTCTCCAATCTCTCCGAAGAGAAAATGTCAGTAGAAGATGGGACTGTGATTCTGAAAACTCTGAAATTCCCTGTTTTTAGGTCCGCGATCCCCACACGTGCCCGTGACCCTCCTACTGTAACTTCTCCTCCCACGTGTTTATATTCCCAAGAAGATGGTGCATTAATCAAGAAATGTTTAAGAGACACAGTCACCGGTTAAGTCAAGTTTGAAACAGCAATATCTAGATAAAGCCACATCTATCAGGGCGCCTGGGTGGCTCAGTGGGTTAAAGCCTCTGCCTTTGGCTCAGGTCATGATCCCAGGGTCCTGGGATCAAGCCCCACATCGGGCTCTCTGCTCAGCGGGGAGCCTGCTTCCCCCTCTATCTCTGCCTGCCTCTCTGCCTGCTTGTGATCTCTGTCAAATGAATAAATAAAATCTTAAAAAAAAAAAAAAGCCACATCCATCCATTCATAGTCCTACATATGCCTAGCTTTTTTCCCTTGCCCCAGCTCTTTTTACATACTAAAGCGGTGAAATTGTTGACACCACAAAGGTTGTGATGGTTTGATTTTTTTTTTTCCCATAGGAAAAAATGGAAACTTCAAAGCAGAAATTAAAAGTACATGATTAGGTTTGCCTGATGTGGATTAAAACCCTCTTCCCCATTATTTAGTAAAGGTCCTTAGTTTTATGTTACTGATTGCATGAAGAAAATTTCCAGGGAATGAGTGTTTCCTGTTAATTTTTCATGTGAGGTCTTGGGAAAAGACTCAGGGAACCGTTGACAAAATTACACAGTGGGACCTCCAGAGGAAGGGCCATATGATCAGCGCCTTCCAATCAAAGCTTAACGTGCAGTCTCTTGCAGAGCGGATCTGAAGATCGGGAAAAGGAGTAACGATACATTACTTGTATTACTAGTAGCTGGTTTCCAGCCCGTAAGTACGGACTGTCACGCTGATAAGCGGCTCGAACATTTCATGGAAAAGGGAAATGCAGCTCTTGCCATACAGCTTTAGATTGATTTCAAACTGAAAGTGATGTGTTAATTAAGAGCATATATATGTTCAAAGCATTGTTCCTCCTTCTTTTGATTATCCCAAATATTGTAGACTTCTTCTCGTTTATTCTTCTATTCTTTGGTACAGATCAAATCAGCCAAATGGTGGACAAGAAACTGAGTGGGAGAAGAGATTAGAAGATTTCTAAGACAAATATTCTAATAAAATCCCAATCCAGTTTCTTTTTCTAGAATTCTTTATAGGCACTAGACTTAATGTCTACTCCCTTATTTCATTTTCCTCTAAATTATGTCCAAGTAGTAGCGTTGAGTGAATTGGTTCAGGCGTTATCAGACCCTTTCTTGCCTAGTCTTAGACTGGCACATGCCAAGGTATTTTATAAAAGGACAATATATCTGATTTTAGAGATCACTGTTTTTAATTCTTTAAAAATTACCTTTTTTGGGGTACCTGGGTGACTCAGTTGGTTAGGCATCGGCCTTCAGCTCAGGTCATGATCCCAGGCTCCTGGGGTGGAGCCCCACATTAGGCTTCCTGCTCAGTGGGGAGTCTGCTTCTCCCTCTCCCTTTGCCTGCTGCTCCCCCCTTCTTGTGCTCTCTCTCTGTCAAATAAATAAAATCTTTAAAAACAAAATTACCTTTTTTTTTTATATCGGTTGGGTATTCTTAATTATCATGAGTAGATCCCTGGAAAAGGGGCATGTATCTTTGGACCTTAGATCTCAAAGAATTTGAACCAGTCTAGAAAAAAGTAATCCATAACCCTAAAACAGGAATAAACCTGCCATGTACATAGGACTGGAAAAGGAGTCACTCATCTTCTTGACCCTCAAATTCTAACTTTGCCCCGGTAGCTGAGTGACTTTAGGCAAGTGACTCAGCATCACCCAGTTGTGTCATCTACAGAATAGAGGTATTGGGCTAAATGACCATTCTACCTCTTGTGTTCTTCCACACAAACATATTCTGCCCCCACCAGGGACATTGGTTAAGGGGGGCGGGCAGTAAGAAGAATCAACCTGGAAGTGTTGAGATTGTATATATATATTTTTTATTTTTATTTTATTCATATTTTAAATATATGTTATATATATGTATGTGTGTGTGTGTGTGTGTGTGTGTGTATATTAGGATTTTATTTACTTATTTGACAGAGCGAGAGAGGGAACACAGGCAGGGGGAGTGGAAGAGGGAAAAGCAGGGTTCCCACTGAGCAGGGAGTCTGACACAGGGCTCGATCTCAGGACCCCAGGATCATGACCTGAGCTGAAGGCAGACGCTTAACCAACTGAGCCACCCAGTTGCCCTATTTTATATTTTTTAGAAGTGCATTTCTAAAAGCAACTTAATTTACTAGTGAGAAATAGAAAATGAGTGTAAGATAGTAGATACAGAAGCCTCTCTAAATATTCAATAAATAAAATCATTTAGTTTTAGATAGTAGTTGATTGAAGTGAAGAGATTCAAATGGGGAGAGAGAACAGAGAAGAAAAATTGGGTCTGTATACATTGAACCATAAATCACCACTTTTAGAGGTTATAAGTGGTCCATTATTGGCAGTTTATATGGTTCAAGCTATCGCTATCGCTGTAATCATAGAACATCAAATTTGGACAAATCAGTAGGTTGCCCGAACAACAGCTTTGAAGAACATCAGTATGAATGCAGAAAGAGTAGAGGACCTGGAAAACCCTTCACTGTGGGATCTGTAGCCCACCTTGGGAGGAGAAAGTATTTCACTGCAGTAACTTCTGAAGCAAAACAAAAGCATGTCCTCTAATGAAAGGTAGCTAAGATACTACCATAACGTTGGAACTGCTTTAAATAGATGCAAATATAGTTCTTCCTAGAATAGCAAGTGCTAGTGGGGCACTTGGCTGGCTCAGTTGGTAAACCATGCGACTCTTGATCTGAGGGTCGTTGAGTTCAAGCCCCATGTTGGGCATGGAGCCTACTTCAGAAACATTGAGAGGTAGAGCCTTATGTGGGTTGATTCTGGAAACATTCATTTACCACACTTTAAATGTTACATTTTTCGTGAGGGACCCAATTAACAGCCAATGTGAAATGTCCCACCTTGATTGTTTATTTTAGTTATCCCTGAAAATTCTGTGAAGGAAGTCCTCAGAGCACCTGGTACCATCAAAGACAGAATCAAGAAATTGCTAGCTCACAAAAACAGCATGAAAAAGAAGGCAAAAATTAAAAATGTCATCACAGAACCTTCTGGAACTCCTGCCCCTAAGGTTAACTTGCGACCCCTCAACTCTGAAGAGACTGTTTCCAGAGCTAGGAACTCTAATGGAGGAAAAAAACAGAAGGAAGGGAGAAAGAAAGAGGGGCTTGAGGACGAGAAAAAAAATGAGAAAGCCCTGAAGAACCACATAGAATGGGAGCAAAGCCTTCGAGGAGATGTGTTCTGTGAGTAACATTTTTGTTATTTTACACATTTTATGAAAAATGAGTTGTGACTTCTCCTGGCAGGTGAAAGAAGAAAAGACAGCTTTGTGCCTGAAGTAAAATTAGGTTCCGTGCTGATCCTTAAGAAGCAGGGTTCTTTGTAAGCTCTGGATAGCAATATCTTCAGCAAATCCCAAATCAAATTTGCTGCTGTGGGAAACAAGGGAGGATCGGTCTTTTCCCCTTTCGGGGGTAGGGTGGGGAGTGGGTTCCTATTCGATACAGATTCTCTTTCTGCCCCCCACCAAGCACACATGCTTACTCTACAAGCATAGTTGTCTGGCTACCTAGCTGTCCACACAGTGCACCCCCAAACCAGAGAGACCCCGGATCCAAGCAGATCTCCCAAGCTCTGCCTTTTTACTCCTTGAAGGCACTTTGAATCAGCCCGCTCATTGCAAGGGTCCTATCACAGTGGCGTGGCTACAATTTAAAGGCCCAGATGACAGTTGTAGGGAGAAACATTCTGTAGATGAGCTTAAGTTTTCCCATGAACTGGATGACTGCCCTTCTCACTGGTTGCTCTATGGGACCCCACCAGGAGTCTCACCCCTCCAGGGCAGTTTCTAGATAACCAACCACTGTGCGCGAGTGTGCGCGCGCGCACGTTCCCAGGCTGAGACTTTGCATTTCTTTCTCGCCAGGCGTTTGTTGTTGCCTGTTTTTTGCCTTTTGTGTCCTTGGCTCCATGGCTGTTAGATTTAACCAAATGAAAAGTAGACCCAGGCACACCTATCCAAGAGCTACCATACCAATGGCATTATCGTCTCTAATAGAGAGTGAAAATCTCAAGAATGTGTATTTCCAAACCCTGCTGAGAAGGGGCGTGTTACTAGTGTAGATGCTTAGGACATCTTTGGAAAACGATGTTCTAGACAAGCGAAGTGAAACCAATGTGAATGCTTTGGGGATGTTAAGGAAACTCTGTTCTAACATACTCTATAATTAGAATACATGAGAAAAGTCTCCTTGTTCAGTCGTCCATTCATTTCCTTCTTAGCGTATGAGGGTTCAGGGTTTTTCTTAACTGACCAAGTGTTCTTTATTAGCCCCTAAGGTGAATGAAGCAGGTGGATTGGGTCTGGTTCTGGTCCATGGAAAACTTACATCCAGACTCGAACACAAAGGTAAATAATACTTTTTCCCAAGCGTCTGCTCTTTGACAATGTCGCATGTCATTTAATGTCTTTGTACGATGAGGTATGAATCACTGCTCCATTCCTAAACACCCAAGGGAAGAATCAGAACATCCTGACACACAGTGCGAGTATGAAAATAGTAGACCTTTACGTGATTAGTACCCGTGGTGACAATATTGGAAGGCTGTCTTCTCTCCACCCCTCCTGCCCAACACCTAGAGTGATGGGTCGAGGCAGATAGTTTATATTTGAAGATGGAAGAAAATGACTCAGTTGCTTTAACTTCAACACCTGAGGGCCCACAACATGAAAAGTACCACATTCCGGGCCCAAGCAACGGTGTCCCTTACCCATTGCCACAGTAGTGCTGCGTAACAAACAACCATAGACCCTCAGTGGCCTACGGTGATAGAAATTTCTTTTTGCTTAGGAGTCTGGATCAGCTGGGTAGTTCTGCTGATCTCAGCTGGCCTGGATGGGGCTTACCCATGTCTGCAGTCAGCGTGGGCCAACTCAGTGACTTGGCCGATCTTGGCTGTGCCTCTTGCATGCCTGGGGCCTCAACTGAGATACCATGGCTGACTCACCTCTGCTCCAGGTGGTGTCTCATCCTCCAGCAGGCCAGCCAAGCTTGTTCTCGTGAAGCAGTGGCAAGGTTCCAAGGAAGCGAGTGGAAGCACACAGGCCTTTTGAGGTCTAGGCTCAGGACTGGCTCAGCATCGCTTCCGTATTCTGTAAGCCAAGGCAAGTCAGGAGGCCGGGCCAGACTTAAGCATTGGGAATGGTGCTACAAAGTTAAATTGTGAAGAACATGGCTACCAGGAGTCTTTTTTTTTTTTTTAAGATTTTTATTTATTTATTTGACAGAGAGAGATCACAAGTAGGCGGGGGTAGGGGGAAGCAGGCTCCCCACTGAGCAGAGAGCCCGATGCGGGGCTTGATCCCGGACCCCGAGATCATGACCCGAGCTGAAGGCAGAGGCTTTAACCCACTGAGCCACCCAGGCGTCCCCCCTGTCTTTTTTTCTTTAAGATAACAATAATTTGTCCAGAAGGACCACACATATTTAAACTGAAAAAGAGTATCTGATTTGACACTGTCCTTAATGCCATTTCATTTGCCATGATCTGTGCTCCATGCAATTGTGGTGACTTTTTTAAATTAAAATTTGTTAAGTAGAGCCCCCGAATGCCAGATGGTTCAATAAAAGGCCACTAAGGAAATTGAAATGGAGAAATGTATTTTTTTTTTTAAAGATTTTATTTATTTGTCAGAGAGAGAGGGAGAGAGAGCGAGCACAGGCAGACAGAATGGCAGGCAGAGGCAGAGGGAGAAGCAGGCTCCCTGCCGAGCAAGGAGCCCCATGTGGGACTCGATCCCAGGACGCTGGGATCACGACCTGAGCCGAAGGCAGCTGCTTAACCAACTGAGCCACCCAGGCGTCCCATGAAATGGAGAAATGTATTAGTCACCGGCCCTGGAGGATCATGGCACATCTCGAGGGCCACACGGGGAAGTCGAGGCAGGGTGCTTAAAGAAAGAGAGACAGGACCTGGGGCACATGCCCTTATAAGTGTTCATGTATGGAGTGCTTTGGGGTTCCCGAGCTAAAGCTGGATTGGTCAGTTCAAACCAGAAAGATCAGGATCTTGTTGAGCTCCAAGGGAGTCTTATCAAAGGAGTTCACCCTTAGGGTCCCCTGAGAGGATGGCCCTGGGAGACAGGGCGGACTGTTGATCACAAGAACTGTTGGGAAGTCATCTCAAGAACTTATATTTCCTTGTGACTCAGCAGGCTGCCCCTAGGGCTTGCACTGGCAAGAGGGGCGAAGGTCAGTTTTAGACTCCTGTAGGCTGTTTGGCCAAACAAAATGGCTACCAAGGCAGCAGCACCATGGAGTAGCTTAGCTCAGTGCTCGACAGCAACTGAAAACGTGGCGTGGCCTTCCCAAGCTCCAAATGTTAGACATGTTTCTAATATCCTTAATGATTATGAAATGTACCCTTTTTCTTAGCAGATTTAAATATCTCAGTTGACTGCAGCTTTGACCATGGGGTTTGTGACTGGAAACAGGATGTAGAGGATGACTTTGACTGGAATCCTGCTGGCCGAGATAATGGTATTTAGATTTTACTCTTTTGTGCTCTGTGGTAGGACACAGGTAAAGAAGGCTCTCCAGTGATGTAGGGTTATTACTCTTATCTCTCGTTAGGTCAGGGTTGTTTGTCATGTTTGGAAACTTTTAGACCTTCCTGAAATCTCCCCTGAGGAGTGGCTAAGTTGGTTCAGCAGGTATACTCTGCCTTATCCCTCCTACCCCCACCCACCCACACCCAGGATGTTCCAGCAAAACTTCCATAGTAGTTCCTGCTGCTGAGAGAGAGAGATGCTGGAATTCATGTACATTTTTTTTTTAAGATTTTTAAAGGAAAACTATTTTTTTAAAGTAATCTCTATGCCAATGTGGGGCTCAAACTCCTGACCCCAAGGTCCAGAGTTGCATACTCTACCAACTGGGCCAGCCAGGAGCCCCAAGTTTATGTGCATTTTAAGAGTATTGTGAGAAAGATAAAAAGAAATTGTTCCTTTTCCCCAGTTTGCCAGCTAATGGTGTGCTGTAGCTTCTGTTTTTGCTTTTTGTGGGAAAAATCTGGAAAGGAAATATGACCTCTACCTGTACCTGAAGTTTTAGCAGAGTCACCCCTCAAAGTATCAATACCATAAGGAGCAATTGCTTACAGATTTCTTGCTGGCCACTTGGATTTTTCTCAACTTCAGCTCTGAGCTGTGGCATCCCAGCCCTTTCCACTTGATTGAACGCTACTGATGGGCCCTGTCTTTTCCCTTGGGTAGAGCATTTAGCTCGCAGCTCCCATTTGGAGCATAAATGGAATCCCTGTCTCCTGAGGCTAACAACGTGTTAGAGATAACAATGGGAAGTCCCCTGTTTACAAAGACGATTCACAAATGGCCCCAAAGTTCTCAGCCTTTGTGTCACTCAAAACGTACTTTCTTCCCTCCTGTGTCCCCTTCAGATCTCTAAGTGGGCTTGCCTTTCCCTACATAGTTAAATAGAAGAAACACAGGATGAATCAGCATTTTTAGAAGGATGAAATCTCAAGGACAGGTCAGCATGGGCTTTAGCTGAGAGAGAAGGGGAAATCTGCCATAGTGGGTCACCGAAGAGAGGGTGTCACTGGCAGAGTGGCTAGGTAAATGCACGATGCCTACATTTCAGATAAGCAGGAAATAATTTTCAGTATATCTCAGACATGCTCCTTAACTGAAATGCAGACTCTCCTGAGTGTGCTTATCTTTAGTTGCTGAATCTGGCAACTTGACCAGCTGGGAGAGAAGACTGGACAGTCCTGGCTTCCGCAGGAATTCCTTCTTTTCATTGAGACCCCATTCTGTGAGACCCCATTCTATGAGAATTTTTGCCCAGGTTCATCAAAGCCACAACCCGAGTATCAGAGATGAGCCATGACTGCTACCATGGGTTAAGAGATACTTAGGAGATGGATTGTAGAAATAGATGTGCTCCTGTCATCCTACATCAGAACTCAGACTGGTACGCTACAAGTGGTTGAGCTCCATGAAACCATTAGGACAAATTCATGTATGTTGTGGACTAAATGCCACACTACCTAATGAGCTGGCCGTCATACATATCATTGACTCTGGGGGAAAGTACATTCCCGCAACCAAGGTGGAAAGTTCTGGAACACAAGTTCTCCATCAGCTGCAAATTACCTGCAGTGCTAAAATACTATTTCATTAGATTCCTACTGCGTATCTGCTACCACCACACTTTGTGAATGCAGACAAATTCCTCAGTTTCTCTGCCCCTGTTTCCTTTTCTGTACCATAAAGGATTTCATCTTTGTGATCCCTAAGAGCCATTTTCGCATGTGAACTTTGTTCCTGTGTTTGAAATGAAAAGGATTTCAGCTTCCCCTCGAGGGCACTATCATTCATGTTCTTTTTTAACGGTTTTTAAAATTTTTAATTCCAATTATCATTCCTTTTCTATGCTGTTTAGACACTACAGGCAGACCCTATACAATGGCTCCATTAACTGGGTGCTTTTCCTCTCGCAGCTGTTGGCTACTATATGGCAGTTCCGGCCGTGGCGGGCCGGAGGGATATCGGCCGCTTGCAACTCCTCCTCCGAGACCTGCAGCCCCAAAGCAACTTCTGTTTGCTCTTCGATTACCGGCTGGCCGGAGAAAAAGTCGGGAAGCTTCGAGTGTTTGTGAAAAACAGCAACAATATCCTGGCCTGGGAGGAGACCGGAAGTGAGGACGAGAGGTGGAAGACTGGGACAGTTCCGTTGTATCAAGGGATCGGCACTACCAAGAGTGTAAGCGGAAAGAAAGCCAGTGTTAAATGAGATACTAACGTTGTTTTTCCATGATTCAGCAAACAAAGCAAAACACTCAAGTACCCAGGCACTGGGGCCACAAAGATAAGACTTTTTCCCTACAGCTACAAGAGTTTGCATTCTGGAGCAAAATGAGCAAGACAGTGGGTAAGCCCTGCTGGCGTGTCAGGCGCATGCGCATCGCGTGCCCTAGAGACAAGGTCTGTCCGGGGGTCTGGCTCCTCCCCAGCAGCCTCTCACTCCAGACTGCAAAATCCTTAATACGTAAAAGAATGTCTTGCTCATTTATTCAGTGCCCAGCACTTACCCCAATGAATGGAAGCTAGAAGGTCATTTCTTTGTTAAGATTTTATTTATTGATCTGAGAGAACGCTGGGGTAGGAGATAGAGGGAGAGGGAGAAGCAGGCTCCCTGCTGAGCAGGAAACCTGATGTAGGACTCGATCCCAAAACCCTGAGTCCATGACCTGAGCGGAAGACAGGCACCCAACCGACTTAGCCACCCAGGCGCCCTAGAAAGTCATTTTTTTTTAAAGATTTTATTTATTCATTTGACAGAGAGAGATCACAAGTAGGCAGAGAGGCAGGCAGAGAGAGGGGGAAGCAGACTCCCCGCCGAGGAGAGAGCCCGATGTGGGGCTCGATCCCAGGACCCCGGGATCATGACCTGAGCCGAAGGCAGAGGCTTTAACCCACTGAGCCACCCAGGCGCCCCTAGAAGGTCATTTTTAAAATGTTTTTTAGATTAAACTGAGATTGTGGCTGTTGTCTGGGGTCCCAGGACCATTCAGGTTCGTGGTTCCCTAGAAGTACTCACAGAATTCAGAGAACCTGCTGTATTCATGATTAGAGTTTATTACAGTGAAATAAAGTCAGCAGAGGGAAAAGGTGCTTAAGGCAGAGTCCAGGAGAGAGTGAGCACAAGCTCGTGGTAATCCTCCTTTAGGAGAATTGTACGTACAGTCCTTGGTTCTCCCAGCAGTGATGTGTGACAACACTCTCAAAATGTGGCCCACCAGCAAAGCTCACCCAAGCCTTGGTGTTCTGGGTTTTTGTTGGGGGAGGGGGGGTCAGTCTGCCCACGTGACAGCCTGCACAACTGACCTTTGTTACTCAGTCTGCAGCCTCTCCAAAGGTCAGATTTTTTCTTTGTGACCCAGGGCCCCTGCTAGAAGTCACATTGTTAGCGTACATTATCTGGCATGGGCAAAAGCACTCTTTTTTTTTTTTTTTTAAGATTTTATTTATTTATTTATTTGACAGACAGTGAGAGAGGGAACACAAGCAGAGGGAGTGGGAGAGGGAGAAGCAGGCTCCCGGCAGAACAGGGAGCCCAATGCGGGGCTAGATCCCAAGATCCTGGGATCATGACCCAAGCCAAAGGCAGATGCTTAACAACTGAGCCACCCAGGCACCCCCAAAAACACTCTTAAGGGACAAGATATTCCAAGGACTTAGAGGTTATCTCCCAGGAACCAGTCAAGAGCCAAACCTTTCTTTAGAATGTTCAGGGTTTAGACAATTTAGACAACCCAGACCTCCCGGATCAATCCTTTACTGTCCAGTGGGTTTAAGAAAGGAAATGGGAACAGCATGCGAGAGGAAGTTGGTCAGTGAGTTGAAACAGGAAGAACATAGGGTAAAAATGACAAGTGTCTATCAGGTTAGACTATCAGGAGGTGGCTGGTGCCCCTTGCAGGGCTTGTCTGGAGGGGAGCAGGAGGCCACCCTACAGAGACATGAGGAAGGAAGGGAGTAGAGCTTGGGAGGCAGCCACTGTGGACCCTTATGTAAGGCTCAGTTGAGGTGAGAAGGGAAGAGGTAGGGTGGAAGCTAGAAGGAGATACACGAACAGCTGAGTACCAACTAAGGGTTTGCAGAAGAAGAGCGATTAGTGGATCCATGAATCGGGATTCTATTGACACTTTGCTTGTGAAAGAGGAATGATTCATAAATATAAGGAAAATCCTGTTTTTTGATAATACACAGTAGTAGGAAACCTGGGGTCTAGGGTCAGACGTTATATTCAATATCTTTTTATCTATGTGTCACACTGAAGCAGAGCATCTTATTTAAAATACGTCCTGAGATCTGACTATAGATAAAATACACATTAGGCTATAGGTGAATTTTCTCACCATTCTTTCCCTCTTTCCCATGCTTGCTTAGTGCTGATGCACACATTGGTTCTAGTTTATGCAACATGTTTGCATTGATACAAACCCAACCCACATATTTACGTAGTTGTGGCTATAGCGTGGTTTGGGGACTGTGACACTGGGCTGTGCTATGCATAGTTGACATCCTGTTGGAGAATTGAAATACGCCTCCACATAGCATTCATCATGACTTCCATGACCGAATTTTTATACTGAGAAATGCTTTCTAGAACATGGTAGCTTGGGGGCGGGTAGTAGCATGTGCCATCAAAACAGTGGTTTGTTTTTTTTTTTTTTTTTTTAGTACACATTTTTGCAAATATGCCGCCAAAGAGCCCAGCGAGCAGGGACACTGTAACACAACACTGCTCTGTCAAGAGGGACGCTCGGGCCCAGCCAGGCCCTGACGCAGGCACCTATGCCCTGAACTCTTCCAGTATGAAGGGCACCCTTACTGGGGCGTACTGGAGGATGGGGATGCTGAATAAGGGGGGAGCGGGATGGGATTCATTCTCGGCTATTTGCTCACGCAGGCTTGAGGGAGGGTGCCCCTCCCTAGGGTGCCCTGCACTCCTGAAGGGCTAAAAGCAGCCCGGATATTAAGAGAGGACAGCACATTTTCACTTCCTCCTGGGGGCCATGGATATTCTTTGTACCCATCCAGTGCGTAAAGTCACCCATCTCTTCAACTTCCATGCCTGGCCAGGACACAGAAATCTTTACTAAGGCTGGAGTCTTGTTGCTAAGAATCTAGCGTCAGTAGATACCTCAGACAACCATTGGAAGAAACTGATTACCCATGATGAAATTGAATCAGTAATCAAGAATCTCTCAAGAAACACAAGTCCAGGATCAGACAGCTCGACAGGTGAATTCTTCCAAACATTCAAAGAAGAGTTAATACCTCTTCTTCTCAAACTGTTTCAAAAAAACAGAAGAGAAAGGAAAACATCCAAATTCATTCTATGAGGCCAACATTGCCCTGACACCAAAACCAGATGAAGATACCACAAAAAAAAGAAAACTTCAGCCCAATATCTCTGATGAACATAGATGCAAAAATCCTCAATAAAATATTAGCAAACCGAATCCAACAATACCTTAAAAAAATCATTTACTATGATCAAGTGGGATTTATGATGCAAGAGTGGTTCAGTAGTCACAGATCAGTCAACAGGATCCACCATATCAAAAAGAGAAGGGATAAAAACCATAGGATAATTTCAACGGATGTATTTGACAAGGTACAAGATCCATTCATGATAAAAATGCTCAACACCGTAGGTTTAGAGAGAAGACCTCAACATAATAAAGGTCATATATGGAAACCCACAGCTAACATCATCCTCAGTGGGGAAGAGCCTTTCCCCTAAAGTTGGGAACAAGACAAGGATGTCCACTCTCACCACTTCTATTCAACATAGTACTGGAAGTCCTAGCCACAGCAATCAGACAAGAAAAATAAAAGGCATCCAAATTGGTAAGGAGGACGTTGAACTTTCAGTATTGGCAGATGACATGATACTACATGTAGAAAACCATAAAGATTCCACCAAAAATCTATTAAAACTGACAAATGAATTCAGTGAGTTCACAGGATACAAAATCAATGTGCAGAAATCTATTGTATTTCTCTACACTAATAACGAGGGAGCAGAAAGAGAAATTAAGAAAACTGACCCATTTATAATTGCATCAAAAATAATAAAATATCAGAAAGAAACATAACCAAAGAGGTGAAATAACTACTCTGAAAACTATAAAATACTGATGAAATAAATGGAAAATGATATAAACAGATGGAACGATATTCCATTCTCATGGATTTGGAAAACAAATATTGTTAAAATATCCATACTACCCAAAACAATCTACAGATTTAATGCAATCCTTACCAAAATACCAACAACATTTTCCACAGAACTAGAACAAATAATTTTTTTTAAGATTTTATTTATTTGACAGAGAGAGAGAAATCACAAGTAAGCAGAGAGGCAGGTGGGGGGGGTGGGTGTTGGGGAAGCAGGCTCCCGTGGAGCAGAAAGCCTGATGCGGGGCTTGATCCCAGGACCCTGAGATCATGACCTGAGCCAAAGGCAGGAGCTTAACCCACTGAACCACCCAGGCGCCCCAAGAACAAATAATCTTAAAATTTGTATGGAACCACAGAACACCCCAAATAGCCTAAGCAATCTTGAGAAAAAAGAACAAAGCTAGTGGTATTATAATCCCAGATTTCAAGATATACTACAAAGCTATAGTAATCAAAACAGTATGGAACTGTCCAGAAAATAGACAAATATATCAATGAAACAGAATAGAGAACCAGAAATAAACCCACACTTATATGGTCAGTTCATCTACTACAGAGGCAAAAATACACAATGGGGAAAAGACAGTCTCTTCAACAAATGGTGTTGGGAAAACTGGACAGCTACATGTAAAAGAATTAAACTAGACCCCTTCCTTATACCGTACACAAAAATAAACTCGAATTGGATTAAAGACCTAAATGTTAGACCTGAAAACATAAAAATCCTAGAAGAGAGAAAAGCAGTAATTTCTCTGACATCAGTCCCAGCAACAGTTTCCTAAATGTCTTCTAAGGCAAAGGAAACAAAATAAAAAATAAACTGTTGGGGCTACATCAGAATAAAAAGCTTCTGCACAGCAAAAGAAACAATTAACAAAAAGTTAAAAGACAACCTACTGAGTGGGAGAAAATATTTGCAAATGACAACTGATACAGTGTTAGCATCCAAAATAAATAAAGAACTTATGCAACTTGGGGCACCTGGGTGGCTCAGTCGGTTAACCTTCTGCCTTTGGCTCAGGTTACGATCCCAGGGTCCTAGGATTAAGCCCCACATTGGGCTCCCTGCTCTACTACTTCTTCTCCCTTGGTTACTACTCCTACTTGTGCCCTCTCTCTGTGTGTCAAATAAAATCTTAAAAAAAGAACTTATGGGGTGCCTGAGTGGCTTAGTGGGTTAAGCCTCTGCCTTCAGCTCAAGTCATGATCTCAGGGTCCTGGGATCGAGCCCCTCATCGGGCTCTGTCCTTCTGCCACATCTTTCTTAGCTTTTTGGGGCTGTGCAGATGCTTTTAGGAGTGGCAGTGACCCTGTTTTCTCTGAATATAGTCCTCTCAGTGCAGATACTGACATCTGAAAAATACATTATTATATATGCAATGTCAATGCCTGTCCCTTCACCATAGGGGCTGATGAGTTCAGTCCCCCCCCCTTTTTTTTAAGTAATCTTTATGCAGCATGGGGCTCAAACTCACCACCCAAGTTCAAGAGTCTCATGCTCCACTGACTGAGTTGGCCAGGTGCCCCGAGTTCAGTTCTGTTTAATTGCTATTAAATAGTTTGATTATATCATTGACTTGAATGGTTTGAAGTAATTTTTTTTTAATCTTCTCCATTATTAGATCATTTTTGAAGCAGAACGTGGCAAGGGCAAACACGGAGAAATTGCAGTGGACGGCGTCGTGCTGCTCTCAGGCTTGTGTCCAGATGACCTTTTATCTGCGACTGGCTGAATGTTACTCTGGTCTTCTGTGTCTTTATGTTTGGCTTCTTACGTCCGTTCTCTGTTTTCTGATACAACATCATAGATCGCCCCACTGTAGAAATAACAAAATGAAAAATCATAACCTACCAACAGAAACATTATTGTAAGATGTCTTTCTTGTGGAAGATATGCCAATAGGTGCCTTTCAGTATAGTACCGCTCATTCATTTCTGAATTTATAAAATGTGGAAGTGTGGAAAAAGCTCAGCTTTCCTCCCTTCTCCCCCCAGCACCCCATCCTCCAGTATATCTGGTTTGTCTCCATGAATTGATGGACCTCTATAAAACATTTTTAGAATTATTAAAAAAAAAAAGAATACGGGCACCTGGGTGACTTAGTTGTTAAGCCATTAAGCCGAAGTGATCTTCAGCTCAGGTCATGATCCCGGAGTCTTGGGATCAAGCCCGGCATTGGGCTCCCTGCTCAGCAGGAAGCCTTCTCCCTCTCCCACTCCCCCTGCTTGTGTTCCCTTTGTTGCTGACTCTCTCTCTCTCTCTCTCTCTCTCTCTCTCAAATAAATAAATAAAAACTTTAAAAAGTTTAAAATTTAAAAAAAATTTTAAAATAAATAACAACAACAAAACCCCACAGGGAATTGTTTCTCTGACTTTTCTGGCACTTCTTGGAAACTGACATAGCAGATAGATTTTTATCTAAGTGGCTGAGCCTGATCTTTTATAGCCAAACTTGTATATTTAAATTCTTTGTAATAATATTCAACCAATCACCTTGTGTCATGGTTTAAGTTTTTCTAAGTAAGAAAATGTGTTGTTAATGCTCTGTTTCATTATATGTAGAATTATTTGATTTACTGGAAAATGTGGGTTTTCTTCTTTTTCTTTGGAAACACTCTATATACTTAAAACTTCGTAAAATTACTTCCTTTTACGGGAGCACAGGACTGCTTTATTAGGCCTCATAAGTGCAATGCAAATTAGCTTAAGTTGTTGAGCTTAAGGCCTCAGAGAAATATCTAAAACTAAATCAGGCAAGTATAGGGTTCAGAAGAAAGACCAACGCCTTCTTTTCTCTGTTTCTCTCTTTCAAATTCAGCAACAGCTTTGTATGGTGATGAATCTCGAGTATATTCCCTGTGGATAAACATATATTATGTTTTAAGATTCTGGGTCATAAAGAGAAGGTTCCCCAAGTATTTTCCTGTTGTCCCTTGAAGCAACGAAGGCCTTGAGCTGTAGGTGGAAGGAAGGAGAGAAAGTAGTCCACTTACTAACCTTTCATATGTGTAACCTCACTCTTAAAGTATTTTTTTTAAACTGAAACTCTTAATAATCCTTTTAAAAAAAATTTTAGTAACCTATTTTCTATCAATGTTCTCTTTAATACAACCAACACATACAATGTTTTATGATGGTAGGGCAAAAACATTGTTTTCCTTTAGTGTAAAGTAACTTTGGCATACAGTGCCTTGTCTTCAATGGCTGTAGTTGTATCTGTTAGGAAAACTGCTAGTTACAGAAACCGGAAAAATAGTGTTTCTAGTGAGACTAGATGAAGAGGTACCTAGTTAAGTCCAATCAGCCTGCAGAATTGTGAGAGAGAATAAAATGGTCATTTTAAGACACTAAGCTTTGGAGCAGTTTGTTATGCAGCAAGGACTAACTGATACAGATGGTTTCTTTTTTTTTTTTTAAGATTTTATTTATTTATTTGATAGAGATCACAAGTAGTCAGAGAAGCAGGCAGAGAGAGAGGAGGAAGCAGGTTCCCCGCTGAGCAGAGAGCCTGATGCGGGGTTTGATCCCAGGACCCTGAGACCATGACCTGAGCTGAAGGCAGCAGCTTTAACACACTGAGCCACCCAGGCACCCCGATACAGGTGGTTTCTAAGACTGTGACAGAACTCGAAGAAGAACCCTCTGTTTCTTCAGTGACCAAGGAAATTTGGGAGCTCAGTTATGGCTTAGAATAAAGGAAGATAGAAGGGAGAACTTGCAATGAAGGACCAGTGCCCCAGTGATCCAGGTTAAAGAAAGAGATGTTGAACCAGAAATGAAATAGGGAAGCCTGGAAATCATGTTATACATGGGTAGAGAATTATTGCTCAAGGCTGAGTCAAGTTGAATTGAATAATAGTATTTCATGTTTCTCTAATATCTGTAGCAGAGATTTCTAGTTGCCTTGTTATGCAGCAAGGACTAACTGATACAGGTGGTATCAGTTAGTTATCAGTTAACTGATACATCAAGAGACGATTTTCCATGGTCTCTTAGATTTTTTCCTTACTAGTATAACCATATAAATGTGTGTGTGTTGGGCGCCTGGGTGGCTCAGTGGGTTAAGCCTCTGCCTTCGGCTCAGGTCATGATCTCAGGGTCCTGGGATCGAGTCCCACATCAGGCTCTCTGCTCAGCAGGGAGCCTGCTTCTCCCTCTCTCTCTCTCTCTCTCTCTCTGCCTGCCTCTCTGCCTACTTGTGATCTCTCTCTGTCAAATAAATAAATAAATAAATTCTTTAAAAAAAAATGTGTGTGTGTTACTTGTTTTGTTTTGTTTTTTTGTGGGCAGGGAGTGGAATGTGCTGAATTAGAAGGCTGCATTTCCCAACCCCTCTTTCAGATGGAGAGCCTACTGAAGTCATTGGTGGGGCTTCCAGGAAGGATCATTAAAGAGGGTTGTCAGTTAGCAGCCTCTCTTGCCATTTCTCTTCCTCCTTCCTTCCTGCAATGTAGTTGGTTGTGAAGGCAGGAGCTCTTTGAGCTACCTTGTGATCATGAGGTCAAAGACCATACCTTATGGAGGGTGCATAGCTGGAAGAAACCTGGGTGCCTGATGACATTTTGGTATCTCTGTCCCTGTTCCAAATCATTCACTGTTCAACGTTTTGTTAAGTGAGATTAAAAATAAACCCTCTCTTGGCCTATGTAGGGTTTCAAACAAATCACAATCCAGACTCAAGTGACTACTCTTCCCTGACCCCGGGGGCTTCCCCTACCAATGATACCACAAGACCATAGTCTTGGGGGACTAACTCTTTGGGCCCTTAAATACCAACATATTGTTTTGAACTCTAGTCAATGGGCTATCATGTCATGGAGCCCTAGCCTGCACTAGCCCTGAGTCATACTTGGGTTCCTTTGGGGAACCTAAGGGCAGATAATTTAGCCAGGATCCATATCTGTTGTCCCTGGCCACTGCCCAACTTGAAACCCCCTTGTCATTCACCCCCTTCAACTGTCCTGCCCACACTGTTACTAACTTCCACTGTTTCTGCCCTCCATCACACACACGACACTGGTAAAAAAAAAAAAAAAAAAGAAAACAACAACAACAACAAAAAACTCTCCTCCATCTTAATTCTGCCAACGACCTCTCCCTCAGTTTAGCTGAGCTCTCTCCTGAGCAACCTCTGTCCTTGCGGCCTTAGCAAATGAAAGCTGCTTGTCCTTCCTCCCTGCGCACATGCCGGGTCCACTTGAAGGGGACACCCTTGTTGCTCCACTCTTGTTCACAATCTCCTATTTCTCTCTCCCTGTAAAGGCCACTGTTCCTTGAGGATACAGTGAAACAGCTCCATAGTCCTCTTGGCCCTTCCTTTCCATTGTCATCAACCAGTGTGGTGACATCTATGCAAATGACCCATCTGATATCCTAGCTTCACTGTTCTTTGACCTCTGTTCCAGTTACCATCATCTTCCTGGTCCCTGCACCATGGCCACCACCTTGGACTTAATCATCAGCTCTGAACGTGAACTCCAGCATCAAACTACCTAGTTTATCTGGCTTTCTCTTAACCTCATACTTCTCCTTTGGACTTTTTGAAGCCCCATTCCCTTGACATTTTCATTTTCTTCCCATCTCTTGGCTTCCTATCTTGACTCTATAATAAAACAACATAGAGTCTAAGGCCCCCATCCCTTCAAAGACACTCTTGCCATTGCCCCCCAAGACCCATGCCCTTGTGTTCTTCCACCAAGGCCACCATACAGAGCCCCAATCTTGATCACCCCACTGACTTCTTTCCCTCTCCCATCACCAGACTGCCGAGCAGCGTTACAGAAAATGATACATTGTGCAGGTAGATTCTTCAACAAAACCATGATCTTCAACCTTTCACAGACCCCACGTGCTGCCCAAATTACCACTGAATGGTGCTTGCCTCTTCACTGGCACAGACTAGCAACATTCACCAGGATGTCCCACATCCTTTGGCCTCATGAGTTTACATGAACACATTGAGATAACAATGACATGAGTCCCCATTTTTGCCTCCCCTCTGGGGCTGAATGTCAGCGGCTGACTAAAGCACCAAGCTGACTTTCAGAGCACATCTGGGCCTTTGTCATAAGCAGGGAGGGGTACTGAATGACACTGGAGTTTTCTGCTCTCAGGTGTGGGAAAAGCCTCCTTGTGGCCAGGAAGATGTGTCCCTCCCTTACAGACCTTGGGAGACTTCAGGTCCCCCGTGGGAAGTGTACCATTTCCCTCATCTTATAAGATGGCAGTTGGGACTTGGGCAACACCCAGAGCCCTTCTGCTTGGGCATTCGATATCTCTCGGCGACTCCACCAATCTTCAGCCAGACCTGAGGTAGCCTGTAGGTTTTGTACTCTTCTCCTTGGAGGCACAGAATGCTCGAGGGATGACTATGGAATGGTTTCACCTGAGGTTGTTTTCAGATGTTAAGAACTGTTCTTGAAAGCTAACAAGTTGGCCTATTCTGGTTTCATACGGACCAGTACAAAACACAAGACTCCTGGATCAGAGAGCTGGGCTTTATTACTCACGGGATAGCAGGCAGCCTGAGCCTCATGTCCACACGGCTGCCCCAACCTCTCTGCCACAGGCCTCAGAGCAGGGGTGCAGTACAGAGGCGGGCCCTGGGGGTCACGGTTTCCCCCACCATGTGGCCACCTTCTGCAGCATGAAGAATGCTGGAGCCAATGAAATTAGGTAAGAACTAATTCCTCTTTCTGTCCTACTATTTTTTTTTCAAAGCCCATATATTTATTTTGCTGACGATGTTGCTTGAAACATTTGGAATTGCCTTTTTCAAGTAGAAAAATCATGCAAAAGACTTTGTATCAGTCATTTATGGCCTCAAACAGTATGACCGACCCAGAATTCCACTCCCAGTTATACCCTCAATAGAAATGTCCAGAAGCACGATTTATAATAGTCACAGTGGGGCCACTCAAAAATCCATGATGTCCCTCGTGAGTAGAATAGAAAAATAAACCGTGGTATATCCATCCAATGAAATACTATCAGTGAGCATGAAGAAACCAACGTTGCCCACAACATCGCGGGTGAATTTTAAAATATGGCATTGATCAAAAGAAACTAGAAAGGACATACTGTGTGGCTCTGCTTACCTAAGTTTCAAGATGAGGCAGGATTAATCTGTGCTGGAGAAGTCAGGGTTATGTTTACCCTCTGAGGGGGTGCTAGGAGGAAGCACGAGTGGGGACGTGGGGTTGTGGTCATTCTGTTTCTCGATGCTTTTTGGATGGATGTGTTCACTTTATGAGAATCACTTTATGAGAATCATCAATACGCTTACAATTTGTGCACCAGCATTTCTACATATGGGCTATACCTCAATGAAAATTTAGAAAGTAAGAGTATTACTCCCCACCCCCGCAAAGCTGAGCTTCATCTATCTGACTGTGCCAATTAACTTGGGACACCTTGAGTGAATTCAGCTCTCAATAAATACCAGGCAAGTCGGAACTAAAGTTGCATAGACTCATGTATAACCCAGCCACCAATGACTCCGACACTGGGGATGTCCCCTGGCTTGCCCTCCAGGATACCAAAGGACTCTGGACATCAAGTGGGTTGTGGGAGGTCAACAGCATTGGAATTTTGATGGGGCTGAGGCCTGAGGAAATGTACCTGCTGCTCAGAAAGCCTGGAACCCTCAACTTGCCCACATCCATTAGTCTTCCTGGAGACCCACAGAAACTTCTACATCCCCCTTTCTTATCCCTGTCACTTTCCCTTTAAAAATCTTTTTCCTCATGGGATCAGGAGGGAGACAAACCATTAGAGACTCTTAATCTCATGAAACAAACAGGGTTGCTGGGGAGTGGGGAGGTAGGGAGAAGGGGGTGGGGTTATGGACATTGGGAGGGTATGTGCTATGGTGAGCGCTGTGAAGTGTGTAAGCGTGATGATTCACAGACCTGTACCCCTGGGGCAAATAATACATTGTGTTAATTTTTAAAAAAATCTTTTTCCTCATGGGTCCAAGCTGCAGTAACACAGCTCTCCTCCAGAAGGTGAGGCACTGGGTGCTCGCATTCAGTTTCTGGATCCTTCTCAGAGTTCCAACGGTGTCCTCTTGTGATGGCCTGTGTGCCCATGTGTGGCTGCCACCTGGCAAACAGCAGAGATGGCTGTCTGCAGCATCTCCTGCTCCTGCTTTCCTCCATTTCTCCCTTCCCCATGTCTTGTGAACTCATGCCTCTTTCTGGATACCTAGAACCTTCCAATTCAGTGACCCCTGAGATCTCGAAGAATCTAATCTTGTGGACCTTTCTTTCTTTCCCATGTCCCCCCGTCAACATTTACTTGTCCTCTGTCCCATTCTGCTGGTCTCCATCAAGTGAAGAGAGGCTACCCTTCTAAGATAACGTGGGTGTAGGGGATAAAGAGTTCCAACTGTAATCTTTCAGACATTTGTTCTTTTAGAATAGTAGCTTCCAATGCTTTACTACGAAGGAACAAGTAAGAAGGCAGTTTCAGCACCATCTATGATCAGGGATGCTCTTCGGATGGCTGTCAAATCACACAGCTACATTAAGATGAGGACCGTGGCAGCGCTTGCTGGTAGCAAGCACCAGAACCAGACCTCCGCTAACTTACAGCAAAGGGAGGTTATGGTAAGGAAACAGGAGCGTGCAGGTGCATGGGAAGACCAGCAATCCAGCCTTGGAAATGGGCTCCAGGGCTGGAAGCCGAGCTGTGGAAAGAAGCCATTGCTGATCAGCATGCCAATGTTACTAGAATGATCTCTTACCATACTAGTCTCCACATTACTCTGCTCAAAATTCATATTCCAGGGAGGGGTATGCAGCGGCTAGGGGGATTACCTGGCTAGGGTAAATGGCAGGCCCAAATGGCTGTTCAGAAGGTCGGCTGAAAGCTGGGCGGCCCAAACCCACCAAAGTCCGCCACTTGGACCCCATTTCATAAAAGCTGGTCTCGAGTACATGTAATTGCTCCAGCCCGCCTACCAATTCAATTAAATTTACTTTTTGTCCCCCAAAGATGTTATTTATTTAAGAGAGAGAGAGAGAATGAGCAGTGAGGAGGGGCAGAGGGAGAGGGAGAAACAGACTCCCCGCAGACCAGGAAGCGGGACAAGAGCTTTGATTCCAGGACCCAGAGATCAGGACCCCAGCCCAAAGCCTTTGCTTAACCGCTGAGGCTACCCAAGGGCCCCCAAGAGCCTATTCAATAAATTAGATTTATAGGTGTCTCACCTCGTTCTTGTTTGTGTTAGAAACAGTCTTAAAACAATAGCCTTTCGAAAATAAAGTCTCTAGTTTTACCATCGCTTTGATTTTATCGGACCCTTGCAGGGAAAGAATGCGTACAGGTGAGAAGTGCCAGGACGTACATGGCTACTTAATGAATGATTACTACCTCCATATCAACTGATGTGTGCTAGGAGTGCAAGAAATACTTGTCGGATTAATTGCTACATTAAATGGCATTTTTGGCCAAGGTTTTGTCAACATTTCGCTAAGCAATGTCTTGAATGAAAGCAGAACGCGTATGTCGTAGAGTAGTTCAACAAACTCTGCAGCTGAAAGGCATTACTGGGGGTACTTTCTTCCCACGCACGCCCTGCGCCCAGATTGTCAGCGAGGCCCGGGGGCCACCAGCAGCCACCGTTGCGGGAGGATTCACCGCAGCCAGTAGCGGTGCGCAGACACCATTTACCTAGTACGCATGCGCCAGCGCCCGAGGCCCGCCTTCTCTAGTCTGCGGGCTTGGATTGGTTGAACCTTGGTGGTCCTGCCCCGCGTACCGGAAACTCGCCCCCGACGCCGAGGTCTCCCGAGACGCCCGGGCTTCTGCGCTTCTCGGTTAGCGGCGTCGCGGGTTCTCCGTTGTCTCAGACCACCCGTGCTCGGGAAAGCCCACCGCTGCCCCGGGGGGTGCCCTCGGTGCGTCCTGGGTCGGGTAGGCCCGATCGTGCCCTCGCCCCTCTTCTCCCCCTGAAGTCGCTGGGTGGGCAGATCTCTCGGGACCGCCGCCGCTTCTGTGCTGGGTGCCAGGTTGGCACCCCGGGACGGCATGCAGCAGGCTTCGCTTGTCGCCGCGCCCCACCCTCCGGAACCCGAACCCGGGCCACAGCGGGCCCTTGGGCTGGTTCCTTCCACTCAATGCACCTGTGCCAGGGATCATTCCAACCCGAAAGGGCAGTAGCGCAGTGTTGAGGGGCTGTTCTGAAACGGCGGCGTCCCAACATTTGGCATCAGTTCTCCATTTGGGGAAGGGCCTCCCTGTGTGGCTGGAGAGGTGTACGTGACTTATGACTAGAAACAGAATTTCTCTTTGATCTCCCCTCTCCCCGGGGTTTAAGCCAGGTGTGGGCAGATGGGTGCAACCTACCCGTCTTAGTTAATATTTACAAGCTTTTATATGCATTCAGTCAACAGATCCATACGACCTGCTCTTGCCACGTGTAAACTCTTTTTTTTTTTTTTTTTAATTTATTTGACAGACAGATCACGAGTAGGCAGAGAGGCAGGCAGAGAGAGAGGAGGAGGCAGGCTCCCTGCTGAGCAGAGAGCCCGATGCGGGACTCGATCCCAGGACCCTGAGATCATGACCTGAGCTGAAGGCAGAGGCTTTAACCACTGAGCCACCCAGGCGCCCCCGTGTAAACTCTTTTTGATATGCATTTAGAACCTAGGGGTACAAGTATGTATGTAAACATTACCCGTATTAGCAGATGCTCTAGAACTGTGTTGTTCAATAGGTAGCCACAAGCTACACAGGCTAGCGAACATTGGAAGTGTGCCTAGTCCTGAGATGTGTGGTAGTGTCAAACAGGGAATTTTGGAGAATTAGTATGAAAAAGAATGTAAGAGATCACTAATTTGTTTTTATCGATTCCATGTTGTAATGGCAGGATTTGGGACACACTGTTTAGGTAAAGTGTCATGAATTTCCCCTGTTTATTTTTTAACGTGATTACTAGAAAACTTTAAATTGTACCTGTGGCTTGTGTAATATTTCTTTTGGATAGCACTGCTTTAGAAAGGAATCAGCAGATGAGGGCCTGCGCCAAATCCAGACTGCCTGTCTTTGAAAAAAGATTGACTGGAGCAAAGCCATCCCCATTCTTTCATGTATCGTCTATGGCCGCTGTTCCTGCTGCAAGAGCAGTAGAGCTGAACAGTCCGTGCAGGGGTCCGATGGCCTGCAACAGCTGAAAATATTTACTGTCTGCCCTTTTACGTAAAAATTTGCTGGCGCCTCGCTCTAGAACAGTGCCTGGAATGGCGGCTACACGTCACGTAAATCTTTTAATGATAGCCCTGTGTCATTGTCGGTCAGACTTAACTGTGTGACAGGCACGGCTCTAAGGAGTTTATAAGGACTATCTCATTTATTTCCCGTATGAATTCGAGGATGTGGAATTTCCCTGATTTTGTAGATGAGGAAATTGAGGCACAGAATGGGCAAGAAACTTACCAAACATGCTTAACACCCCTCACTTCCGTGAGCTATACTGCCTTGACCCTCCTTATCCCCAAACGCTTGATTTCTGGAGTCTGCTCGGTTAGCCCACAGTGGGCACCATGCGGCTGCTGCTTCCCTTTTTTCCCTCCTTTTGAATGACTTTTTGAACTAGAATTAAGATGAGGTTGGCTCCCGTGGAAGAAACTGAGGGACACTGGGCTTCGGGGTACAAGCAAGCTGGTATGGAGTGAAAAGAATGAAGCCCACGAGCAGAGAGGAGAGGGAGCACTCTTTTCTCATTTAACAACAACAGCAAAAAAACCTACTTGTTGAATAATAGGAAGCACTGACCAGGTGTTTGCCAGGCAAAAGAAACACATCATTCTTCTGCGGTCTTGTGGGGAAGGCAGACAATAAAAAAAATTTTAATCTGATACATGCCATGAGAAAAGCCACTGCAAATATTTGATTTTTTTTTTTTTTTTTTTTAAACAGGTTTCCTCATCTGTTAGATGGAGATAAGTCATCTACCTGACTCGGGCTCATGGTAAGGATGGAGAGGACATGAATGTGGATGGCACGTGGAGTTCAAGAAATGCACGTTGTCTCCTGCTGTTAAGAGGTAAGGGAGAGCGTGGGTACAGGGAATTGGGTGCTTCATGACACTTAAAACACTGCACCCACCGGCTGTAATTGTAGAGAAGTTTCTCAGGTGAGCGGTGCATAGCAGGTGGTTTTAATCTCTCCCAATGGAGCTCATCAGAGAAATCCAAAAACAGAAGTTCCATACATTCAGTCTAGGAGCAGGTCCGGAGCCATCTTTGGGCTGATGGCAGTGTAACTGAGACAGTCCTGCCATGGGAAGGCCTCGTGCCTGTGTGTACAGGGCAGTGATGGCAATTCTGGTTAAAATCAGTCACCTCAACAGCTGGGACAATACCCAGGCCTCCCATCAGGAATTCTGATCCCTGTCTGGGACGAGGCGCTGGCATTGTTTCTGTGTTTGCTGTTTAATTTCTCCAGCTGATTGAGGCTTAGAGTCAGGACTGACAGCCGCTGGCGGCGAGAAGTAGGCTTGGCCCAGGGAGTTGCTGACACAGAGGCAGAGCCTCGAAATGGGCAGTGCCTGTCGCGGATCAGCGAGGTCACGGAGGAGGCTGGAAGGTGGCTTTTTATCACTTGGCCGAGGGCCTCGGGACTCCATCCTGAGAGCAGAGGGAGCCTCCGAAGGGCTTTAAGTGGGAAGATGAGGGGATGTCTTGCTGAGGTCTGTACTAGAGGATGATCCCTCCAAAAAAGAGGCGTGAGTCAGGGCAAATGCAGGGAAGAAGCAGTTAGCACCTGCCAGATGATAGGGAGCCCAGCCTGGCTTCTGGATTCCCCCTCTGAGTGGCCTCTAGCAGCCGTGTCTGTCCTTCGGAGACACGGCCCGTTTTTTGTCCATATTCCTTCCACTGGGCTGTTAGCTCCCTCAAGGCAGAGAGGGTCTCTTTAGGCTCAGCTACTCATATGTCCTACATACATGATAAATGTTTATTGAATGAACTCTGTAGAGCTATAAACTGGAGACACAACTTAGTCTTCTTATGGCAGTGCTCAAAATTTTGTATCTCAGTTGCTTTTACAGTATACCCTCCTAGAGCAATAAATGCTTTATATCCACATCATTCTCCCACAGGGGGAGCAGAAAGTTTGACAGCAGTTAAATGCTGTTAAACGTATGGAGGAGGATGGAAAACAGTATGGCGGTTCCTCAGAAAATTACAAATAGAACTACCGTGTGACCCAGCAATGCCACTCCTGGATATTTACCCAGAAGCGTTGAAAAGGAGGGTCCTGAAGAAATATTTGTGTACCCATGTTCATAGCAGCATTAGTCACAGTGGCCAAAAGGTGGAAGGAACCCACACGTTTATTATGAATGGATAAGGAGCACGTGGTCTGTACCTACAGTGGAATATAAATGATCCAGGACACAGGCTCCAACACGGGTGACCTTTGAGGGCGTTATGCTGAGTGACATAAGCTAGACCCAGAAGTCCAAATGCTGCATGAGTCCGCTCACGTGCAGCACGTAGTCGGTTTCAAGGCAGAAGGTGGAATGACGGTTGCCAGGGGTTGTGGGGGAGAAAGGAGTGGGGAGCCGCTGTTTAATGGGTACAAAGTTTGGTTTGCAAGAGGAGAGGAGTTCTGGGAGTTGGTGGCACGACAACGCGAATGTACTGAACACTACTGAACCATACGCTTACAAATGTTTAAGATGCTAAGTCTTATGGTACGTGTGTTTTACCACAACTAGAAATGAAAAAGGAATATGGAGGAGAGGTAACTTAAAGGACATAGGAAATAAAGAGCAGAGTGCTTATGCCTGCATACATGAATGTCTGTAGATTTACAGACGTAAGGAAAAGTTTCGCTGGTGAGACAGACTGCCGTGCTCACTGCACTGAAGCCCCGAAGCTACAGGGTCCCCTTCAGGATCTCCTTGAGACTCTGCCCGTTTGGTGGGAAATTCTGACCTGAGTTAAATATTGCCTAACCTCTTTGTGGGCACTCGAGACCTGTCTCTTATTAACCACCTTGCCAACACCCGGCAAACTTCCAGCCTGATTTCTTCAGTAGTGATAACTCTAAAATGAATACAGAGTGCAGGCGAGAGGACTGTTTTTTCTTCGTTAGGAAACTTCGCAGCAAGCGGGCAGGGTTCAAGCGTATTAAGCAGCTTGAAACCTTATCACGATGACTTGGCTGCCTGACTTCCAGATCCCCGGACGTCAGGCAGACAGTTGTGAGAGAAATGTTCAGTAAGGGAGGCCATGTTTTTTTGTTTTTTTTTTTTGTTTTTTTTTTTTATTTATTTGACAGAGAGAGATCACAAGCAGAGAGAGAGAGAGAGAGAGGAGGAAGCAGGCTCCCTGCCTAGCAGAGAGCCTGATGTGGGACTCGATCCCAGAACCCTGAGATCAGGACCTGAGCCGAAGGCAGAGGCCTAACCCACTGAGCCACCCAGGCAGCCCCGAGGCCGTGTATTTTTAATTTTTCAGCATTTTTACCTTGCCTGTTCTTTGTTTGCTGAGCCTTTGAGTCTTAGGAAGACCTCCTTCACTGTTTGCTGTCTGGAATTGTAAAAAGCTAAAACAATGATCTTGAAGTACTAATACTTGATAATGATAAAAATAGCCTCTTAAGGGCGCCTGGACAGCTCGGGCAGTTAAGCGTCTGCCCTTCGGCTCCGGTCATGATCCCAGGGTCCTGGGATTGGGCCCTGCTTCCGGCTCCCTGCTCAGTGGGGAGTCTGCTTTTCCCTCCACCCCTCACCCCGTTCTCAAGCTCGCTCGCCCTCTCTCTGTCAAATAAATAAGTAAAATCTTAACAACAACAACAACAAAAAGCCTCTTACGATCCTGAATTGCTGGCTCACCGACTGACTGCCCAGGTTGTCTACATGCCAGCTCCCTCTGGTGGCAAAAATGCCAGACTCGCAATCTTGGTCATCCTTGAGCTGGTCCAGCAGGGAAACATGGGTAGGAACCTCACAGTTGTGACCGAGGGTGTGTCTGTCCCAGGGGAGAATCAGCTGGTTTAGATTCAGCAGTAGACCTGTTAGGAAATTGTCGATGCTAATCTGGAGGTGAAGCCACAGGTCACGTAGCACCGTTAATGATGCTCTGATTCCAGAGGGAAAGTAGAAGAGCATTTACCGTGCCATTTTCCAATAGGCAAACGTTGTAAATATCCGGAGTTTATTGGGAAATGATATCGGACGAATCACTTTTCTGGTTAGGAAAATAACACATGCTCATTACGCAAAATATGGGGAGGAATAAAAGAACAAACAAAAAATCATCTAAAATCTTGCCATTCAGGGGCGCCTGGGTGGCTCAGTTGGTTAAGCCGCTGCCTTCGGCTCAGGTCATGATCCTGGAGTCCCAGGATCGAGTCCCACATCGGGCTCCCAGCTCTGCGGGAAGTCTGCTTCTTCCTCTGAGCTTCTCCCCTCTCATGCTTGCTCTCTCTCTCTCTCTCTCAGATAAATAAATAAATAATCTTTAAAATCTTGCCATTCAGAAAACGTCACTGTCTAAAATTTTGCGTATTTGTTTTTGACCTTTTCTCTTCACGTGGGATTCTTAAATGAAATTTGGATCAGACTCTATATGCTGTTTTTAAATAACAACTTTATTCAGATACAATTTATATACCATACCAACTCACGTCCTCAAAGCGTACACTTCAGTGATGTTTAGTTTGAAAAAAACAGTTGTGCAGTTCATGACCACAGTCAGCTTTAGCGAACGTTGTTCACTTTCCCCAAGAAAAACTCCGCACCCGTGGGCAGCCGCCCCCCTTTCATTCCACACCACTGGTTCCCCCCATCCCTCCACCCCAACCCTAGTCGACCACCAGTCTATTCCCTGTCTCTGTAAATTTGCCTATTCTGGACATTTCATACGAATGGAATCTTACAATAGGGGGTCTTCTGTGTTTTTAACTAGCTTCCTGCTTTCAAGATTCATCCCTGTCGTATATATCAGAATCTCCTGGGTCCTTTCTATTTTGCTAAATACTGTTCGATCGCGTGGGTAAGCTACATGTTTCTCCATCAGTTGACTGGCATTTGGGTTGTTTCCACTTTTTGGCTATTAAGAATAATGCTTCTCTGAACATTTCTGTGCAAGTTTAACCATTTGGGACCTCACAGTTTCTTCGGAGTTGGAAGAAGATTCTTACCCAGACAGCTTCTACATCTCTCGTTTCCCTATAGTAAATTTATAAAAGTTGAGTCACCCACTAAAAGAAAGCACACTGCATTTTGTGGAACTTGTCAGATGGTTTCTAGGGAGACTGCATTGATCCTCTCTGTGCTCACTTCGGTGTTATTAGACTGTGTGCTCAGTGATGGACATTTTTTAAGCTTTTACTTATTTAGAGAGAGAGAATATGAGCAGGGGGTGGGGCAGTGGGGGAGGGAGAGGGAGACTCTCAAGCTGACTCCCTGCTGAGTGCAGAGCCTATCACAGGGCTCGATCCCAGGACCCTGAGGTTAGGACCTGAGCCAAAACCAAGAGTCAGACGCTCAACCTACTGAGCCACCTAGGCACCCCAGTGATGAGCATTTAATATCAAATGCTATGAAATGGAAGCCCGTGAGTTTTTGAAAAGACAGGGTCCCCGCCATTAAGATGCATAAGTCCAGGGGCACCTGGGTGGCTCAGTGGGTTAAGCCGCTGCCTTCAGCTCAGGTTATGATCTCAGGGTCCTGGGATCGAGCCCCACATCCGGCTTTCTGCCCAGCAGGGAGCCTGCTTCCCCCTCTCTCTCTTCCTGCCTCTCTGCCTACTTGTGATCTCTCTCTCTCTCTCTGTGTCAAATAAATAAATAAAATCTTTAAAAAAAAAAAAAGATGCATAAGTCCATATTTAGGCGAGATGGGCAGGTGTAGATCCAGGGATATTAGGTAGCAAGGTTGTGTACATTATGTGGGGAGAAAAATAGCCTGGTTAGATAAAGTAAACATTTACCTGTCCAGTATGGGATTCCCACAGATATAATCATCAAGCAATGTTTTGCATCTCAAAATTAAACAAAAAAGTTAATGGAACCAAACTGGCCTAGCGACCAGCTGGTCCAAAGTCATAACTTGTCCATAACTTGTCACTTAGTCTGAACCCTCATCCTGCTTTTCAGAAGGCTCTGATGTCAGCACAGTGCCCGTGGACTCCTGGGGCCCATCAGGTCTGCTTCCGGCTGCCTTGCCACCTTACTGCCTTACAATTTCTTCACATTCCTTGGGACATTAAACAGCATCCCCTTACTGCCCTGTTTCTCATTCTGTTATTCAAAAAAGTACCACTTAAAGATGATAAAATCAGCAAGGAGTTCAGCTCTATAGCTGAGTGTGGGAGGAACAGTACAGCCTTGCTCTGACTTACCCCGTTGTTGCTGACCCTGGCATGATAGCATGCTCAGCATGACCACCAGAGTCGATCCAAAGCAACCGACCGATCCTGATCCGGAAAGATCATTGATTTGTAAAATTTGGGATGGAAGAAGTTCTAGGGCTCTTCCCGTGAGCTTCTCACAAGCAACCGTTAATGCGGAATCTGGTGGCGGTGCTGCCTTTTTTTTTCTTTTTTCCAACGACCCAGACTCAGCCTTTTGAAACTGAACCAGACCACAGCGCAGATTCCATTTGCTAACAGGTCCCTCCCACTTGTGTTACATAACTCTTGCAGAAAATGCCACGTAGGTGATGGGCAGAAAGCGCTCTGCTCCCATCAGGAGGCTGCATTTGGCAAGCCCAAGCTTAAAAAAAACCAGAAGCCCAGAAACGTCTTTTCTCTTTTCTTTGCAGCTGCAAGGATGTCTGAGCCAAGGCAGGTGGCTGCCAGAGCCTCCCTTATTGAGCAACTGATAGAGGAATTTTGAGGATCTTGGCAAACACCTTGCCGAGCTGGAGGCTCTTCTGGTGACCAAAGAGCATCTCCAGGAGACGGCCGTGGTCAGGGCGGTGTACAGCGTCCTCAGAAACTGCCCTACGGTGAAAGAAAGCCAAGCGTTTGCTGTCAGAATGGAGAGCGCTTCATAAGGATCTCCGCTTCTCACCGAGGGACAGCCCTCCGTCTCTCCCTCCGGGCAGAATGGAAGAAAAGCCCGGACTTCCTCGTGACCCAAGTCAGGATGAGCTGTCAGGCGGCTCCAGTTCTAATTCATCGTCCCACAGTGTGGCGGGAGCCCTGGAAACGCTTGTGCCTGAAAATAGCACGAGTCACATGGAGCCCAGGGACGAGCATCTCGGGGAGCCGCCCGATCCCGCCGCTCCTGTGAGAGCCAGATGCACAGAGCTCCTCTATGAAGCCCTAACGAGTGCTTGCACGGATCGGCCTAAGGCTGATGTGTGGCAAGACTTGGCGAGAGAAATTGAAGGGCACCTTTTTACCCTTCACTCGAAGAACCTCAGAAAGTACAAAACTTGCATTCGAAGCAAAGTTGCCAACCTGAAGAACCCCCAGAATTCTCACCTGCAACAGAACTTGCTCTCTGGGACCACGTCTCCGAGAGAATTTGCTGAAATGACGGCGATGGAGATGGCAAGCGAGGAGCTGAAGCAGTTGAGAGCCTCCTACACGAAGTCTGGCATACGGGAGCGCCACCTTCCCCAAGCTGCCGGGGGCACGCCGACCGGGAAAATAAAGTGCAGGCGCTGTGAGAAGTTCAACTGCGAGGTCACCGTAATCGCCCGAGGAACGCTCTTCCTGCCAAGCTGGGTGCGGAATTCAAGTCCAGATGAAGAGATGATGACCTACGTGATCTGTAACGAATGCGGGGAGCAGTGGTACCATAGCAAGTGGGTGTGCCTGTGACTGCCAACGAGTGTTCTCGTAACCAAGAACCGGAGCGGGTCCCTTTCTCTGGGCACCACCCTTTTATGCTTGGTCTTTAAAATCTTACTCGCACTATAGTCTTTTGTGTGTAATTTTTTTTTTTTTTTAAGTTTATTTGAGGGGCACCTTGGATGGCTCAGTCAGTGAAGCGTCTGCCTTCGGCTCAGGTCGTGGTCCCAGGGTCCTGGGATCAAGCCCCGGATCAGGCTTCCTGCTCGGCGGGGAGTCTGCTTCTCCCTCTGCCTCTGTATTCTCTCTAACTTTTGCTCTCTCTCCAATAAATACATAAAAATCTTTAAAAAAAAAGATTTTAATGTATTTATTGGAGAGAGAGGAAGATAGCAAGAGAGAACACGAGCGGAAGGTGGGGAGAGGGAGAAGCAGGCTTCCCACAGACGCTTACCCAACTGCCATCCAGGTGCCCTTCCAACACTGTATTCTTAAGGAGGGAAAGTCATTCATTGAAGTTCATGCCATGACCACTAAAAGTTGACCTTTTGGGGAGAGAGTAGATGACTGACTGTCTGCTTTGTGGCCACTTAGCCCTTCGCAATACTCAGTGTGGTTTAGAGCAGCTCAACAGGCCCTCTAGAGCCTGTTAGAAATGCGGAGTCCCAGGCCTCACACCATTGAGTCCCAACTCTGCATTTTGGGAGGATCCCCCGGTAATCCCTTCAAGGTGTTCTGGGAAGTGCTGCTTTCTGGGAAGGCCTGCAGTCCTTGGCAGGGCCTGTATATGAGACTTGTCTGGGAACTTTGACAACCACTGATGCTGGGGGGTGGGGCCTTCCCCAGAACACTTGAATCCAGGGGCACCTGGGTGGCTCAGTCATTAAACTTTTGGTTCAGGTCATGTGGGATTGCCTGGGCGGGCTCCCTGCTCCATGAGAAGCCTGCTTCTCCCTCTCGCACTCCCCCTCCTTGTGTTCACTCTCTCGCTGTGTCTCTGTGAAATAAATAAATAAAATCTTTAAAAAAAAAAATTGAATCTAAATGCATGGGGTGCACGGGGTGCAACCCAGGCTTTTTTAATGCCTCAAGTTGTTTTAAGATGCAGGCAGAGTTGAGAACTCCTCACACACAGGCTCTCAAATGATTGTCTCGCAGCCTTGAGAAAAGAATGTCGCTGTGCACTTTAGACCCGAGGAAACAGATCCCCAGAGGCGTTGTGACTTGGCTGAGCCAGACAGCCTTAGCTAGCCCAGCTGGAACCGCTTGCACAGTCTCCCTCCGAACTCACCGTCCAATACCGCCTTAGCACTGACTTCTGAGAAACAAGTTCCTGGCGACATGGGACAAGATGAATAGTGTCTTTAGGATGCACAATTGGATAACCAGGACTTTGTTACTTTCCCCTCTCTTTCCTCACTTTTCTCTCCCTCAAACCATGAAAGTTAGCCTCTGACCCCACAGTTAGAATTTCCCTTCGAGTCCTTCTGCCTTGTCAGAAGAGTTGTATGTTTATTTTTTTAGTTTTTCTGCACAAGTTCTCTCAAGCCTATAAATCATGCATGAAATTGAGTCTCTGATTTAAGGGAGTCTTCGTATTCTCAAGGCCTGTGAGTTTAGATCCGTGGGGGAGGAAAAAAGTTCTCCTAAGCTCTGCAACTGGGACCCTGCAAATTAGATGGATAAAAGATTCCCGAGAGAAAAACCATTAACACACAGGACACGATACATAGAGAAGAAACTCACTGATGAAGATTCCAAGTGGGTGGTTAGAACTTGGGCTTTCGTAATAGCATCTTAAGAAAGAATGATACATTTGTAGAGAAATAACAAGACGAAGGGGGCTTGAGGCTTATAGGGGCCGCAAACTGGGAGGGCACATACATGGTGGGGACTAGTGAACGTAATGGTTCCTTAGTAAGTTTCTTTGGGTAGACCGTTCTTGCTGTTATCCTGAGAAGGTTGTTACCTTCTTCCGGATACAGAATTCACAAGGGGAATTCACGTTCTGCTTTGGGGCAGAGAGCACCTTCTGCATCTGCCTTTTCTCATTCGCTCTTGGCCCAGAATGATCCTGATGCCAGGATAGCATATTTGGGGGGTCACGTGCTCTGAACCCTTTTAGGTCCGAAGTTCCAATTCTGTTTATGCAAAAACAGGCCTTGATCTGTCAGAGGTCGTCCATTGTTGCCTCGGCCTTTGAATCTACCAACATTTCTCTAATAGATGAAGAGGGAATTCCTTCTTTCAGGCTTTTGCAGCGTTGAACCAACCTGTGCAATTGTTTAAGCACAACACGCCTTCTGTGTGATTATAGCAGATTTTGTTCTCTTTTGAGAACTTGTCAAATGTTAACGGTTATGGTTTTAATAAGTTTACTTCGTAGTTCCTCCAAACCTACACATTTTCACCAATTCTTTCCTCCCACGTTCCTGACTTCCTGTGTCAGAGCTCGGAAGGCCTAACCAGATACACAGTTTCCCTGCCTCATGACACAATTCTCCAGACGGTGCCTAAAACTAAAATATGTTCGTGTGTTCAAGTGGGTTTGAAGTAATCCGAGGCCAGCAAGTGCAAATTCTATTTTGATATCTTTTTCTCCCCTCCCTGTGGCTTCCCGGGCCTGCTTATTGTGATGTAACATGCTAGTCTTTGAAAGAGAGATTTGCAAAGTCACCTAAAACTTCAAGTTGCACAAACTGGTTTCATGTGACTTAGTCCGATTTTAAAAACTATTCAGTGGTTATAAAAGAGCACATCACATGAAAACCAAGTGTTCGTGGCATTGTTTGTTTTTTTGTGAGTAGAGGAGTTTTAAAAAAAGGTTTTATGTTGGAATTGTGCAAACTTCGTTCGCAGACAAAAGCATTTGAAATGGAAAGTCCTTCACTTTCCAAAATGTAAAAATCTGGGGAGTCTTTCTCATTTCCTGTGGACTGACTTTTGGAACCAGACATAGGCAAATAGCAATGTGGGTTTTTTTTCTTTGAGCCAATGAGACAGCATTATATTTTTAAGTATAGATAATTGTCCTTTCATATTCTATGTATTACCCACTAAAAGAAAAGGGGTTTTTAAAATTTCTTCTGGGGGAAAGGAGCTTTCGTTTAATTTACAATCACGTTTACAGGAATTGGCAAGTATAGGGGCCCCAAGATGAGGGCTGGGGGTGGCCGCAGGAGCCCACCAGAGCTGATGGACAGTGGCAAGGGGACAAAGGACGAGAGGGGAAGTCACAAGAGCCATTGGGTTCATTAGGGCCCTTGTCAGTCATCATAAGGACTTTGGGTTTCTTCCGAGGGAAGCCATCGAAGGGGAGAGCTCGTAGTGATACAACTTCAGGAGCCTTTCGGAAGTTCCCCTCCGGCTGCTTTGTTAAGTGAGATGGGGAGGGAAGCCAGGATGGGTGCGGAGACACCCAGTCAGGTGGCCACAGCAATGGTCTGGTTGTCACGTGACTGGGTTCAAACAAGAGTACACTAGATGGTCTCCCTGCATCTTTACAGTTGAGAAAATGTCCTTGGCGACAGGGCTCAGGAAATGCCACTCTAAAATCTGGTACCTTCGAGTACCAGGAAGCTGAAGGAAATGGAGTAAGGGCCTGTACCCAGAGGACTGCCTGCCTCTCCCTCGGTCCCCGGGGCAGGTCCCGAGACCCTCCTAGGAGCGGTGCCCTCCCCATACCCAAGGAAGGGAGCATCCCTGGTCTCTGCAGGGTAGGGACACTGAGGGAATCTGAGCCTAGAGGACTTTCTAGGTTTCCCCCTTAGTTCACCCCCTTCTGTCCTATCGCATTCCTCCCTGACCTGCCCCAAAACACACCGGCTTAGCACTCTCTGGGGCTTCATCTCCTTATGAAGGCTCCTGTGTCATGTAAAATTTGTATCAAATGTGAGTGCTTTCCTTTTGTTAACCTGTCTTTCCTTACAGAGCTCCAGCCGAGAAGCTAGATGGGGTAGAGGAAAACCTATTTTTCTCCTTCCTCGTGTTGGCAGTTTTGCAAACGGATGTGTCATCACTTCCAACAACCGCAAACTCCCTACCCGTGACCCATAATAAAGATGAACCAACAGCACAGAAATTCAGCACAATACAAGCGCAGCCTGGATCTTGGTTGCCCTGGTTACGAGGAGTCACTGCATAGGGCATGAGCATCCTCTGTTACACCTGAATCTGGAAGGGCTCTTCGTGCCTTGCCCCACATCACCCCGCTTTTGTCCGGGTTACTTTTTTTAGATAAAACGTTGGATACAATTGCGGCTCTGTCTCTCCCCCAGCACTTCCCGGGATGAGAGGCTCCTTTCATTCCGTATTACCATTTCTAAGCACCACAGCCAGGAAGCCCGCCGCTGGCCGTGCTCCGCTGCCTTTGCGAGGGCGGTGATTTTGTCTTCGTCTCTCTGGTCCGACGGCTTTATTGATAACTGCCCCGTAAATGCAAAATATTTTACACAAATATTTTTATATCTCTCAGGGGTATTTACTGTAAGTGCCTGGATTTATAGAAGGCGTCATCTTGCTTTCAGAAGAGCCCACAGTCCAAAAGGAGAAAGGATGACAGCTTCGCGGAATTCCATCCGCATTACTGCTGCAAATGAGGTTTGCAGAGATGTTGCCGGGCGTTATCAGAAATGCCCCGCGGTGGCAATTGTCCATTGCTTTTATGGCCCCGCGCTGGGGGTGGTGAGGTGATCAACAGCCGTGTCCGAGGCCAAGATGCAGGGGAAGCGCCAAAGACGCTCTCAGTCTAGATATAACGAGCCAGGACAAAGACACCGACCATACCCGGGAGGATCAGGGAGGGCTTCACGGAGGCTGTGATGCTGAGGCTGAATGTTGAGATGAGGTTAGCCAGGCAGAGGAAGGGGGACAGATATTTCATCACCACGTTCGCTAGATTCCTGGCACTTCATCTCCAACCTCCCATTTAACCCGCACAACGACCCCGCCAACATTTGAGAAGTGAGAATCTGAGGCCCAGGGAGATTCGGATAGTCACGCAGGGCTACACGGAGCCAGAGCCAGGTGGGGTGTCATTTGCGGGCTGTTTTCTTGTATATCTGTTTGCTTCCAGAAACGTCCAGACTTCCTATTCGTTCCACTCCAGGTACAACGGTTTCTCAGCTGTGGTTTCAAGGCTCCGCGTGGCCCAGTGCTCTGCATTCCTCCCTCTGATAGTGAGGTCAGCCTGGGTCGCCCGCTCTCCTGACGCGGGACCCTTCCCAAACCTTGTGGCCTGCATGGGGTTTATCGGGTTTTCTGAAAAGTAAGTGATTTGTTAAATACTTAAATTTTAAAATATAAAAACCGTGTAGCTTTTAAAGAGACATTTACATGTTTATATAGTTTTGGAATTTGAAGACTCTAAGTGTATAAATGCAGTTTCAAATACTATTTCCTCTAAATTATCCTGGCCTTTGTATCTCCCCTCTCTGTAGGACCTAGGGAGACTCTATAACAAAGGTAGTAATCAGTTGTGACAAACCAACCAAGCTGTGTCGTATCTTTTGTTAAATGATTGCAAGCATCCTACAGGACAATTAAAAAGATAAAAGCAGGGGCGCCTGGGTGGCTCAGTGGGTTAAAGCCTCTGCCTTCGGCTCAGGTCACATGATTCCAGGGTCCTGGGATCGAATCGGGTCCTGGGATAGAATCAAGCCCTGTATCGGGCTTTCTGCTCAGCAGGGAGCCTGCTTCCTCCTCTCTCCCTGCCTGCCTCTCTGCCTACTTGTGATCCTGTCTGTCAAATAAATAAATAAAATCTTTAAAAAAAAAAAAAAAGATAAAAGCATTTGTTGGACATACTCTTTCTTTTAAAATACGAACAAGGTACAAACAGGAGTAGGTTCCAAGTAGTCATTACTGTTTAAAATGATGGCACATATTTTTAGAAACTTTTTTAAAGATTTCATTTATTTATTTGAGAGAGGGAATTCATATAAGCGGGGGGGGGGGGGAAGGGCAGAGAGAGAGGGAGAAGCGGGCTCCCCACTGAGCAGGGAGCCCCTTCCCTGGCTCCATCCCAGAACCCTGAGTTCATGACCTGAGCCAAAGGCAGCCACTTAAACCTTCTGAGCCACTCAGGCATCTACAACAGCCATAGGAAATTTATAGATCTAATTAATAAACAAATTTAAATATTGCCCATTCAAAAACTTACTATTATCAGAATGTATTCACCTGGGTGGGTGGAAACAAAAGATTAAGACATTTCCACAGCTGCCCAGTGAGGTCCGAGCACACAGAACTGCAACCCACTTTCCATTCTCTTGCCTCCAACCACGGCTCGGCTGGGGCTTGGCCAGTCGCTGTGCTGCTTCGCTCTTACCCAGGGCAGGGGAACCAAGTGCTCCTCTGTGCGGGCAAGCTGAGGTAGATGGTCCCCCACATCCGACTAGAAAGAAGTCCCAGGTGTACGTGGAGTGCTGGTGTCTCTGAGCCCACCAGGTGTCTTGTCTTGTCCTTAGTGTCTCTCAGACCGAGGACTTGCAGCTTTACAGTTTTGGTTGTTCTGGGGTTTTTTGTTTTTGTTTTTTTTTAAGATTTTTATTTTATTTTTTTTTTTGAGGTTTTTTTTCTTTTTCTTTTTTTTTTTTTTTTTAAGATCCCATTTATCTGTTTGACAGAGAGAGAGAGAGCACAAGCAGGGGGAGCGGGAGGCAGAGGGAGAGGGGGAAGCAGGCTCCCCACTGAGCAGAGAGCCTGATCTGGGACTCGATCCCAGGACCCTGAGATCATGACCTGAGCTGAAGGCAGCCACTTACCCCGCTGAGCCACCCAGGTGTGCCTGTGGTTTTGTTTTCATGCGACAGATGTATGCCTATCCCCCAGCTTGGTGACTTCTCACAAATTGCCTGGCGGAGAGCTTGCAGTCATGTTAGTGGGTTTCTGTGCCATTTGAACTGAGGCGGCGGCTAAAGGTCCTGAGGGTTCCTTTTGGGTGAAATGAAAACTTTCAAAAATCAATTGTGGCGAAGGTGACACTGCTCCTCGAATGTGCTAAACACTGTCAGATCATACACTTGGAACTGGCGAATTGTGTGGTGTGGGAATTAGCGCTCAGTAAATAAAGCTGTTATTAAAAAAAAAAAAAAATGAGGGGTGCCTGGGTGGCTCAGTGGGTTAAGCCTCTGCCTTCGGCCCAGATCAGATCTCACGGTCCTGGGATCGAGCCCCGCATCAGGCTCTCTGCTCAGCTGGGAGCCTGCTTCCTCCTCTCTCTGCCTGCCTCTCTGCCTACCTGTGATCTCTCTGTCAAATAAATAAATAAAATCTTAAAAAAAAAATGAACTGAGGGAGGAGATTTCTAAGTAGGACCTCTACTGGGTATTTATCTCAGCGAATCATTCTGAACCGTTAGTATATTCATGCAGTAACTGACATATGTCGCAGTGGAGACATAATGGTGGTCGCTTTCAAAGGGGCCTTGCGGGAGCCTCCCCCGCCAGCTCGAGGCCTCGGCCCAGGCAGTCTGCCCCGCCCCAGCCTTTGCATTTCCGCGTAGAAAGCCCCTGCCTCTCGCAGTCACAAAACAAACCAGGGCTAAAGCTTCCATCCACAGTCGCAGCTCCCTATGTTTCCTCCCTGTTTCTCAAGCCACAGACTTGAGCTGCACCGTGAATGACATCAAGCCCCTAGAACACAGACGGTCTTCTCACGTCACCCCAGAGCTGTTGCCATTTACGTCCTGGTCCGATCTGTACTTTGAAAAGAAACTGCAGATAGATTGACTACCTCACAGCGAGGCCCTGGCATCAGCGGCATCAGCCAGACCTGGGAGCAAATACAAAAATGCACCCCCTCACCCTCCCCCCCATCTCAGACCCGTTGAATCTGAATGTACGTCTTCACAAAGCCCTCAGTGACTCCTCACAGCGCAAATTACTGCTTGTGAACGCTCTCTTGTCCACGGGAACCGGGCCTGGGGACTCAGCCTTCCCCCTTATGCTTTTGGATGAAATGCTCGAGTTCCTAGCTAACACGTGTCTCTCCACTTGTCCTGGTCACCAACCACGTCCACTCTCCACACTACTAAATCCAAGCGACAGTCCTCAGCCCTGAAACTTGTCAGCAGCATTTGAGACGCTGGCCTCCTTGGGAACACTCTTCACGTGGCTTGTGGGAGGTTGTACTCTCTCCGGTTTTCCCTCTTACCGGCCACTCTGTCTCAATATTATTGCTGCTTCCACATTATTTTCCTGACCTCTTAACTTTGGAGTGTCCAGAATTTAGTCCCCGGACACCTCTATCTATACTCCCTCCTTTGTTGATCTATCTAGTTCCATGGCTCTCTGTACCATCTATATGCTGATGACCCCCCCTCTTTATCTTCGGGCTTGCGTCTGTCCTCTGAATCCCAAGTCCCGAAATCTAACAGCCTACTTGAGACATCTGACAAGCATGTCGAACTTCATATGTTTCAAATCAAGCTTCTGATCTTCTCTCCAACACTACTTCTCCACTTAATAGGAACCCCATAGTTGAATAACTTAAGCTAAATACCTTGGAGGTATGATCAAGTCCTTTCTTTCCCTTCCTTTGAACTTCCAATCCATCAACAAATCTTTGTGGCTCTATTTCAAAGATTAAGAAGCCCAACTTAAAAATGGACAAAAGATTGGGGCGCCTGGGTGGCCCAGTTGGTTCAGCGTCTGACTCTTGATTTTGGCCCAGGTCATGATCTCAGAGTTGTGAGCTCGAGCCTGGGGGCACCTCCCTCTCTCTCTCTAAAAAAAAAAAAAAAAAAAATTAAAAAAAGATGGGCAAAAGATTTAAATAGACATTTCAACAAAGAAGATCAAAGAAGATACAAGGATGTCCAATAAGCACATGAAAAGATGCTCAACATCATTGGGGCACCTGGGCGGCGCAGTCGTCAGTTAAACTCTTGATTTTGGCTTAGGTCATTATCCCAGGGTGGTGAGATCGAGCCCTGGTCTGGCTCCACCCTTAGTGCAAAGTCTGTTCACGATTTTCTCTCCCTCTCCCTCTCCCTCTGCCCCAACCCCCTACTCTCTCTCTCTAAAATAAATCTTTTTTTTTTTTTAAGATTTTATTTATTTGAGAGTGAGAAATGCACGTGAGCATGTGGGATAGAGCACAAACGGTGGGAGGGGCAGAGGGAGAGGGAGAAGCAGACACCCTGCTGAGCAGGGAGCCCTGATGTAGGCTCGATCCCAGCACCCCGGGATCATGACCTGAGCCAGAGGCAGATGCTTCACCCACTGAGCCACCCAGGTACCTCTGTTTGTTTTTTCCTTCCTTCCTTTGAGAGGGAGAGAGAAGTGGGGGGAGGGGCAGAGGGAGAGAGAAAAATCTTTCTTTCTTTCTTGAAGATTTAATTATTTAATTTATTTAGAGAGAACCCGTGCAGGGGAGGGAGGGAGAGAATCTCAAGCAGACTCCCTGCTGAGCCCGGACGCAGATGCAAGCTCCCAGCGGTGAGATAATAACCTGACCAAAATCAAGAGTCCGCCGTTTAAGCAACTGAGCCACCCAGGCGCCTCTAGGATTTCATATTTGATCTCCTTTTCCTTATTTATTTCTGGTGACAATGCTACTGAACACTAAAATGGAAAACAGTGTACTAAACAGGGAAAGATTGGGGCACCTGGGTGGCTCAGTCGGTTAAGCATCCAACTCTTGATTTTGGCTCAGGTCACGATCTTGGGGTTTGGGGATGGAGCCCCATGTCCAACTCTGTGCTGGGTGTTGAGCCTGCTTGGGATTCTCCCTCTGCCCCTCCCCCTGCTCTCAAATTCTCTCTCTCTCTCTCTAAACAAAGGAAAAAAAGGGAAAGTTTATAAGACAGCACACTAGATATGGTGGCAGAAAACATAATGTGGTCAGATTCTGGATATTGTTAACAGCTTTACTGAGGCATAATTTACACGCAATGACATTCACTCAGTTTAAGTACACATACTAATGAATTGTAGAGAGTTTGCACAGTTTTCCAGAGTGGTGCAGCCTTCACCACAATCCAATTTTAGAATGTTTCCATCACCCCAGTAGAATCCCTTGTGCCCATTATAATGCACTAACTTCCTAGTGCCACCTTCAACCCCAGGCAACTACCCATCTGCCTCTGTCCTTATGGATTTGCCTGTTCCAGACATTTCATATAAATGGAGTCACAGGAAGCATGTGGTGTTTTGTGGCTGGCTTCCTTCCCTTAGCAAACGTTCCCCAAATTCATTCCTGTCACAGCACGATGCCAGTACTTCATCCCTTTGTATTACTGAGCAGTAGTTTTTTGTTTTTGTTTTTTTTTGACTGGATAGACCATAATTTGCGTCCATTCACCAGATGATGAACATCTGCGTTGTTCCACTTTTTGGCTATTATGAATGATGCTGCTGTGAACATTTGTATACAAGTCTTTGTGTGGGTCTTGGGTATGTACCAAATTGCCGGGTTGTATAGTAAAATTGTGTTCGATTTTTTAAGAAACTGCCCAACTGTTCCCCAAAGTGCCTGTACCATTTCACATCCGCACCGTCAAAGTACAAGGGTTCTCACTTCTCTATATCCTCACCAACACTTATTTTCCCGTTTTTTAAATTATAGCCATCCTAGTGGGCATGAAGCGGTATCTCATGGTGGTCTTGATTTATGGTTCCCCAGTGATTAATGATGTTGAGCATCTTTTAAAAACAAAACAAAACAAAACAAAACAAAACACAACTTTCTCAAATATATAAATAAAATCCTTAAAAGATATATAAAATTCTTTCTATTTGTTGTTTTACTTTCCAGAAGGCCCTACTAGTCATAGGTAAGGAACGTATTTGAAAGAGTTGTTTGGTGATATTGCCGCTGTTGAGTTTTTCTGTGTATTACAGATTGTGCTTGGCTGTATGTCGGTAATTCTAAAAGTGCCTCTTTGAAAATAATCATCCCCCAAATTACATATATAAACATTATTTGCAACTTATAAGTTTTTTTTTTTTTATTGGTTTTTAGTATATTCACAAAGTTGTACAACCATCACCATCATCTAATTCCGGAACATTTCCATCACCCCCCACCAAAAACACCTTAAACCCATTAGTGGTTACTTGCCATTCTTCTCTCCCTCGAGTCCCTGGGAACCACTAACCTAGTTTCTGTCTCTAAGTATTTGCCGACCCTGGACATTCCACATCAGTGGAGTCATGTAATCTGTGGCCTTTTGTGTCTGGCTTCTTTCACATGTTTTTTTTGTTTTGTTTTGTTTTAACTCGATAAATAAACCATATTTTACTAATCAAGGGGACTGTACTGGCCTTTATTTAAGGCGCAGCTTTAATTGAATTTACATACATAATTTAACACTTACGTCTGTCATAATTGCACTTCTTCAAATTTTTATGTCAATATAATCACATGTTAAAACTTGACATTTTGAAAGACAAAAAAAACCCCCACTCATCTACAAGATAAAGGTCACAAGTTTTTTTTCTTTAAGAAAAGGGAAATATATGGGGCACCTGGGTGGCTCAGTGGGTTAAAGCCTCTGCCTTCCACTTGGGTCATGATCCCAGGGTCCTGAGATTGAGACCCGCATCGGGCTCTCTGCTCAGCGGGGAGCCTGCTTCCCCCCTCTCTCTCTGCCTGCCTCTCAACCTACTTGTGATCTCTGTCAAATAAATAAATAAAATCTTTAAAAAAAAAAAAAGAAAAGGGAAATATGGATATTTTCCACCACTTATTTTAGTTGGCGAAGTAGAGTTCAATCAGCTCTCATCACTATAACCACTGTTTCAGTAAAGACTTGTAGCCATTGCTTAGTGAGGACCAAAGTGAGGAATTCTTAGCAACCTGTTGGATCAGTGTTTCTTCCCTTGCACATCTTCTTCCAAACACACATACCATGTGGTATAAAATTATTGTGCCTCTGAATTAAATGGCTTGAAAACAAAAAGAATTACATGGCTTATTTTATTCATTCATTCATTCATTCATTCATTTATAGGATTTCATTTATTCATTTGACAGAGAGGGAGATAGCACAAGCAGGGGGAGCAGCAGAGGGAGAAGCAGGCTCCCTGCTGAGCAGGGAGCCCAATGCAGGACTTGATCTCAGGACTCCAGGATCATGACCTGAGCCAAAGGCCGAAGCCTAACTGATGAAGCCCCCCAGGCGTCCATTATATGGCTTGTTTTAAAGTAGTCAGTTCCTCACACAATTTATTATATCTCTAGGCAGAGAGATTTCACACTTAGCTTGTCCTGTGAATTTTCTCCATTCTGTCTCTCCTCTATTTTATCACGGCTTTGTAAGTTATTTGTAGATATGGTTTTTCCCCCTTGATTGTCCTTTAAGTTCCTTGTGTACATCTTAGGTATGTCTGTATCCCTCAAAGGCCCAGGATGAACTCTGGGCATGGTAGATGCTTAATGCAATTTTGTAAAATGGGTTTTTGCTTAGAGTGGAATTTCAGTGAGTTCATATGTGTTTCTCTTCTATATCTGCTGCCCCATACTTTGGAAGCACTGTATGTAACTCTAATAAAACTGGATCACATGTTACGATGGTTAATGTTTCAAACCCACTCTTCAAAAAAAAATAATTTATTCAAAATAAATTTATTTCATTCATGTTATGGCATTTGAAACTTACCAAATTAATGAAAGAGAGCCCTGAGTCATAAGGGTTGTGTTAGATTGTATTATTGCTCAAGTATTTGATGACCTTCCCAGTGAGACAATTCTGGAAAACCATACCACTTAGATCAAATTTGCCATGTGATTTGCACTGCCCTATCCCTTTAGAAGGATTGTACATCCTAGTGTGTAACTTGCTTTGGCCAAGGACACACGGGTGGAAATGATGCATGTCACTTCCAGGTAGAAGCTTGAAGAGCCAACCAGCCAATGAGAACTGCAGTGTATCAGATGGGCTTCTCCGTTAGCTCAGGTTTATCCGCCCGGGTCCAGAGGGAACATAACATGGAATGGAACCACAGCTGACCTGTAACAGACATTAAGGTGAGAAATAAATCTTTGTTTTTATAAGCCACTGAGATTTGGTGGGGGGTGGGAGGGTCCACCTTTGTTTCCTTTTATCTTTTCTTTTCTTTTTTCAACCACAGCATGGCTAAGCCTAGACTGATCAACACAAAAGTGTTAAGGGAGATGTAACTCCAATTACCTGAACGTATATTACAACACAGGAAGTTTGCAGTAGATGATCTGTAGGATATCTTCTGACTTTGTACTGTTCAGAGTTTGTACAGTTGAGCCTTGAATAGCATAGGTTTGAACTGCTCAGGTCCATTTATACATGGATTTCTTAAAAAAGATTTTATTTGTTTATTTGACAGAGAGAGAGCACACAAGTAGGCAGAGAGGCAGGCAGAGGGAGAGGGAGAAGCAGGCTTCCCACTGAGCAGAGAGCCTGATGCAGGGCTTGATCCCAGGACCCTGGGATCATGACCTGAGCCGAAGGCAGATGCTTAACCAACTTGAGCCCCCCAGGTGCCCCTAAACATGGATTTTTAAAAAATAGAAATACAGTTGTAGTACTGTAAATATATTTTCTTTCTTATGATTTTCTTAACATTTTCTTCTCTCTAGCTTACTTTATTGTAAGAACACAGTATGTAATACATATAACATACAAAATACATGTTAATCAACTGCTTATATTATTGGTAAGGCCTCTGGTGAACAGTAGGCTATTAGTAGTTAAGTTTTGGGAGAGTCAAATGTTACATGCGGATTTTTGACAGTATGGGAGTCAGTGCCCAAAGTGCCACATTGTTCAAGTGTCAACAGTAGTTTCAAATAAAGACATCACCTCGTTCTAACTTAGAAAAGGCATTTCTTGGGGGAGGTACTGAATTGTTCTAAGAGGCAAGGCTGGAGTATTGAGTTTGGACAGCGGACAGAAACAATGGGAGTCCACAACATGAATGGCCCACTGCCAGGTGCTAGGTACGGCCACTGGCCCCATCTGTGGTCACTGGATACCAGGGGCCACGACTGCACGTGCCAGAATGAGCTTCCACCTCTTCCAGCATCTCTGTGTTCCCTGCCTAAGATTCAGATCTTCAAAGAGAGTATCTGATTGGCCAGTCTTGGGTCTCATGCCCTGTGTCCTTGTTGCCAGGGTTCTGGAAGAGCAGGTATCTAAGTATCTGGCCTTTAGAGCTATTATAATGAAAAGACTCACAAAACCGTTGTCTCCCGAACAGAAGGGCCTTCAGGTGCTAAGCAAAACCTCTTCTCCCCAACCCTCCGACACTCCCAGAAGATAAGAAAACTTTACAACTCCTAAGTGTATTTCTTCCTGAGGCAGGCTTTCCTTTTCTCCACTAAGCTATTCCCATTTTCTGTTATGTCTATTTATAAATGTTTTCTAATTTTGCTATTGGAATTGGTATCTTTTTGAATTTTCATTTCCTGTGTTTGTCGGTTATATAAATGGAATTTATTTTTGTTAACATTTTTTTATCTAGCTACTCTCTCGGTCCATTTGGGCGGCTATTACAAAATACCATTGACTGGGAGGCTTATAAACCACAGATATTTATTTCTTACAGTTCTGGAGGCTGGGAGACGCAGATCTACTGGCAGACTTGGTGTCTGTTGAGAGCCCATGTTCAGGTTCATCTATGGCCCTATTTTCACGGTGTCCTCAGATGGTGGAAGGGATGAGGGAGTTCTGTGAGGTGTTTTGTTTGTTTGTTTGTTTTAAAGATTTTTTATTTATTTATTTGACAGAAAGACAGAGAGAGATCACAAGTAGGCAGAGAAAGAGGAGGAAGCAGACTCCCCACTGAGCATAGAGCTGGACACGGGGCTTGATCCCAGGACCCTGAGATCATGACCTGAGCTGAAGGCAGATGCTTAACCCACTGAGCCACCCAGGCAGGCGCCCCTGTGAGGTGTTTTTAATAAGGGCCCTGATCTCAGGGTGAAGGCTTCACCCTCATGACCTAATCACCTCCCAAAGGCCGCACCTGCTGATACCATTACATTGAGGGTTAGGATTTCAACCCCTGGATTTTGAGGGGACACCAGCATCTAGTCTACAGTAAGCTGCCTTGTTGAATTCTCTGAATGGTAAGTTTTCTATAGAGTCCTTTTGAATTTCCAGGCATGTTGTCTGTGTTGAATACAGTTTCGTTGCTCCCTTTGCAATCCTAGTACTTGTTCTTTCTTTTATTTCTGTGTGCTATGCCCTCCAGTGCCGTGTAAATAGAGTCCTTGCAGCAGACACAGTTCTCATTTTCCTGTTTTCAAGGGCATACTTATAGAGTGCCTGGGTGGCTCAGTTGGTTAAACATCTGAGTCCTGATTTTGGCTCAGGTCATGATCTGAGGGTTGTGAAACTGAACCCCCTCAGTGGGCTCCATGCTGAGCGTGGAGCCCACTTGGGATTCATTCTCTCTCTCTTTCTTGCCCTCTGATTCTCCCTATCTCTAAAAGAAAAGGGGGTCATACTTATAGATTTTAACCATTAAGAATGACATTTGGTACCGGTTTTTAGGAGATACTCTTTGTGAGGTTAAGGAATCTCCCTTCTCTTCCTGGTTTGCTGAGATCACCCATCACGAGTGGGTGTTGAATTTTATTGAATGCATTCTCTTCTTCATCTGTGGACTTGATTGTGTGCTTTCTTTTCCCTTTAAACTATTAATATTTTTGTTTTGAGAGAGAGTGCACGCATATGCACCAACAGGGGTGGGGTGGGGCAGAGGGAGAGGAGAGGGAGAACCATCAGCAGGCTTCACATCCATATAGAACTGAAGCAGGGCTCGGTCCTACGATCCTGAGACCATGACCTGAGCTGAAATCCAGAGTTGGACGCTTAACCAACCAAGCCACCCAGGTGCTCCTGAACTGTTAATGTTAAAACACCCTTGCATCCCTGGGCACCTGGGTGGCTCAGTGGGTTGAGGCCTCTGCCTTTGGCTCGGGTCATGATCTCAGGGTCCTGGGATCGAGCCCCGCATCGCCCCTCTCTCTGCCTGCCTGTCTACTTGTGATCTCTCTCTCTGTCAAATAAATAAATAAAATCTTAAACAAAACAAACAAAAAAACACCCTTGCATCCTTGAGATACACACAAATTGGCAAGACATTAAATTATATTGTTTTCTTTTCTTTTGATTATTAGTCAGTTTTTGTTGCCTCTTTGCATGCCTAATATTTTTTGTTGAGTGCCGGACGTTGTGTATAAATGCTCTAGATGGTATCTTCCACGGCTGAGGGTTCCCTCTGTCCTCTATTAGGCAGAGAGGGTGAGAGATTTAACGCTTTAGCCCAATCAGGGGTTGGGTTTAGAATGAGCCTGGCTCCAGCTACGGCCGGGAGCTTGTACAAACTTGGATTATTATGTCTACCAGGATGGCCATGAGGGGAGGAGATGAGAGAGTAAGAAGTTGATTATGTGAGTGCAATAGTGTTCTCAGATTTCAACCAAGAAGGGCAAGGAAGCTGCCAATGGGTGTTGGGTACTCAGACACCTGGGGGCGGGGAGGTGGGAAGAGGAACACTTCCACATTACCGTCCTGGGTTCTAAGAACAACACGAAGTTCTGGATGTGTCTGTGGGTTTGGGAGGGCTTCTGTTTAAAGGGAAAAGTTGCAAGATACCTGAATTTTTGTCTTGCCTAACTATAATAGCCAAAGGCAAAGATTACATTTGGATGCCATAGAGGTACTTCTAAAGGGTGCTTACAATTACTTTGCTAAAAAATTTCTACTTATTGTTCAAAAAAAATACGGTAACATGGAATTCAAAATATAAATAAAAATTACCCAGAATCCTGCTGCCCTAACAATTCAACTGTTTTGGTTTTCCTTGCTGCTTACCATTCCTTTTTAAATAAACACTCTTATGGAGAAACACACACACACACACACACACGCACACGCACACTCACACACATACTTTTTATGTAACCTAACCATGGTGTGTGCCTGGAAGGTTCCTTCTACTGCCTCTAAAAGTGAAGTTCAGTTTATAACTCACATTCATCAGGAAATCAGCAAAGGGATCAGATTCCCCACTTTATCTCTGAATTGTAATGCCTATTCCATTCTGCCACCTGTAATTACCGGAGTTAAGCTATGTTTAGAGTGTGGTAGAAAAAGAGCATCACTATTCAAAATGCCCTTAATACTTTTAAGAGAATACATTAGAGCTAGCTGTGGCTGAAGAAACAATTATAATTTTGGTTTTTCCATCAATTTTGAAGATTTCCTAATAGTTTGCATCTTTTCTTTATTTAGACTTTTTTGAGTGCTACTATGTGCTAGGTTCTTAGGAAACCGCTTATCTCTCAGCTGGTACCCCCCTTCCACAGCCCTTCCCACTGCTGCTTGCTCATCTTGAGGGCTCAGCACAAGTCCCCGGATTTATGCCTTCTCGGGTACCCTCCCCCCGTATTCCCACTGACTGCACCTTGTTTATTTCCTTCAAGGACCTTAATCTAGTTGTAACTGCACGTGTGTTTAGTTGCTTACTCAGTGTTTCCCTCACTCTTCTGAGCTGCCCTGAGAAAGGGATTGGATCTATTTCATTCACGGAGGAAAGGTCATATGTTATGAACACAGCTGGTAGATGGGAGCAAAAATTCAGGGAGGGTGCTTGGGGACACCCCTTGAGTTCCTTCTGCATCTTATCTACCACTGTATTACCAGTACCTGGCACAGTGTGGCCACTCTATATATTTGTTGAATATATAAGTATTAACATGAAATGACTTTTCATTTCCCAGAAAATCTTAAGACCACCCAAGGGAAGAGGGTAGATGTGTGTCTATACCGCAGGCATTGGAAGGGTTTGGGCTGATGTGGTGGTTACCCACAAACTTGGGGGGCGCCAGGTGGAGGAAGTTTTTTTTTTTAAGATTTTATTTATTTATTTGATAGAGATCACAAGTAGGCAGAGCAGCAGGCAGAGAGAGAGGGAGAAGCAGACTCCCTGATGAGCAGAGAGCCCAATGCAGGGCTCGATCCGGATCATGACCTGAGCTGAAGGCAGAGGCTTTAACCCACCGAGCCACCCAGGCACCCCTGGAGGAAGCGTCTTGGTGGCTTTTGATTCCGAGGTGGCCATTCAACATTAGCCATTGTATAGAGCTCATGGGACCCATGAAGGAATATATGTTCTATCATGGTTGCAAGTCAGACTTTCTCCATTTGATTGTAACAAGCTGAAGATTGCAAATCCTGAGAGTTTCTTACTGACGATCTAGAGATTAAGGATGATGGTACCATTCATTCATTTTCTGATTTACTACTCCTTTTCAATATTTATTGAAATATTTCCATATTAGGGGCGCCTGGGTGGCTCAGTGGGTTAAAGCCTCTGCCTTCGGCTCAGGTCATGATCCCAGGGTCCTGGGATCGAGCCCCACATCGGGCTCTCTGCTCAGTGGGGAGCCTGCTTCCACCTCTCTCTCTGCCTGCCTCTCAGCCTACTTGTGATCTCTGTCAAATAAATAAATAAAATCTTTAAAAAAAAGTGTTTGAAATATTTCCATATTTACCAAATATTTATTTATTTATTCAATATTGAAAATAAACATTGAAATTACTCAATACTTATTTATATAAGAAATGTTTCCTGGGCACCTGGGTGGCTCAGTTGGTTAAGCATTTGCCTTTGGCTCAGGTAATGATCCCAGGGTCCTGGGATCAAGCCCTGCATCACGCTCCCTGCTCAGTGGGGAGTCTGCTTCTCCCTCTTCCTCTCCCCCTCCCCCCAGATCACGTGCACTCTCTCCCTCCCTCTCTCTCTCTCATGTGCTCTCTCTCTCAAATAAATAAATAAAATTGTAAAAAAAAGAAAGAAAGAAAGAAAGGAAGAAAGAAAAAAAGAAAGAAAGAAAAGTGTTTCCTCCACCGGACTGGGATTTTTTTTGCCTTCATATACTATTGATAACATTCTTTATCACTTATTGTATGTTGTTACATATTTTCACTCTGACGTTAAAGCCAAATATAATGCATTTCGAATTACTTTTTATGCTTTTCTTTCTTTTTAGTACAGCTATGCAAGTACATCTATGTAATACTGAGAACAAATCTCTTATTTTGGTCAACGATTTAGGGAAAATATCAAATTTCTGATTCTTGAGATAGGTCATTTAATGGTCAAATTGCCTACCATGGAGTTCTATGTTTTTCCTTGTATGTGAAATGTATAATCAGTTCAGCTAGGTCAGTATTTATGAAACCTGAGTTTGGGGCCCACTTATTTATAGGTTTTCCTCAGAGATACCAGACATGATTTCTTTCAGACTCCAGCTGGAAATGGGGTATTAACTCCCAGTGCTCACAGTGGTAAGTAGGTGTCATTTAACGAAAGAAAACATGAATGCTTAGCAACCTTGATCTCTTTTTCCTCCATGAGTGATGCAATGGATGTTTACAGAATATAAAGACAAAAATCTTAGTTAGATGAAGTGAGTCAAATGAGGTCAATTTTTTTTTTTTTTAATTTGACAGGCAGAGATCACAAGTAGGCAGAGAGGCAGGCAGAGAGAGAGTGGGGGTGGGGTGGGGAAGCAGGCTCCCTGCCGAGCAGAGAGCCCTATGCGGGGCTCGATCCCAGGACCCCAGGATCAGGACCTGAGCTGAAGGCAGAGGCTTTAACCAGCTGAGCCACCCAGGCGCCCCATGAGGTCAATTTTTAAATGTTTTTCATCAATAAACAAGTTCATGGAGCAAAAGAGATAGACACTATCTAACTTGTGTCCTGTTGAGGACCGCACACATCTGACAACAAAAATCCCCCAAACTTGCCCTTCAGGGAAAAATCTTTTGATCCTCCCTACTCTTGCACTGTCAAATCAATCAGGCAAAGAACGGAATGGTGGGAGAGACCTGAATATATGAATATTCTTAAGTGTCAGTTGTCTAGTGTCTAAGTAATAGTTATTTCAGGAAAAGTAACTCCTTATTCTTTTTTCAGGTGCTGACAAAAAGCTATACTCAGATGTTTGTATGCCTTGCTTACATTTTGGAACAGCCCAAGAATCACTGGTAGGACGTTCTTAGAACCCTTTTTTGGAAAACTCTTGAATTTCCCAAGGCTTACTTTAAGATTTCTTTTTTAAATTTGACAGAGAGAGAGAGAGCAGAGTGAGCGAGAGAGAACATGAGTGGGGGGAAGGGGCAGAGGGAGAGGGAAAAGCAGGCTCCCCACTGAGCAAGGAGCCCAGGCAGGACTCAGGGCTCCATCCCAGGACCCCTGGATCATGACCTGAGCCAAAGGCAAGCGCTTAACTGATTGAGCCACCCAGGTGCCCCTTTAAAACTTTTTAAAAATTATTTATTTTTATTTTTATTTTTTTCCCGAGGCTTACTTTAAATCAAGATACAATAATTCTGTAGGAGCTCTTGTTAATAGCTGGTTGGTATTACCAGTTGCAGAAATTAAAGTGCATCACTCCCTGACTATGATATGATATCCAGTTTTCAGGTAGACTTTCCTTAGTGATCCTGTGGATTGCTTGTTGCAATTTAGGTCAATGTACACGACACTATATATTTTTTCTTTGGGAAAATTAATTCTAATGTTCTTATATGTTTTATCGTGTAGTTTTAATTATTTTGTGTTTAAGATAATATCTTTCCCCTCCCTATTTTCAAGAGATTTATATTAAAAAAAAGATTTATAATTTATAAACCTTTACTCATATTTCCTTGGGAAAATATCCTATATGCATTAAAAAATAGATTTCTGGGACGCCTGGGTGGCTCAGTTGGTTAAGCAGCTGCCTTCGGCTCAGGTCATGATCCCAGCATCCTGGGATCGAGTCCCACATCGGGCTCCTTGCTCATCAGGGAGCCTGCTTCTCCCTCTGCCTCTGCCTGCCATTCTGTCTGCCTGTGCTTGCTCTCTCTCCCTCTCTCTCTCTGACAAATAAATAAATAAAATCTTAAAAAAAAATAGATTTCTTTATAAAAGAAAAAGTCATTTAAGCTCAAACTAGAACTCAATCTTTATTACAGATCCCACTGTCCCACTGTTCTAAAATTACCTTTTATACTTGGGAGAAACTCTCCTATATATACTTTTTCTAGTGCTGAATGAAAAGACTACATTAGATTCTTTAGCTGAAAATGACTCCCTAAAGAGCCAGAGGTTATTTAGTGATTGTGGGCCCAGCAAATCATAAGTGAGGTCCTTCTCTTGCAATACAAATAAACGAAATATATCCCACAAAGTATACTTGCTGAGAGGTCAGTAAAAGTCCCTCCAGAGACTTGTATCATAAAAACCATGCCCTCAACTCCATATATAAAGTGAGGGACTCCATATATAAGAAGAGCTTTTCCAATACAGTCTTTCTCCACTACTGCTTTATATTTAGAGATAACAGAGGCGGAATTTAAAAAGATTACGGAAAAGTTTTACATTTACTTTTTATAAAAATTCCTGTTATTCCACGATGTCACAGCTGCTTCCATTTTTCTTCTCCGTTTCCATATTCGTTTTCTTATGGTAATCACAAAAACCTGCGATTGTGCTGTTGCGATCTGTTTATTTCCACTTTACGTAAACTTGTAAAGAGAACTATTATTTCGTGCTCTCTCTCGCCAGGACGCAGCTGAGGACACGAGGAGTCGCCCACCCCAAGAAAATCCATGATTTAGCGCGAAGACAAGCAGTCGGGGAGAGAAGGTGAGGGCGGGCCGTATGGCGGCCTCGAGGCCCCGCCTCCCCGGACCCCACCGCCCAGGCTCCGCCTCCCCGGGCCCCGCCCCGGCCCGCCGCCATGTTGTTCCCTTGGTGCTGGACGTGAGCAGCTGGAGTTGCACAGGGTACCGCTACGGTCTCCTGGCCGCCTACCCCCGACCTTCTCTCCTCGTTGCACCCGGACGAGCCAGTCGGGAGCTCCCCGGGCGTCCTCTGTGTGGCCACGAAGTGAGTGGAGCGCGGACGCCCCTCGGGGCCGGGCGGGGGCCGGAGCAGGGCGCGCCAGCGTCGGGCGCGCGAGCGTCAGGGTCTGGGGGGCGCGTGGGCTCCGAGTGCGGCCTGGCCCTCGGCAGCTGGGGCGGGGGCTGCGCGCGCTCGCGGGGCGATCGTCCGTCTCGGGACGGGGGACGGCTTGTTGCCTCCTGTCTCCTACTGACTGACGCAGGAGAAAAGACGAGTTCCCACACCCACACAACCCGAGGAGAGGGACACACACCCAAACACGCGGGGACACATGGAGAGACGCCCAGACATCTGGAAGACACACACACGCAAGCGCTCGGGGGAAGAGAGATCCATTAACACGGGACGCACACGGACCCAGACGCCCGGGGAGAGCGACACGTACGCACGTTCTCGCGGTGGGGGTGGGGTGGCGTGGGAGAGGTGCACACACACACAAATACCCCCAGCCCCCCGGGGATACACAGATACACCAGCCTTTCCCCCAGCCGTTCCAGGACACACACACGTCCACGCACCCCAGCCCAACCAAACCACACCGTACCCCCGAATGATTAACATAGAGGAAGCAAAGGTGCTCGCACGGTTTGTTTTGGGCGACCTCTGACACGCTGCCTGGGTGAACATTTGCTAACGTGTTAATGGCCACTCAGTTAAGGAGTTTGGAATGTAAAGCCCATGCTGGGGGCTGTTGGCCGTTTGGGGCGTTATCTGATTGAGACTCTGGCTAAGGTTTCAGAATCGTGTTCCTTTCTTCCAACTTCGTATGTCAAGAGGCAAGATGAGAATTTAAAGTGCCGACCAAATAGTTGTGGAGGTATTAGTTGTCTTTTTGTCGTTGTTTTTCTTTTTAAGTGATGATACATCCCGTGACCACGGTTCTTTTGAGGAATGACTTTTCTGCTAGTTTCCAAAATGTCATGTGATCACAGTCTTTTCACAAGATTTCAGCAACCTGATAAAAATCAGTAGAATTTTATTTCTTTTTTAAAATTAAAGGAAAAATCTTTACATGTTTTTCTGTTTCTGATACCATCGTAATGGAAAAAAAAAATCCCTAAATTGCCTGTAGTCTCAAAAACTATCGCGGGTCCAAACTGTAGAGATGAAGGAAACCCAGAATTGTTCAGTTTTTTTCAGCCATTTAAGAAGACTGTGCTTGTGCTCGCTTCGGTAGCACATACACTAAAATAGGATGGCTGTGCTTAGTTTCTCTTTCAGGAGCTTATGTCGAAATTACCATCGCTACTTGTCCGTAACTCTCAGTATCTTATTTAGATCCCCAAATGTAAGACAGTGGTGTGATCCGGATGCTTTAGTATTTTTGCGTAGGCATTGTAGTAAATCCCTCTTGCGTATACTATAATGCTTCTGGTTTGATGACTTATTTTGGAGAGTTTCTGATTTGGGGTTATTTTTGGTTTATCATTTGTGAGGTTAGAGTAGACCAACGAAAACTAAGAACATCATTGGCCTCGGCTCTCTTGGAGGTTGGGGAAATACGTTAGTGCTCTTCCTGTTTTCCATTCTTGTGCTTTTCATTTCTTTCTATCCCCACCACTCTTTCCATGTAGACTGTAGTACTCTGGAGGCCTGAAGCCACGTTCCTTTGATTCTAGAAGTTAATTTTTAGCCTCCCCTTGTTACTCACCATTTCTTGGGCGGTCACTCTGGCACTGGATGTTATAGTGCATATAATTCCTGTTCATACATCATTTCACTTAATTTTCACAACAGTTTTCTGATATTAGCTCCATTTTACTTGTGAGGAATTTGCTGGGGGCATAGGAAGGTTAGGTCTGTTTCCCAGGTAATACAAGTAGGGAAGAGGGCAGAGCCAGGATTCAAGGCAAGCCTTTGTGAGTTTTGTTTTGTTTTCATTCATTCTTTTTTTAAAAGATTTTTAAATGTATTTATTTGAGAAAGTGAGAGCGAGAGAGATATCGGAGAGGGAGAAGCAGACTCCCCACTGAGCAGTGAGCCTGATGCGGGGCTCGATCCCAGGACCCCGAGATTATGACCTGAGCCAAAGGCAGACGCTTAACCAGCTGAGCCCCACAGGAACCCCCTTTTGTGAGTTTAGAGCTGTAGTTCTCACCCTGGAGACATTTGACAAAGCCTGCGGGTGATATTGATTCGCACCTGAGAGGGAGTGCTGCTGGCTGGCATGTAGTGGGTTGAGGCTGTGGGTGCTGCAGAGCGTCCTAGAGCGCACGGCACAGCCGTCCACAACGCAGAGTGGTCTGGCCCAAAGTGTCCCTAATGCCAGGATTGAGAAACCCTGCTCTACAGCAGTCTGTGTAACTCCGGGGCTAACACGTTTCAGGGCTTCTGTAGTTCTTCAACTGCAATGTCATTTTTCCTATTTAGGATACCTCCTAATCATTTTTAAGAAAGAGCAGTGGGGAAAATTTAAGAACTTGAAGAATTTCCCTTGACCAAGAGACCTATTCATTCATTTGAGAGACTAAGGAGGGAGCAGATCATTTCTGATAACAGAATCTTTTCTTTTTAAAGATTGATTGATTTATTTTAGAGAGTGCATGTATGCGGGTGGAGGAAGGGGCAGAAGGAGAGGGAGAGAAAATCCTCAAGCAGACTCCCCTCCGAGTAGGGGAGATCCATGCAGGCAGGGCTCTATCCCAGGACCCTGAGGTATTGACCTGGGCCAAAATCAAGAGTCAGACCAGCTGACTGAGCCACCCAGGTGCCCCCAGAATTTTTTTTTTTTAAGAGGTTTTATTCTTTCATTTTAGAGAGAGTGACCTAGCATGGGAGCAGGGGAGGGGCAGAGGAAGAGGGAGAGAGAATCCCAAGCGGACTGCGCTGAGCGTAGAGCCTGCCACCAGGCTTGATCCCACAGCTGTGAGATCATGACCTGAGATGAAACCAAGAGTTGGGTGCTCAGTTGAGCCACACAGGCGCCCCCAGAATCGTTTTTTTTTTCTTTTTTTAGGGCAAAAGTGTCAAAAAGAACTTGAGAGCCATTTCAGAGCTGTTGAAATAGACTTATGGGTTTGGTTTCTGAATTATTCCAGTTGTCCATAAACACCGGCAGTCTGTTGGGCACTGATAGGAAGGTGCTGGTGATATGAAGGATAATAGGGAGTCACCAACTCTGTGAAGCTTACAGCCTAATCATAATCATAAGAGCAGATTCTGACTCTGTCCGAGAATAAAATTTATTGCCTGGGCTACTCAAGGTCAGAGGCTAGGTGTCATTAAGAAACAAAACAGGGGCGCCTGGGTGGCTCAGTGGGTTAAAGCCTCTCTGCCTTCAGCTCAGGTCATGATCCTGGGGTCCTGGGATTGAGCCCCACATCAGGCTCTCTGCTTAGCAGGGAGCCTGCTTCCTCCTCTCTCTCTCTCTCTTTCTGCCTGCCTCTCTGCTTACTTGTGATCTCTCTCTGTCATATAAATAAATAAAATCTTAAAAAAAAAAAGAAAGAAACAAAACAGCTGTACACCAACTCACAGGTACCTGTAGGCCATTTACTGTGACTTAGGTAAAATGGGGAAACAGTTGATGTACTTCTTTTTTCTCTCTCTCTTTTTTAAGATTTTATTTATTTATTTATTTATTTGAGAGCGAGAGCGAGAGCAAGAGAGAGAGAGATCACAAGTAGGCAGAGCAGCAGGGAGAGGGAGAAGCAGACTCCCTGCTGAGGTAGGAGCCCAATGTGGGGCTCACTCCCAGGACCTCAGGATCATGACCTGAGCCAAAGGTAGACGCTTAACCGACTGAGCCCCTCAGACGCCCCTGATGTGTTTCTGATAGCTTTTTAGGTTGACCACATCTGAATATTTACAAGAATCAAATCAAGAAGCCATTCTTGTTGAGCATAAAATTCTTCCTTACATTTAGCCTTAGTAGGCAGTAGTTACACATGCATTTTATAATGGAAATCAAGAAATAAATGAAAAAAATTTTTTTAAGATTTTATTTCTTTATTTGACAGAGATCACAAGGAGGCAGAGAGGCAGAGAGAGGGGAGGACGCAGACTCCCTGCGGGGCAGAGAGCCCGATGTGGGGCTCGATCCCAGAACCCTGGGATCATGACCTGAGCCGAAGGCAGAGGCTTTAACCCACTGAGCCACCCAGGCGCCCCTAAATGATGAAATTTTTTAAAAAAACGACCTTTGCATCGTTTTTTTTTCTGTTGTTTTCCAGCCATTTCACCATACCTGTCTTAAGATTAGGCCCTTCAGTATATGTATTACTTCATTGTGGTGGTCAGTGTAACTGTTAGGGGAACTTTGGGGGTAAGTGATTCAGAGGAGGAGTCCAAAGGTTTGACTGTCTCTTTAGGCATCGCTGTGAAAGTGTTATTCATGAAGCCAAGGTGGCATGCTTTGTGGGTAGCTTTGCTTTGGACTCCTGCTAATGGACAGCATGTTCTCTGTTAATTATAGATTTCTCTGTCTCTTATCAGGAGTTATCTCCTGTGGGGTGAAGGGGATGCTGAATTGTACACCTAAAAATGACTGCTATCGAATGGGATCTGGCAAAGGGATATATGTGTTCTTTCCTGATGGGAGGGATTTCATTCTGGGAAGGGTCAAGAGGAATGGGTGCAGGAAGAACCCACGCTGGCCTCAGAGGAGGTTTACTGCGCCTGTAGTTGGCTTGCTGCTCGGTCACGTTAGGTCACCGCGTTTCTTTCTTTGTGAAATGAGATGGTTGCACTTGACGATCTCCGTGAGATTATATGACACCAAATAGAGACATCACGTTACCGGCTTCTGGGTAGTTCTGCTCCAGGCAACATGCTGGTTAAGCAGCAGGAAGAAGTGAGCCAAATAGAAGTGTGCTTGTGTGTTTGAGAAACGCGTCTCACTTGAAAGCTAACTAGGTAATAAATTTCTTAGTCAAAACCAAGGACGAGAAAATAGGGCTTAGTCAAGTAGGTCATCAACAGAGAACATTTATTAAGGATTGGGGGGGGCGATGAACTCATAAAATGCCTCATGGAGTTGGGAAAGCAGTGATGGAGAGGCACGTTCTGGATACCTGAGGGAGGAGGCCTGGGGGCCCCGTGTGTAAGCAGGGAGAGGAGGCAGGGCCTCTCCTTGCTTGGAGAGGTAAGGCTGGAGGTCGTCCCAGGCCTGTGCTTGCCAGGGAGCCTGGGGGCGCCTAGGCTTGTTAGATACCTTGGAGAGGAAATCCCTGTTTTCTGGAGTGAATTTTGATATTGTACATGTTGTGAAAGTGGAGCTCTGGCTATTTCCACATTCTTTATTCTTCCATTATTTTTTGTTAATTTTTGACCAGGGTGGATACAGGGTTTAGAATATTGTTGCTTATCGTGAACACAGAGGACAGCTAGAAGTAAATGAATGCAGGTAAGCTGACAGCTAGATCAACATGGGGTGGGGAAAGACGGGTACGTAGCTTGAAGGAAATACAGAAATGAAGCAGGTGGTCGAGGCTTTACATTCTGTCCTCACTGAAGCCAGCTCACTTCGTGGTGGGGAGTCTGGACCCAGACCACTTCTGTCCAAGGCCTTCCAAATCTATGCTATTGTTTGATAGGGGACCGAGAAAGAGTATGGAGCAACTTGATCTACTCCTTCTGTGGCCACATTCATTATCTAAGTGTGAAGGCTAGCAGAGCAGTGTAAACTAACACACTGAACAGTTAGTTCAGTGTAAACGGAACTATTTTAATTCCAAATTCTTGTGAATTGGGCTAGGTTTTTGGGTACAGAGGCCAATGTAGTTTTCATACGAGTGGTTGCATTGTCCTTGTTAGAGAAGCCTGAAAAAAGACTTTACAGATTTCTCTTCTGGACTTGCTATGTAGAACACTTAGAGGAGTTTTTATTTAGTTAAGGGTTTTGTTTGTTTGTTTGTTTGTTTTTGAGAGAGAGAGTGAGCATGAGCAGGGTGGGGGGCGGGGGAGAGGAGGCAGAGGGAGGAGAAGCAGACTCTTCGCTGAGCAGGGAGCCCCACTTGGGACTTGATCCCAGGACCCTGGTATCCTGACGTGAGCTGAAGACAGACACTTAACCGACTGAGCCACCCAGGTTCCCTTAGAGGAGTGTTTAAATGATTTAACAGGTTCAAAAAAGTTAGAACTCACTGGGCTGGGCACCTGCTCTGGTCCGTGCAGTTTCTCATTTGTGTATTTAATCAGCAGTGATTAGATAAACATACCTGAAAATACATACATGGTTTAGTTGGAAGTCAGAACAGAACAGCAGAAGAACTGCTTGAGGACTACACATTGGTGAATGCAGAACATTCTCTGGAATGAGTTCCAGTATTTTTTTTTTTTTTTTTAAGATTTTATTTATTTATTTATTTATTTATTTATTTGAGAGAGAGAGGGAGAGGGAGAAGCAGAGTCCCCACTAAGCAGGGAGCCCAATGGGCTCTGTCCCAGTACCCCAAGATCATGACCAGAGCCCAAGGCAGACGCTAAACAGACTGAGCCACCCAGGTGCCCTGAGTTCTAGTAATCCTAAATAAAATTTCATAAATAGTTGTTTTGGAGCAAACAGCTGCTACCCTCGTATCCTGTTCCACATTAATATTTGTGTAGTACTTGATTTTTACCACACCAGCCCTGGAAAACCCGGCTGTGCGAAGCTAGTGATGTCATGGAAAGAAATGTGGTACAATCGCATGTTGAAACCCTGAGCTCCCCGGAGCGCCAGCCTGCAGTGTCTTACGGACTTCTGCCACCTCTGTGGCTCCCTCAGAAATTTAGAAGAGCCCGCCCGGCCTCCCTTGTTGTCTGTAGGGTTTCGTCTCCATTTTCTGCTGTATGTACTTCTTTAGGGAGTAGATTCGCCAGTGGAGAAACGGGCCTCTAGGTGCAGATGGGGTGGTTGTGGGGTCTGTGGCCTTTCAGGAGAAACCATTGTGCTTTCAGCCTGGCCAGCCTGTCTCAAGAAATTTCCAGAAGTGTCCATATGCCTCTTCAGGTGTTCCCTGGGAATCAGCTTTCTCATTGTTAGCTGCTTCTCCCCCAATTAGCGTTCCTTGTCTCTTCCGTTTGTCGTTACTAGAACATTTGCTTTCCATCTCAATTTCATTGCTGTCTGTCATCTATAGTTTTTCCCTCTTCTTATCCTTTTTGGGTTTATATATTTTTTAGAATTTTTTTGTCATTTGGTGGGAGTGAAGGTAACACATGGTCAGCCTGCTCTGTTTAATTAGATCAGGGAAGTTACTTAATCTTTGTTATCACAAACATAGAACATAGGGTGATAGTGTCCCAATTTGCAGGTGATTTGCTGTATGCCAGGTACCTAGTAGATACTCAGTAAACAGTGGTGGCTCATGTTATTATGGTCATAACATAGGTTATTTGAGCAAAGAAGACAATGGCAATGGGTAGGGAGGGAAGTGGACACATTCTTGTGTGGGTGAATGAAATGAATAGAAGAGATTCTGGAAATGGGGAAAATAATCAGCTTGGCTTTACATTTGTTGAATTTGAATTGCCATCAGGGTATATCACATGAACATTATGAAAGGGGTTGGAATTCTTTTCCCAAGGAGGGGGAGGATGGAGGTCAACTTTATGAATCACTAGGTTTTATATCCCAGGAAGATGTGGTTTGGGAAGAGGTAAGGACTTCAACCTTGCAATATACCTACTTTTAAGAGCTTGTTAGAAGAGGGAGTTATCTAAGTTGCAGAAAGCTAAGAGGAAGTTTTTGTTTTTGTTTTAAGATTGTATTTATTTATTTGACAGAGAGCGAGCGCACACATGTGTGCACACAAGCAGGGGGAGCAGCAGGCAGAGGGAGAAGCAGACCCCTTGCTGAGCAGGGAGCCCGTGCCATGCAGGGCTCTACCCCAGGACCTTGGGATCATGACGTGAGGGGAAGGCAGACACTTAACTGAGGGAGCCACTGCAGGCACCCCAGCTAAGAGGAGTTTTATGGACCATTAAACAGAAAGCATTTTCAAGGTCATTGCCAGGCTGTTAGACCTAACAGAGACAGTAATGGTGGCCGAGTCCTGGCTCACACTGCAAGATCCCACCTATGCCTCCAGCTAGAGGTGTGATACTTCATAAGATCCTTTCCCAGTTGGGCCTCCATTCCCTTATTTAGGAAAAATGTCTTGAGTACCCTTTTGAGTTTTTATGTCCTGTACATCCAGACAAAGGGCTATATCTAAGAGAACTGACTGTCCTAGGTGGTCAGCTGTGGAAGTGTTTTCTGGAAGCGTACACAGTGAAGTCCTAAGAGAAACACTTTTCTCTTTCTTTGCTTCAGGGCTGTTGGTCCATTAGGCCATTTAGATGAGGACTGGGGGAAGCCCCTGGATTGGCCTTACTTGAGCTCTCTGGTGGCTTCTGCCGACACTCAGGGATGGAGAAGTTGGGAGCCTGTGTGCAGTGAGTGGAGTAGAGGGCTGATCAGGCATAGAGGTGAAATGAGTAGTGACGGCAGAGTAAGTTTGGGTTTGGGAAGCTTTTTGTAAGCAAAGCCAGCTTCAGTACCTTGGTTGGGACAAACCGGGGCATCGTTGATGGAGAAGTGGGATGAAGTGAATTTTCCTGTAAGACAGCTGCAATTCTCTTCTGTGTCTTCTCATTTTGACCTGGTAACCACTTCCCTGCAGAATGGGCTCCTCTCATCCAGTTGAGTCCTGTATGCTAGATGTACAGCTGTCCTCTTGAGATACATCTTGGGAAATCCCCATTCCTCTTACTTAATTTCTTAACAGCCAAGAAGTTCTACTTTGCTGTGGCTTCATGTCTTATCGGTCGTGTTTGTGTCCTATTCCCTGGGTTTTTATGGAAGTTCTCTAGCCCTTACCCTTTTCTGCTCCAAATTAAAGACATGGGTTTCTTCTCTGACGAGTAAGAATCAATGTTCCCTTAAGTTACAGCAGGTCACTGTAGATCATATTGAATTTGTGTTTTGCTACTTTAATGCGTTTTTCTAACATGCATATTTAAATTCATTTCTTTCACAATGCAGTCTTCTTTCTGAAACCTAGCAGAATTTCCAGTATTCCTATCTTGTGGCCTTTATCCATTTTTTTTTTTTTTTGGTCTTTGAATTGTGTCCCTCACAGTGCAGCCTTAAACTAGCTGAAGTATCTTAAACAACCTTAAACTAAAAAAAAAACCCTCTTCTTTATTTTCAGGCAGTTTAAGTGTCTTTCACAGGTAAATGTCTTATTATAGATTTATGGGTGTTCTTTTAAGGACCTCATTTAAAAAAAAAAAAAGGACCCCATTGAACAGAACAGAGAGCAAAACATTATCCTCAATTCCGAGATTAGCGGCTTCGCATGAGTAAGTCTGTTCACTGAACTGTCACGGTTCATGGTCAAAATGTAATAGGTAAGTCTCACAGGTGAGGGAGACAATGGAGAAATAGTGATGCCAAATAAAGATGAAAGTCTGGAGGGGGTTATGAGTTACTTACACACATGGATCACGTATCATATACAAATGACGAAGGGACGCCTCGCGGCTCATTCAGGTAGAGCAGGCAACTCTTGATCTCAGGGGTTGTGAGTTTGAGCCCCATGTTGGTAGAATTTACCTTATAAAAAATTCATACACATATACACACACAATGATGTGGACATGTGTTTATCATTCCAGATCCCTTTAAGAATCACAGGAAAGGGACGCCTGGGTGGCTCAGTTGGTTAAGCAGCTGCCTTCGGCTCAGGTCATGATCCCAGCGTCCTGGGATCGAGTCCCACATCGGGCTCCTTGCTCCTCAGGGAGCCTGCTTCTCCCTCTGCCTGCCATTCTGTCTGCCTGTGCTTGCTCTCTCTCCCTCTCTCTCTCTGACAAATAAATAAATAAAATCTTAAAAAAAAAAAAAAAAAGAATCACAGGAAACCCTTTGTACTTTTTTTTTTTTTTTAATTTACCAGATTTTTGAAACCCTTTGCGTACTCTTGCCAGAGAAAAGCTGAAGCACACACTTCCATCTCTACATTTTAGTTCATGTGTCGTTCTAGGACGTGTGTTTTCTCTCTGCGTCTCCTTCGTGGACTCCGCAATTCAGCACACTCTGTACCGCACTGTCCAGCACTCATGTAGCAACTTAAATTTCAATTAATTTAAGTTAAATAAAATTAAAAATTTAGTTCCTCAGATCAGTCACATTGCAGGTGCTCTAACCCATGTGTGCTTCATGACTACCACAGTAGATAGCACAGGAATAGAGCGTTTCCATCACTGCACACGGTTCTTTCTGATCATTGGTGCTCTGTATTTTCAGAATGGTTTAAGACGACTTAGTTCCGTAACCTCTCTTTTCCCTATACTCTCTCCATCGCTGTTAATGATTAGTTTGTATACCTAACCATAGAGGTACCTTGTTTTAAGCAAAATTGTGAGTATATATGTCTTAGAAGTTTAATTAGGTGACTTATCTTCAAAAAAGAGTGCTTAGTGGGTCTGCTGGGTGGCTCAGTCAGTTAAACTTGGTTTTGGCTCAGGTCATGGTGTCAGAGTCGTGAGATAGAGCCCCACATTGGGCTCCACACTCAGCACAGAGTCAGCTTGAGACTTTTTCCCCCTCCTCGCTCCCCCACTACTCCCCCCAACTCGTGCTCGCTCGCTTTCTCTCAAATAAATAAATAAAATCTTTTAAAAAGTATTTATTGAAATGAGTTCTTTAAATAGGGTGTTGAAATGAGTTCTTTAAATAACGTGTTCAACTCTGGCATTGTGATAGTGTAGTTTGATTTACAGTTTTTCCTTTCTCTTGCTATCTCTCTCTGTGGAGTAATGTTCAGTGATCAGCTAGATGATTTATTTAAGTCTTCACCGTGTGTGTGTGTGTGTGTGTGTGTGTGTGTGTGTGTGTGTACCTCTTGCTGTGGAGATGAAGCACCCGTGAGAGTTCGTGCCTTCCTTGACTTGCTTCTTGCTCATGCATTTCAGCAAGACAACCAAGAAGACTGGAAACAGAGTGGAACTAATTACGTTGTTACGTGAGACACACTGATAACTAAGATTCAAGGAATGAGTCCAGCTCTAAGCGAAACTAGAAATAATTCAGAGATTATCCGTGCTTTTGTTTCCTTGCTTAGTTTCTTTGAGCCTCAGGATAAGTGGTGTGTTTCTAAACTGGGACATTCAGGGTAAATGCCAAAGGGATGTGTGATTTTGAGGGAAAAAATTTGTTCCTAAATTTAAACCAAGAGTGATAAATTCAATTTAAGTGTTTGGAAGTAAGAACTAGTCAAGGGGTTACAGAGTATATGTTTCAAGTCTGAGATTTTGAGAAGAGCAGTTTACAAACCCGGCCCGCTCTCCCTTCGGCAGCTTGTTAGAGGAATGTTGTTTTTAATGTTCACCAGCTCCCTGTTGGCGCCAGTAGTACTTATTTTAATGTGGTGTTTTCATTGGACTTGCACGAAAAAAATCAATTTTTTGTCCCATCCCACACATTTTAATAGACTTCAAAAATAGAATGGGGGAAGAACTAATTGAATAAATTGTAAGCGTGGAAAGTACAAATAGAAAAATAAGAATAGAATAACGAGAACAAAGGGGGAAGTTACTTACTTTTTGTTCTCAATTTTCTGTTTATTTGATACCTCACTGTGTGTAAAGTGGTGTACAAGATGTTGCAGAACCAAAAAAGGACAAATGGATAGAATTAGGTGTGTTGTGTCCCTCCTGGGGAGTTGACATCGTAATTAGGAAAGAGGCACATACACAACTGACAATGACAAGTGGGTGAGAGCTGTAACCAGATGGAAGTGATGATGAGAGCAAAGAAAATTGGAAGATTAAGTTTCTGGGGGTGGCCGCGGCAAGCTTCCTGGATGAGGTGATCTAACTAGGCCTTTGAACAGCTGGGAGTTGGGAGGGAACTCCCAGTCCAAGATAAGGGCCTGAACAAAGATTGAGCTGTAAATTCCTATGATAGGTGTGGGACTATGAGTTGTAGTGATACAATTGGGACAGGTTTGTAACTGAGGTTGGATGGCCCTTTGAATGCCATGCCCAAAACCTTTATATAATGAAAATAATGAAATAAATGGGGTTAGTTATCTGTTAAGAGTGGAGACAGTTGGATCTATAAACAATAAAAAATGTCTGCCTTTAATCCCTACAAACATTCCTATTAGAGATTTCAATTTTCTCTGCTTGGATCTGACTCCCTCTTGGTTTGCTGTAGTATAATGGCTTTGGAAACCAGCAAGGGATTGGGGAAAACCAGAGAAAAGGGTACTGCTAATAAACTATCGATAATTAAGGTTAAAGTACGCAATAGAAAAGTTGGAAAAATAGTGTTGTAAAAAGGGAAGGGTTGACATACAGTGCTTTTTGTCTTCAGTTTTGAGATATCTGCTGAAAGCATAGTTCTTCTTTCCTAAGAGTGACCTACTTACTCCGTTTCCTCATACAGACCAGTGTGTGCTGTATACAGCATGTGTTGGCGCCGGCCCATGGATTGTCATCCTGAGGTATCTGTTGTGTGTGTAACAAGTTTATTTATTCAAAAGGACATTGCTGAAGCAACAAGGAGGTCATTTGTGGCTTTACATAAATCTAATATTAGGGTTTAATTGACAATTCTTAGACCATACACATATTTGTGTGAGTGTGCGCGTCTATAAATACACACCTACATTCTTTAGCTATAACTCGCATACCATAAGATTCACCTTGTTAATGTATGCAGTTCAGTGGTTTTTAGTATATTCACAAAGTTGTGTAACCATCACCCACTATCTAATTCCAGAATATTATCATCACCCCCCCAAAAGAATCCCTGTACCCATTAATGATCACTCCCCATTTACCTTTCCCCACCCATTTCCTGGTACCACAAATCTACTACCTATCTATGGGTTTGCCTATTCTGAACATTACATATAAATGGGAGGCCACATGTAATATTATTAACGACTCAGTTGATGGACATTTGGGTGGTTTCCACTTTTTTGGCTGTTATGAATAATGCTGCTGTGAACATTCATGTACAAGTTTTTGTGTGGAGGATGTTTTCGTTTCGCTTAGGTATATATCTAAGAGAGGAATTGCTGGGTCATATGGAAAGTTTATGTTTAACTTTTTGCAGAACCAGGCTATTTTCCACTGTCATTGCACCATTTTACATTTCCACTAGCTGTGTGTGAGGGTTCCAGTTTCTCCATATCTTCATCGGTACTTGTTTATTGTCTGTCTGTTTTGATTCTAGCCATCCTAGAGGTATGAAGTTCTATCTCATTGTAGTTTTGGTTTACATTTCCCTTCTGGCTAATGATGTTGACCATTTATGTCCATTTTTAAATTGGGTTACTTGTTTTTTATTTTTAAGATTTATTTGTTTAGGGTGCCTGGGTGGTTTAGTCGTTGGGCGACTGCTTTTGGCTCAGGTCGTGGTCTCTGGGTCCTGGGATCAGGCCCTTCGTTGGGCTCCCTGCTTGGCGGGGTGCCTGCTTCTCTCTCTACCCCTCCCCATGCTTAAGCTCTCTCTCTCAAATAAATAAAATCTTAAAAAAAAAAAAAAGATTTATTTAGGAGCATTTAGGTGGCTCAGTCGGTTAAGTGTCTGTCTTTGGTTCAGGTCGTGATCTCAGGGTCCTGGGCTTACGCGCTCTCTCTCTCTTGCTCTCTCTCTCTCAAATAAGTAGATAGGTAAAATCTTTTTTTTAAAGAGTTTATTTATTTATTTATTTGAGAGAGGCAGTGCACAAGTGGGAGGGGCAGAGAGAGAGAGAGAGGATCTCAAGCAGACTCCCCACTGAGCTTGGAGCCTGACTGGGTTTCAGTCTCACAGCCCTTGATATCATGACCTGAGCGGAAAACCAAGAGTCTGACTCTCAACTGACTGAGCCATCCAGGTGTCCCTCTTGCAGACTTTAATATAAACCTGTAAGGTTTTATGTGGTATGATCGTGGTCTGTGTGCTGTTTCATCACTCAGCAACAGTATATTTCTACAGTCCCACCTTTCCATGTTTCCTCAGGGAGTATAAAACATCTCCAATTAGGCATTTAGGGCATTTGCATTTGCCCTACAGTTTACATTTTTGCAAAATTTCCTTCCTTTCTTTTTTTCTTTTTGAGATGATTTTAGAATAGTATGGGGATGTAGTTTTTTGCTATAGTTTAGAAAATTGATAACTTGGGGAAAAGTATGGGCATTTTTTAATGGTATAATGTTTCCACGAAACAAATCCTTTTAGAGAGCATGTTTCTTTAAAAAAAAAAATTTTTTTTTTGTTTTTTGTTTTTCTAAGTAATCTCCACACCCAGCATGGGGCTCGAACTCACAACCCCAAGATCAAGAGTTGCATGCTCCACAGACTGAGCCAGCGAGGTGCCCTGAGCATGTTTCGTTTTTTTTTTTTTAAAGATTTTATTTATTTATTTGACAGACAGAGATCACAAGTAGGCAGAGAGGCAGGGAGAGAGAGAGGAGGAAGCAGGCTCCCCGCCGAGCGGAGAGCCCGATGCGGGGCTCGGTCCCAGGACCCTGGGATCATGACCTGAGCCGAAGGCAGAGGTTTTAACCCACTGAGCCACCCAGGCGCCCCAGCATGTTTCATTTTTATTAGACATAGTAGGCATGCCAGTGTCACTGTTACTACCTCTGCACCTAGAGGCATATTCAGGATGCATTAGGCATGTGGGGGAAGGGACTTCAGTGGGACATGAGGTCTGGCTGCATCTGCAGGCGTGAGCAGGAGTTAGAAGGGGAGCAAGAGCAGAGGATCAGAGGGAGGTGAGGTATAAGCCACAGAGGGAACATTTTACTGTGGGATCCCCTACAAGGCAGAAAAGCCACCATTTTCAATCCCAAAGCCCGCTGATGTCGTTGGTAGTTGAAAGGAATCCTACGGGCATCCGCTGAAGCTCTTCCTGAGGCCTTCCTCTTTCCCTCACTTCAGCCAGTTACCTTTCCGGACTCCGCATCTGAGCAGGTCGCCCGCCGCGGAAGCCGTTTCAGGGCTCTCCTCGTCGCGGGCGTGTGGGCCGAAGTCCTTCCCGCGGCTCTCAGGCCCTGCGTGTTCCAGTCCCGCGCCCTCCGGGCCGCGCGGCCAGCGCTCTCCTCCCTCTGGGCTCCCGGTGCTCAGGCCTGCGCTGCGCTCTTGCTCTGCCAGGCTGCCTTCGCCGCTTCCTGGCTTTGGCTCCCTCTGCTTCTCTCGGGGGTTTTCTCCTCCCCGTGTTGCTGAGCTTCCCGCTTCTGAGCTCAGCCTGTGATCAGACCCAGTTAGCCGGGGTCGGATCCCCCTACGGTGGAATCAGACCTTGGTGAGGCTGCTCTCCATGGACAGCAAAATGATCCTTGAGACGGAGCTTTGGAAGAGCTCGCTCTGGGAGCTGGTGTGTAGTTTCTCACGGACACACTTGCACACAGCCCGGTTTCCCCTGGCCGTGGAAGTTACCACCTTTTTAACTGAGCAGCAGGTGAAGTAGCTGGCTGAGTTACAGGGCCGCAGTGTATGAAAATTAAGTGCCCCGATGCCTGCATTCACAGGCGAAATGCTCACCTGTGGGGCCTGGGCGTGGCCGAGCGCCGCAGGTGCGCGCTGCCTCTCACTCACCCAGGCACGTGCTGGGCAGCATCGCCGGCGCTGTTCAGGTGGTTTGGTTTCTGGTTGGGCGTGCGTAGTTGCGCTCTCTATCAAGTGCCTTTCATGGGTCGGTCTTGCCGTAGGCGTAGCACACAGGGGTTGTGTGCAGATTGTCGCTTTCCCGACTGCAAGCTGCACCCGCCGGGGCTGGGTGGGTGTGGCACAAAGGAGGCTTCCCTAAGCGCTTGTTTAAACACTGCTTTCCACCCCCCTGTGGAACTCCAGACCTCTGGGGAGATGCTTCAGAGTTCTGCCAACATTTGATTCACATTGCATTTAAAACATGTATGGGGCGCCTGGGTGGTTCAGTCAGTTAAGCATCCAACTCTCGATATCGGTTCAGGTGATGATCTCAGAGTTGTGAGATCGAGCCCCACGCCAGTCTCCACAGTCAGCATCGAGTCCACTGCCCCTCTCCCTCTGTTCCTTCTTGCTTGTGTGTGTGTGCTCCCCCCCGCTTTCTCTCTCTCTGTGAAAAAAAAAAATTTTTTTTTAAAAAGATTATTTATTTATTTATTTATTTCAGAGAGAGAGAGAGAGAGAGAGAGGAAAGCAGGCTCCCCAATGAACAGAGAGCCCGATGCGGGGCTCGATCCCAGGACCCCGGGATCATGACCTGAGCTGAAGGCAGAGGCTTTAACACTGAGCCACCCAGGCGCCCCTAAATAAAATCTTAAAAAAAAAAAATTTAAACTGTTGAAATTCTGTTAAAACTTTAGGACTTGGGGCACATGGGTCGCTCAGTGGGTTAAGCGCCTGCGTTCGGTTTAGGTCATGATCCAGGGTGCTGGGATGGAACCCCGTGTTGGGCTCTGCACTCGGTGGGGAGTCTAGTTCTCCCTCCCTCTCTCTCTGTCTCAAATAAATAAATAAAATCTTAAAAACAAAACAAAACAACCTTAGGCACAGTTAGATGTGCTTTATTTATAGTACCTGTCAGTGGATTGAACACTGCTGGTTCTGTCAGGTTAACTCGTCTTGTGCGGTTCTTGAAATAAAGTCAGCAGTTGAAAGACTCTTAGCATCACAGCTACTGATTTTCATTCTGCCTGCAGCAGCCAACAGGAAAACCCTCAAAAATAAATGCGAAGACAACGGAGTCTGGTAGGTTACATGGCAGGCTGTGGAATAGTCAGCCGCCTTGCGATCTCCCTGTCTCCGTCTTTTCCTAGCTGTATGACCTCCGGTAAGGCAGTGGACCCGAGTCAGGCTCATCTGTAGTGTGAGGATAGGGAGACACTTGAGTGGATACAGTGAAGCAGAGTAAGGGCTTACAGGGTTTAGTCAGTGTCACTGGTACGGCTGTTGTTACTGTTGCTGTTTCATCTTTAAAGTCAAATGTCAAAATTCTGAAGAGTCTCATTTATTCCTTGATTGAATTTATAAGTTAAGGGCTGCTGTATGTACGTTTCACAAAAATGCCCTTTGCTTAAAAAAGGTCTGTGTCGGGGGTAAAACCTTTGGTTTAGACTAAGAGAGGCTAGTGCGGTAGCCCAGCTTCCGGCATAATCTGTCACTCAGAAACCTTCCGGTTGATTCGATCTCCATGGCGAGGATCCTTCGGCTTCTTCACGTCCGCCTGCATAATCCTCTTCTCTGTTCTGCCCAGGACGCTTACTGAAATTTGACTTAAGAAATGCTCATGAAAGAAACTTTTCCTTGAAACCACCAGTAAAGACTTCATGTATGCATTCCACAGAAACTTCCTGCGCTCCTGCAATGAACTTGGCATTGTGGCTCTCTCCCTCTCTCTCTCTGACAAATAAATAAATAAAATCTTAAAAAAAAAAAAAAAAAGAATCACAGGAAACCCTTTGTACTTTTTTTTTTTTTTTAATTTACCAGATTTTTGAAACCCTTTGCGTACTCTTGCCAGAGAAAAGCTGAAGCACACACTTCCATCTCTACATTTTAGTTCATGTGTCGTTCTAGGACGTGTGTTTTCTCTCTGCGTCTCCTTCGTGGACTCCGCAATTCAGCACACTCTGTACCGCACTGTCCAGCACTCATGTAGCAACTTAAATTTCAATTAATTTAAGTTAAATAAAATTAAAAATTTAGTTCCTCAGATCAGTCACATTGCAGGTGCTCTAACCCATGTGTGCTTCATGACTACCACAGTAGATAGCACAGGAATAGAGCGTTTCCATCACTGCACACGGTTCTTTCTGATCATTGGTGCTCTGTATTTTCAGAATGGTTTAAGACGACTTAGTTCCGTAACCTCTCTTTTCCCTATACTCTCTCCATCGCTGTTAATGATTAGTTTGTATACCTAACCATAGAGGTACCTTGTTTTAAGCAAAATTGTGAGTATATATGTCTTAGAAGTTTAATTAGGTGACTTATCTTCAAAAAAGAGTGCTTAGTGGGTCTGCTGGGTGGCTCAGTCAGTTAAACTTGGTTTTGGCTCAGGTCATGGTGTCAGAGTCGTGAGATAGAGCCCCACATTGGGCTCCACACTCAGCACAGAGTCAGCTTGAGACTTTTTCCCCCTCCTCGCTCCCCCACTACTCCCCCCAACTCGTGCTCGCTCGCTTTCTCTCAAATAAATAAATAAAATCTTTTAAAAAGTATTTATTGAAATGAGTTCTTTAAATAGGGTGTTGAAATGAGTTCTTTAAATAACGTGTTCAACTCTGGCATTGTGATAGTGTAGTTTGATTTACAGTTTTTCCTTTCTCTTGCTATCTCTCTCTGTGGAGTAATGTTCAGTGATCAGCTAGATGATTTATTTAAGTCTTCACCGTGTGTGTGTGTGTGTGTGTGTGTGTGTGTGTGTGTGTACCTCTTGCTGTGGAGATGAAGCACCCGTGAGAGTTCGTGCCTTCCTTGACTTGCTTCTTGCTCATGCATTTCAGCAAGACAACCAAGAAGACTGGAAACAGAGTGGAACTAATTACGTTGTTACGTGAGACACACTGATAACTAAGATTCAAGGAATGAGTCCAGCTCTAAGCGAAACTAGAAATAATTCAGAGATTATCCGTGCTTTTGTTTCCTTGCTTAGTTTCTTTGAGCCTCAGGATAAGTGGTGTGTTTCTAAACTGGGACATTCAGGGTAAATGCCAAAGGGATGTGTGATTTTGAGGGAAAAAATTTGTTCCTAAATTTAAACCAAGAGTGATAAATTCAATTTAAGTGTTTGGAAGTAAGAACTAGTCAAGGGGTTACAGAGTATATGTTTCAAGTCTGAGATTTTGAGAAGAGCAGTTTACAAACCCGGCCCGCTCTCCCTTCGGCAGCTTGTTAGAGGAATGTTGTTTTTAATGTTCACCAGCTCCCTGTTGGCGCCAGTAGTACTTATTTTAATGTGGTGTTTTCATTGGACTTGCACGAAAAAAATCAATTTTTTGTCCCATCCCACACATTTTAATAGACTTCAAAAATAGAATGGGGGAAGAACTAATTGAATAAATTGTAAGCGTGGAAAGTACAAATAGAAAAATAAGAATAGAATAACGAGAACAAAGGGGGAAGTTACTTACTTTTTGTTCTCAATTTTCTGTTTATTTGATACCTCACTGTGTGTAAAGTGGTGTACAAGATGTTGCAGAACCAAAAAAGGACAAATGGATAGAATTAGGTGTGTTGTGTCCCTCCTGGGGAGTTGACATCGTAATTAGGAAAGAGGCACATACACAACTGACAATGACAAGTGGGTGAGAGCTGTAACCAGATGGAAGTGATGATGAGAGCAAAGAAAATTGGAAGATTAAGTTTCTGGGGGTGGCCGCGGCAAGCTTCCTGGATGAGGTGATCTAACTAGGCCTTTGAACAGCTGGGAGTTGGGAGGGAACTCCCAGTCCAAGATAAGGGCCTGAACAAAGATTGAGCTGTAAATTCCTATGATAGGTGTGGGACTATGAGTTGTAGTGATACAATTGGGACAGGTTTGTAACTGAGGTTGGATGGCCCTTTGAATGCCATGCCCAAAACCTTTATATAATGAAAATAATGAAATAAATGGGGTTAGTTATCTGTTAAGAGTGGAGACAGTTGGATCTATAAACAATAAAAAATGTCTGCCTTTAATCCCTACAAACATTCCTATTAGAGATTTCAATTTTCTCTGCTTGGATCTGACTCCCTCTTGGTTTGCTGTAGTATAATGGCTTTGGAAACCAGCAAGGGATTGGGGAAAACCAGAGAAAAGGGTACTGCTAATAAACTATCGATAATTAAGGTTAAAGTACGCAATAGAAAAGTTGGAAAAATAGTGTTGTAAAAAGGGAAGGGTTGACATACAGTGCTTTTTGTCTTCAGTTTTGAGATATCTGCTGAAAGCATAGTTCTTCTTTCCTAAGAGTGACCTACTTACTCCGTTTCCTCATACAGACCAGTGTGTGCTGTATACAGCATGTGTTGGCGCCGGCCCATGGATTGTCATCCTGAGGTATCTGTTGTGTGTGTAACAAGTTTATTTATTCAAAAGGACATTGCTGAAGCAACAAGGAGGTCATTTGTGGCTTTACATAAATCTAATATTAGGGTTTAATTGACAATTCTTAGACCATACACATATTTGTGTGAGTGTGCGCGTCTATAAATACACACCTACATTCTTTAGCTATAACTCGCATACCATAAGATTCACCTTGTTAATGTATGCAGTTCAGTGGTTTTTAGTATATTCACAAAGTTGTGTAACCATCACCCACTATCTAATTCCAGAATATTATCATCACCCCCCCAAAAGAATCCCTGTACCCATTAATGATCACTCCCCATTTACCTTTCCCCACCCATTTCCTGGTACCACAAATCTACTACCTATCTATGGGTTTGCCTATTCTGAACATTACATATAAATGGGAGGCCACATGTAATATTATTAACGACTCAGTTGATGGACATTTGGGTGGTTTCCACTTTTTTGGCTGTTATGAATAATGCTGCTGTGAACATTCATGTACAAGTTTTTGTGTGGAGGATGTTTTCGTTTCGCTTAGGTATATATCTAAGAGAGGAATTGCTGGGTCATATGGAAAGTTTATGTTTAACTTTTTGCAGAACCAGGCTATTTTCCACTGTCATTGCACCATTTTACATTTCCACTAGCTGTGTGTGAGGGTTCCAGTTTCTCCATATCTTCATCGGTACTTGTTTATTGTCTGTCTGTTTTGATTCTAGCCATCCTAGAGGTATGAAGTTCTATCTCATTGTAGTTTTGGTTTACATTTCCCTTCTGGCTAATGATGTTGACCATTTATGTCCATTTTTAAATTGGGTTACTTGTTTTTTATTTTTAAGATTTATTTGTTTAGGGTGCCTGGGTGGTTTAGTCGTTGGGCGACTGCTTTTGGCTCAGGTCGTGGTCTCTGGGTCCTGGGATCAGGCCCTTCGTTGGGCTCCCTGCTTGGCGGGGTGCCTGCTTCTCTCTCTACCCCTCCCCATGCTTAAGCTCTCTCTCTCAAATAAATAAAATCTTAAAAAAAAAAAAAAGATTTATTTAGGAGCATTTAGGTGGCTCAGTCGGTTAAGTGTCTGTCTTTGGTTCAGGTCGTGATCTCAGGGTCCTGGGCTTACGCGCTCTCTCTCTCTTGCTCTCTCTCTCTCAAATAAGTAGATAGGTAAAATCTTTTTTTTAAAGAGTTTATTTATTTATTTATTTGAGAGAGGCAGTGCACAAGTGGGAGGGGCAGAGAGAGAGAGAGAGGATCTCAAGCAGACTCCCCACTGAGCTTGGAGCCTGACTGGGTTTCAGTCTCACAGCCCTTGATATCATGACCTGAGCGGAAAACCAAGAGTCTGACTCTCAACTGACTGAGCCATCCAGGTGTCCCTCTTGCAGACTTTAATATAAACCTGTAAGGTTTTATGTGGTATGATCGTGGTCTGTGTGCTGTTTCATCACTCAGCAACAGTATATTTCTACAGTCCCACCTTTCCATGTTTCCTCAGGGAGTATAAAACATCTCCAATTAGGCATTTAGGGCATTTGCATTTGCCCTACAGTTTACATTTTTGCAAAATTTCCTTCCTTTCTTTTTTTCTTTTTGAGATGATTTTAGAATAGTATGGGGATGTAGTTTTTTGCTATAGTTTAGAAAATTGATAACTTGGGGAAAAGTATGGGCATTTTTTAATGGTATAATGTTTCCACGAAACAAATCCTTTTAGAGAGCATGTTTCTTTAAAAAAAAAAATTTTTTTTTTGTTTTTTGTTTTTCTAAGTAATCTCCACACCCAGCATGGGGCTCGAACTCACAACCCCAAGATCAAGAGTTGCATGCTCCACAGACTGAGCCAGCGAGGTGCCCTGAGCATGTTTCGTTTTTTTTTTTTTAAAGATTTTATTTATTTATTTGACAGACAGAGATCACAAGTAGGCAGAGAGGCAGGGAGAGAGAGAGGAGGAAGCAGGCTCCCCGCCGAGCGGAGAGCCCGATGCGGGGCTCGGTCCCAGGACCCTGGGATCATGACCTGAGCCGAAGGCAGAGGTTTTAACCCACTGAGCCACCCAGGCGCCCCAGCATGTTTCATTTTTATTAGACATAGTAGGCATGCCAGTGTCACTGTTACTACCTCTGCACCTAGAGGCATATTCAGGATGCATTAGGCATGTGGGGGAAGGGACTTCAGTGGGACATGAGGTCTGGCTGCATCTGCAGGCGTGAGCAGGAGTTAGAAGGGGAGCAAGAGCAGAGGATCAGAGGGAGGTGAGGTATAAGCCACAGAGGGAACATTTTACTGTGGGATCCCCTACAAGGCAGAAAAGCCACCATTTTCAATCCCAAAGCCCGCTGATGTCGTTGGTAGTTGAAAGGAATCCTACGGGCATCCGCTGAAGCTCTTCCTGAGGCCTTCCTCTTTCCCTCACTTCAGCCAGTTACCTTTCCGGACTCCGCATCTGAGCAGGTCGCCCGCCGCGGAAGCCGTTTCAGGGCTCTCCTCGTCGCGGGCGTGTGGGCCGAAGTCCTTCCCGCGGCTCTCAGGCCCTGCGTGTTCCAGTCCCGCGCCCTCCGGGCCGCGCGGCCAGCGCTCTCCTCCCTCTGGGCTCCCGGTGCTCAGGCCTGCGCTGCGCTCTTGCTCTGCCAGGCTGCCTTCGCCGCTTCCTGGCTTTGGCTCCCTCTGCTTCTCTCGGGGGTTTTCTCCTCCCCGTGTTGCTGAGCTTCCCGCTTCTGAGCTCAGCCTGTGATCAGACCCAGTTAGCCGGGGTCGGATCCCCCTACGGTGGAATCAGACCTTGGTGAGGCTGCTCTCCATGGACAGCAAAATGATCCTTGAGACGGAGCTTTGGAAGAGCTCGCTCTGGGAGCTGGTGTGTAGTTTCTCACGGACACACTTGCACACAGCCCGGTTTCCCCTGGCCGTGGAAGTTACCACCTTTTTAACTGAGCAGCAGGTGAAGTAGCTGGCTGAGTTACAGGGCCGCAGTGTATGAAAATTAAGTGCCCCGATGCCTGCATTCACAGGCGAAATGCTCACCTGTGGGGCCTGGGCGTGGCCGAGCGCCGCAGGTGCGCGCTGCCTCTCACTCACCCAGGCACGTGCTGGGCAGCATCGCCGGCGCTGTTCAGGTGGTTTGGTTTCTGGTTGGGCGTGCGTAGTTGCGCTCTCTATCAAGTGCCTTTCATGGGTCGGTCTTGCCGTAGGCGTAGCACACAGGGGTTGTGTGCAGATTGTCGCTTTCCCGACTGCAAGCTGCACCCGCCGGGGCTGGGTGGGTGTGGCACAAAGGAGGCTTCCCTAAGCGCTTGTTTAAACACTGCTTTCCACCCCCCTGTGGAACTCCAGACCTCTGGGGAGATGCTTCAGAGTTCTGCCAACATTTGATTCACATTGCATTTAAAACATGTATGGGGCGCCTGGGTGGTTCAGTCAGTTAAGCATCCAACTCTCGATATCGGTTCAGGTGATGATCTCAGAGTTGTGAGATCGAGCCCCACGCCAGTCTCCACAGTCAGCATCGAGTCCACTGCCCCTCTCCCTCTGTTCCTTCTTGCTTGTGTGTGTGTGCTCCCCCCCGCTTTCTCTCTCTCTGTGAAAAAAAAAAATTTTTTTTTAAAAAGATTATTTATTTATTTATTTATTTCAGAGAGAGAGAGAGAGAGAGAGAGGAAAGCAGGCTCCCCAATGAACAGAGAGCCCGATGCGGGGCTCGATCCCAGGACCCCGGGATCATGACCTGAGCTGAAGGCAGAGGCTTTAACACTGAGCCACCCAGGCGCCCCTAAATAAAATCTTAAAAAAAAAAAATTTAAACTGTTGAAATTCTGTTAAAACTTTAGGACTTGGGGCACATGGGTCGCTCAGTGGGTTAAGCGCCTGCGTTCGGTTTAGGTCATGATCCAGGGTGCTGGGATGGAACCCCGTGTTGGGCTCTGCACTCGGTGGGGAGTCTAGTTCTCCCTCCCTCTCTCTCTGTCTCAAATAAATAAATAAAATCTTAAAAACAAAACAAAACAACCTTAGGCACAGTTAGATGTGCTTTATTTATAGTACCTGTCAGTGGATTGAACACTGCTGGTTCTGTCAGGTTAACTCGTCTTGTGCGGTTCTTGAAATAAAGTCAGCAGTTGAAAGACTCTTAGCATCACAGCTACTGATTTTCATTCTGCCTGCAGCAGCCAACAGGAAAACCCTCAAAAATAAATGCGAAGACAACGGAGTCTGGTAGGTTACATGGCAGGCTGTGGAATAGTCAGCCGCCTTGCGATCTCCCTGTCTCCGTCTTTTCCTAGCTGTATGACCTCCGGTAAGGCAGTGGACCCGAGTCAGGCTCATCTGTAGTGTGAGGATAGGGAGACACTTGAGTGGATACAGTGAAGCAGAGTAAGGGCTTACAGGGTTTAGTCAGTGTCACTGGTACGGCTGTTGTTACTGTTGCTGTTTCATCTTTAAAGTCAAATGTCAAAATTCTGAAGAGTCTCATTTATTCCTTGATTGAATTTATAAGTTAAGGGCTGCTGTATGTACGTTTCACAAAAATGCCCTTTGCTTAAAAAAGGTCTGTGTCGGGGGTAAAACCTTTGGTTTAGACTAAGAGAGGCTAGTGCGGTAGCCCAGCTTCCGGCATAATCTGTCACTCAGAAACCTTCCGGTTGATTCGATCTCCATGGCGAGGATCCTTCGGCTTCTTCACGTCCGCCTGCATAATCCTCTTCTCTGTTCTGCCCAGGACGCTTACTGAAATTTGACTTAAGAAATGCTCATGAAAGAAACTTTTCCTTGAAACCACCAGTAAAGACTTCATGTATGCATTCCACAGAAACTTCCTGCGCTCCTGCAATGAACTTGGCATTGTGGTGAAACGCTTTTACCTATTGTCCATGACCTAGTGAATCTTCCCAACAGCCCCAGGAGGTAGGATGTCAGGTAGCTTGCCCAGGGGTGTGTGCTCTTGGCCTTTGGTACCAAGAACCCTCCTCCTTTCTGAAACGCTTTTACCTATTGTCCATGACCTAGTGAATCTTCCCAACAGCCCCAGGAGGTAGGATGTCAGGTAGCTTGCCCAGGGGTGTGTGCTCTTGGCCTTTGGTACCAAGAACCCTCCTCCTTTCTGATAGTGGCTTGCTGTTCTGTCACAAGAAAGTTTTCACGTCTGCCTTAGCTGCCCAGCAGCTTCCCTGCACAGTGTCGCCGTAGCTTCAGCCCGGCTTTTCCTTTGTTGCATTGGTGCCCCTCCCTCTGGTGACTCTACTTTTTCTTGTTTGTGTTAGCTTTATTTAATTCTTTGGAATAGGTTTATTCTAAGCCATTCAAAACTTGGGCAAATTTTGAAGACTGACATTTTACATTTCTAAAAAATTTTTATTATTTGAGAGCACAGGTAGCAGAGGGAAAGGAAGAAGCAGGCTCCCCCCTGAGCAGGGAACCCAACACAGGGCTCAATCCCAGGGCCTGAGATCATGACCTGAGCCGAAGGCAAACGCTTAACTGACTGAGCCACCCAGGCGCCCCCATATTTTACATTTTATACTAAAAAATTTTACATTTGTCTGAGTGTGAAACTTAGAAGGGTGGGCAGGCAAAAACCTTCTTGAAAAAATAATGATTAACGTGTAGTATTTGGGGGCACCTGGGGGGCTCACTTGCTTCCCTTGCTTGTGTGGCTGCACACACACACTTTTTCTCTCTCTGACAAATAAATAAATAAAAACCGTTAAAAAAGTGTGTAGTATTTGATTCTAGGATTTTTGGGGGGTGCTGAAAAAGGTCATGGACAGCTTTCAGGTGTGGTTTTCCTTTTATTTTTATTTTTTTCTGGTTTTCCTTTTAAATTAAGAATTTGGGTGCTAATACAAGTCATATTTATTCACATTTTAATTTTTGTTTTTAACTCTTAAAACTAAAACAAATTAAAAGTCCATTGCTAAGGTGAGTTTTCTAATTTTTTCTTTGCAGATAATGATGCTGCTTGAACTGAACAATTAAGGTAACATTTATGACTTATGTAATAATGCTTTTCTTATTCAGAAATCTTCATCAAATTTAGCTGAATTGTTAAAGTCATGTTTTAACCTTGGTGAGGATTTTCATTATTGCCCGTGGGCAATCATTCCGAACTGTGGAGTATAAAAGACTTCACATTATATTTTAAGGTAAGTTTTGAAAATAACGGGATACCTTTATTCATTCATCTTATACTGAAGTTTGAAAGGATTTTACTGTTTTTAGAAAAGAAAAAGGGAGTATTTTTAATGTCTCTAAGCCAGTTATTGGTTATATTAATGTATAGATTGCCTGAAGCTAGCTTGTGTTGGATTCAGTGGAAAATAAGATGGTTTATATACTTATCTGTATCACCATGTATGTCTATATACAACTCTACAGTAAGAATCAGAGAAATGTTTGTATATATACTGTTTTAGCAAATGCCAGCATCCTTGCAAATAGGGTATCTGTGAGGCCCCACATTATAGATGGGAATTGTAAAAAATCATATCCCACTTCCTGGCGCATGGATCTGGAGTACCCCAGATTTGTTTAATTAGCACAATGGCACCAACTAGGAAGTCCCACATTATTACGAAAAAAGAAAAGAACTGTGTCAAAGTATCCTGATAAAATTATAAATGAAAAATCTCAAGGAATGTCTGAGACTTAATTTGGTAGATATATGCAGCTAGTCACCTGGGTGGAGGTTACTAGATTGCATAATCTGGTCTGTAATTTGTGAAGATCCTAACAATTCAGTGCTGTGCAGTAAAATTTTGTGTCTGGTCAGGTAGTTAGAGCTTACTCAAATACTGGAATTAATGATACACTAGAATCACGCACATCTCTTACATCCTTAGAACACATAATGGAACTTTTGTGTTCTGAAAGAAACAACCGTGGGATGGGGGCTGCTGGGGAAGGTTCCTGGTGTTGGTGATGACCATGCTGAGTAGGTCCGAGGGCTCAGCAGTTTGTTGTTAGGTGAGGTGGGTGAGGTAGGATCACCAGCAGAGGAAGCAGCATGTGCCAGGGCCAAGGCCAGGGAGAGTGTGAGAGCTGAGCAAGTAGAACTGAATTTCAGTCCCATCTGACTGTGTATTTCCAAATGACTGAAGTCAGAAATGGGGAGCAGGGCTAAGGTGTCTTGTCTTAGAAGTTGGACTTAGATCTAAATCTCTGGAGAACCAGTGAAGAGCATTAAGGATAAGGCCTTAAACCAGTGCTTTTTCCCCATGTCATAATAGCTGGCGTGCATTTTTGGTTTTGTTATTCTTTTTTTTTTTTTTTTTTTTTTGGTATGAATTGAAATTGTTTAAGCAAGATTGCAAAGTTAAAGGAACAGATTTATCAAGTTGTTACCTATGTCAAGAGATTAAGGGGTTTGGGATTGTTTCAGTTTCCTCTCTGACATGAATTTAGTTTGGGCATTGAGCAGAGCAATCCCATGAAGTCAGAAAAGTCTCCAAGAGGTAAGTACTTTGATTGCCTCACAGTTTTGTTGGCCATTTAAATTGTATCAATTATAGTAGTAATTATAGCAGTAGTAATTTAAAAGAGCCAATAAGAGTTATAGGCAAGTTCTACAGGTTTTACCAGAATAGTGTAGCATGTAGTTGGAAATGCAGAATTCTTACACATTACAGGGAGTATTTAATTCCATTATACTGGGTCACATTTGGATATAACCAGGATATAGCCAGATAGCGTTTACTGCAGTGAATTTCCAAATCCATCCTAGTCAGTGTAACAGTGATTTTTCATGTCTCATTACCTTCCCATTGAGGGAGTCATAATATATCCACTTTCATGTTAATTACCATTTTTGATCTAGAACTGTGCTGGCCACTACAGCTGTTGCCTCTTTAAATGTGGCTATTCAAATTAGTTACACTTAAATAAAATTTAAAATTCAGTTCCTCATTGCCTCCAGCCACATGTCAGATGCTCAGTAGTCACATGTGGTTAGTGGCTGCCATATTGGACAGTGCAGATGGAGGACATTTCCGTCATTACAGAAAATTTATTAGTGCTACTCCAAAGGTTTTCTCCTTTTACAAATTTTAATGTATTTAAAAGCCATCTAATAGTGAAATATTTACAGATTAAATGATATAATTTGATTCAGAATAACTGGGGAGAATGGGGAGTTATGGAAGAAATAAGATTTGCCATAAGATGATAATTGGTGAAACTAGGTTGGGGATCCATGGGGGGTTTCATTGTATTATTCTCATTATTCAGAAATTTTGTGTATGTTTGAAATTTTCTATAATAAAGAATAAAAACAGAAGCCGTTTTTTCTTTTTTTAAGATTTTATTTGTCAGAAAGAGAGAGAGAAAGCACACAAGCCTGCCTCTAGGCAGGCAGAGGTGGAGAGAGAGGCGGAGAGAGAGGCAGGCTCCCCGCCGAGCAAGGAGCCCGATGCGGGACTCGATCCCAGGACCCCGGGATCATGACCTGAGCCGAAGTCAGCGGCTTAACCCACTGAGCCACCCAGGCGTCCCTAAAAACAGAAGTCTTAAATAGGAACAGTGCTCCTGTTGGCACTTAAAAGTGGCCATCTGCGCCTGGGTGGCTCAGTGGGTTAAAGCCTCTGCCTTCGGCTTACGAGCCCCACATCAGGCTCTCTGCTCAGCAGGGAGCCTGCTTCCTCCTCTCTCTGCCTGCCTCTCTGCCTCCTTGTGATCTCTGTCAAATAAATAAATAAAATCTTTAAAAAAAAAAAATAAAAGTAGCCATCTGGGGGTTTCCTGGGTGGCTCAGTTGGTTAAGTGCCTTTGCCTTGGGTCGTGATTCCAGGGTCCTGGGATGAGTCCTACATCGGGTTCCCTGCTCAGCAAGGAGCCTACTTTCTCCCGCTGCTGCTGCCCCTGCTTGTACTCACATGCTCTCTGCCCCCTCTTCTCTCAAACTCTCTGGTAAATAAATAAATAAAATCTTTAAAAAAACAAAAAAACGGGCACCTGTGTGGCTCAGTGGGTTAAGCCTCTCTCTTTAGCTCGGGTCGTGATCCCAGGGTCCTGGGATTGAACCCTGCATCGGGCTCTCTGCTCATTGGGGAGCCTGTTTCCCTCTCTCTCTCTGCCTCTCTGCCTGCTTGTGATCTCTGTCTGTCAAATAAATAAATAAAATCTTAAAAAAAAAAAAGTAGCCATCTGTAAATGGGCATTGAAATTCTACCCCACATAGGTTGGTGCCTGTGGTAAAGGGAAATGTTTAATCCTGCCCCATGGCTTCCCCAAAAGAGGACGTAGAGGACTGCATTTTTTTTTTAAGGTTTTATTTAGTTATTTGACAGCAGAAGCAGGGGGAGAAGCCGGTTCCCCACTGAGTGTGGAGCCTGATGTGGGGCTCGATCCCAGGACCCTGAGATCATGACCTGAGCCAAAGGCAGACGGTTAACCGACTGAGCCACCCAGGTGCCCCTAGAGTACCACATTTTTTTAAGGTTTATCTCATTCCCTCTGGAAACACACAAGTGACAGCCCAGGTTCGAATTTATTAAGAGTTGCAGCTGCCCAAATGAATCTTGTGGGCAGAATGTGCTAGATTATGATACTCAGCTAAAAATTTCCATTGCTGTTGATGTTAATTTTAGCCAAGTCCAAATAGTGTTCCTAAGGAAGAGAATGGAGTCCATTCACTCAGTCATTGGCTTATTTTTGTTCAGAGCCAGATCAGTCAGCTTCTGTCTCTGGTTTCCTGGTTACCAGTGCCTATGGTGATAGCGTTGCAAGAGAGAAAGGGGAGGTCATAGAGAAAACCCTTGGCGCAAAATGAAAGCCATCAGTAAAACTGTCACTGTGTCACCAAAGGGCTGTTTGAAGTTGTTACAAATACCTGCCTACTTTGGTCTCCTCCTGCATCTCTAACAGATGGCGGTGGGGCTTACTGTGAGCAGAGAGTGATGGTTGAGAGCAAGGTCTTTGGGTGAGACTTGGCCTTGAGTCTCTGCCTCTGTCAGCTGTGACCCGAGGAGGGGAAGAGTGAGCTCTTGCCGGCTGTCTTCGGAGCAACAGTACGGCCGCATCTGGTATGTGGTGGAGTGCTCAGGCTATGACAGCTCTCGCTGTTAGGTATTTTCTGTACAGAAAGGAAGGGGGACTCGGCGTTTTATTTCCCTTATGCACTGATATTCATAGAATCATGTAGAGAAATGTACAGGTCAAAAGGAATGTAATGGTGCCTTTTTATTTTACAGGGTTCTAAAGTCAAAACCTTGAGATTAATAATGGCAGGAAAATCTTCGCTTTTTAAAGTAATTCTCCTTGGAGATGGTGGCGTTGGGAAGAGCTCTCTAATGAACAGATATGTGACCAATAAGTTTGATACCCAGCTCTTCCATACAATAGGTGTGGAATTTTTAAATAAAGATTTGGAGGTGGACGGACATTTTGTTACTATGCAGATTTGGGACACAGCCGGTCAAGAGCGATTCAGAAGCCTGAGGACGCCATTTTACAGAGGTTCTGACTGTTGCCTGCTCACTTTCAGTGTCGATGATTCCCAGAGCTTCCAGAACTTGAGTAACTGGAAGAAAGAGTTCATATATTACGCAGATGTGAAAGAGCCCGAAAGCTTTCCTTTCGTGATTTTAGGCAACAAGATCGACATAAGTGAACGTCAAGTGTCTACAGAAGAAGCCCAAGCCTGGTGCAGGGACAACGGCGACTATCCTTACTTTGAAACAAGCGCAAAAGATGCCACAAATGTCGCAGCGGCCTTTGAGGAAGCGGTTCGAAGAGTGCTTGCTACTGAGGATAGGTCAGATCACCTGATCCAGACAGACACGGTCAGTCTGCACCGAAAGCCCAAGCCTAGCTCGTCTTGCTGTTGACCGTTTGGAGAGGTTGCCTGTGTCATCTAACCAGCTCACACACATACACAGAAAAACACAGGGTGGAGAAGAGAATTGGCATTGCAGCAATGGATCATCTACTCATAAAATTAAACTAACCATATTGCTGTTTTGTTAGTGGGCGGGAGAAGGGACACATCCACTCATGGAAGAATCAATTTACTCAGTAGTGGCACCATACATTTATAAATTGTAATGGTTGTCTGTTAACGTTTAATTTAAATATGTACGTTACAGAGCTAATAAATGAGATGATCAGTACTTTAATTATAATTAAAACACTTGAATATTCTGGAAGTTACTGTTTGTTTTTTTCCTGGGAAAATGGAGAACTACTTTTTATATGTGTATATTTTTATGTAATTAGCATTCAGTTCCTGGTTGAGGGAAAAAAATTCCCGAAAGCAATATTGTTAAATAATAAAGATTAAAACCTAATGCATTTGCATTGTAGTTATTTGATTACTTCTTCATTCTCTTTAAAATTATTTAAGTGTTCACATTTTCATTCTCCATATCCAGAATTGCTCTCACTAGTAATCATTCGTGTGCTACATGTGGGGCCCCCGCCCCCAAAACAGAAGCCAACTTTATCACTCTTGGAGAAAATACAAAGGATTGTACTTCATGTGAGGATAAACGACATCTTTGTTAGGTCACATATGTAATGCCTTCCCTATCATTGAACACTGTTGAGTGATTTCTACTCAAGGAGATTTTGATAAAGCGATTTGTAGTCTTTCTGCGGGTAAAGTTCATATGCCCTGCATTTGTGCCTGTCCCATCCTGCAGAGGCAAACCAACCCGCTGAGGGTTGTCAGGATGTGCCGGTCGGGGTTAGCATGTCCTGCTCATGGGGAGTCACTGGAAAAGAATTGCAGTATCATTCAGTAAGCTAAGCTTTTGACAGTCTCATCTCCTAACAGAACAGTTTGGCTATATGCAAAACATTTGGACGTTTTGAATTATGGGGAAATTAAATCTCTTCATGTTCTCAGGTTAGAGGCAGTTGTTGTTTTTAGTATTTATAATCAATCCCCGCTCCCAAAACTGTAATCCTCCATCAAAAAAACTGAAATAGGAATCCATTAACAAATCGGTGTATATTATATATTCTTTCTTTTTTCTCTAGGGGATTTGCTTCCCGCCTTCCACCCCCGCAGTCTAAAGTGTCCCCATTGTTTTGCGACTTGCTGTTTCCTCTTAATATATGTGAACATACTTTATTACAGTATATCTACCTCATCAGCTTTACGGATGTTTACCAGTTTATTCAGACTGTTTTCTAGTGACAGACATCCAGCAGCACTATCTGAAAGTACTAATTTCCCACACCTTATTCAACAGTGGGTATTAGGAGTAAATTTTTTTTTTTAAGATTTTAAAAATTTATTTGACAGAGACAGAGGGAGCATAAGCAGGGGGAGTGGGAGAGGGAGAAGCAGGCCTCCCGCTGAGCAGGGAGCCTGATGTGGGACTGGATCCCAGGACCCTGGGATCGTGACCTGAGCTGAAGGCAGACGTTTAATGACTGAGCCACCCAGGCACCCCAGGAATACATTTTCTGGTTTTTTTTTTTTGAATAGATGAGTCACGTGAAGACTTAAGAGGGCACCTGGGTGGCTCAGTGGGTTAAGCCTCTGCCTTCGGCTCAGGTCATGATCTCAGGGTCCTGGGATGGAGCCCCGCATCAGGCTCTCTGCTCGGCAGGGAGCCTGCTTCCCCCCTCTCTGCCTGCTTGTGATCTCTGTCTATCAAATAAATAAATAAAATCTTAAAAAAAAAAACCAACATAAGACTTAAGAGACAGATATCTGTACCCTTGCCACCCAGTTCCTGTCCGTGAAGGCAGCATGTGTCTGTTTCTTGGGTATCAAGCTAGATATTTAGTATGTAAGGGAAGGATACTGTATTAGTTTGCTAGGGCTGCCATAACAAAATGCAGACTGGGTGGCTTAAACAGTGGGAATTTTTCTCACAGTTCTGGGGGCTGTATGTCCAAGATCAAGGTGTTGGTAGGTTTAGTTTGTCCTAAGGTCTCTCTCTCTCTGGCCTGCAGATGACTTTTACTCTGTGTGCAGCATGCCCCCCCACCCCCACCCATGCCACCATGTCTCTGTGTCCAAAATTCCTCCTCTCAAAAGGACACCAATCAGATTGGATTAGTGGGCTTGTTTTGACTTAATCACCTCTTTAGAGGCTCTGTCTCCAAATAGAGTCACATTCTGAGGGACTAGGGGCTAGGGCTATTAACATACGTATTTTGGGGGGGACACAATTCAGCCCATATTATGTATGTGTGTGTGTAGATATTTACATAATGTGTAGTTTTGATTCTTACATAGATTTAACTAATACTTTGGAGGTTTTTAAAAAATTTAGAAGCAGGGACACCTGGGTGGCTCAGTCAGTTCAGTGTCTGCCTTCGGCTCAGGTCACGATCCCGGGGTCCTGGGTTAGAGTCCCCCATCAGGCTCTCTGCTCAGCGGGAAGCCTGCTTCTCCCTCTCCGCCTGCTGTTACCCCTGCTTTGTGCTCTTTCTGACAAAATCTTAAAAAAAAACAACGTCCAAGTAGCTTTTCAGTAACTTTTTTTTCAGCCAATATTCAAGAAGTTCTAGAGCTGGGAAGCAAGAAATGGCCAAGGGAACAGATCATGTGTGTAAAGACAGGCTGGCGAGCAAGGAGAGTAATGCAGTGGAACACCGTGACTCAGAGGGATCCAGTGAGCGGGGCTGGCTGACCGAGCACAGGACTGAAATGGGACCACGGAGGAGGAACAAAACTGCCAGGAGCTGCGGCCTTCAAAGAGACTACAACGACCTGAGGGGGAAAGTTCTTCAACAAGCCGGGAGAGGTAGCTGCAGATCTGACTCTTGTTTTTAGGAAGTGAGAAGTCTTTTAGGAACAAAAACGTCTTTTGATTGGCTGGTGTTACCTAAAGAAAGATGAGAAATACCGAGAAAACAGGAGCTGGGGAAGAAAGCAGTCGGCGACGGAGGCTGCGGGGTTGGTGGAAGGAGCTGCAGAGCCCCCAGGAAGCCAGCGGGAGGACCGGTCTGCGTGCCCCTCAGTGTGGCGAGGGAAGGCCCCAGTGGTCCAGTTCCCGTGCTCGTCACACGGCGTCAGACCAGCTCTGTGACAGCGTGTGCTTCTGTGCTCTACTCCCGTGAAGCCTTCGAGATAGTTCAGTGCTACGGAAAAGGCGGACGACCGAACTTGGAGAATGGACAGTCGTACGTTTGCAGCCCGCGTGGCAAATAACAGCGCGCAGTGTGCAAGATGGAAGAGTACAGTCCCATCAGCGGGGGGATGTCTGTCACCTTGGGAAAATTCCCTAGTGGAAGTGAAAACGTCCTTAAAGAGAAAGCCTTGAGTTTTACATTTCTGTAGAAACGTGTGTAAGCTTTCCCTTGCGTATCATGACGCCGTGGACACCCGTGGCTTGGGGCCAGTGAGTTGGAAAAGTGGACCCGCGCACTGTCTGTGCGTTGTGCAAAGCCACCACTGTGGCCTGGCAACCAGAAAGGGCTGACTGAGTGAAACGTGAAAGAACACGGGTATAGGGGCGCCTGGGTGGCTCAGTGGGTTAAGCCACTGCCTTTGGCTCAGGTCATGATCTCAGGGTCTTGGGATCGAGCCCCGCATCGGACTCTCTGCTCAGCAGGGAGCCTGCTTCCTCCTCTCTCTCTGCCTGCCTCTCTGCCTGCTTGTGATCTCTGTCAAATAAATAAATAAAATCTTTAAAAAAAAAAAAAAGAACACGGGTATAGTGTGGGCAGAGCAGAAATCCATCCCCCTCTACGTACGAGGAAAACGTGGGCACCGGTGAAGCATCTAGGAAACGGAAGAGGACAGGATCAGAGCTGTGCGTCGTCTTTGGGTCCCTCTGGGTGTGTGAACATAGCCCTGACGTGGTGCTGACACACGTGTGCTCAGCGGGCCTCATGCCTGGGGTGCTCGTGCTCTTGTGTTCCTGAACCTGTGTGACGTCCCGTACAACCAGATCTAAGCTTTGCTGCCTTCTCCGCTTTCTTAAGTACCAGCCCCTGGTTCGTCCCCTCACACCTGTCCCCTCACACCGTGCTGTCTGTGTGCCCGGGGCAGCTTCTCCCGCACCGTCGCGGTCCACGTGCTCGTCCAGTGCAGCTCACGTCTGGCGTCCCATCCGCCCCCACACGTGGCAGTGGGCTGGCTTCACGCTCCTGCACACACACAGCTCGGTGCTGGACTGCAGTGACGTACTCACACGGGGCCTGCGGTCCTTGTTCCCGCTTCCCTCACGAGCTCAGGGTTTGCAGGGCGCCCGAAACCTCCTGCTGGTCTCCGCGCGGTCTGTTCACGGAGGGCAGAGCCGGCGGGATGCGGTAAGTACACACTGGGGTCTCTGCAGTGAGCACGGCTCAAACCACTCCTGGATTTCTAGCGGGGTATCTTCCCACTCCCAAAGCTCTGGTACCTAGTTTGAGGGCATCTGAGTTCTAGAAAATGGGTTAAGGTAATAGCTTGTAGACTCTCACTAGGGGGAATAGGACTAAAACAGTCGTGGTAGCAGGGTAAGCAACACTTTGAAAATTTGACCGAACTTCCATAATCTTGGACAAACATCTTTATTAAAGAAATCAAATAAATAGGGTAAAAAATTATGGTAGCGACTTCACACAGGGGATGAGACCAAACTTAGAACTACTTGCTCAAGTTACTCAGGATGGAAAAAAATTAAGTGCTCACAATTAGCACAGAAAATATCTGGTTATAACTTGTTTTTAAATGGACATTGACTAGTTTACAGTAAGATCCCACTGGTTACAGAGCACTCCCCACCCCCTTGGTGCACAGCCTAAAAAAGCTAAGAATGCAAATGTTAATGTAATAGAAACTTTTTACTATTATTACAACTTTTTACTATTATAACTGTCATCAAGTTCGCTTACTTTAGTTTACTGTCGGAGGGAAAGACAATATAAGAACATAACCTGTCACTTTGGTCCCAGCCTCCCATTTTACAAACATGGATTCTTGATTTATAGCAGAATCTCTGACAGAGACAGGCCTGCGGTGTTTGGCACCGCAAAAGCTGCTTGCTTTGGCCTCTTGTGGAGTGCTATGTATACTGCCCGCGCGGTTTTGTAACAGTAGAGATGTATACAAACCCACGCGCACGCTGTCAGCTTCATTCCCTACGGCAGAAACTTTTAAATCTGTCTACCAAAATCTGGACAATGACATTTAGTTCTGAATTGTGACATCAAGATCAAGCTGTCTGAATGAGTAAAGGCAAAAGCTCATCTTTAAGATTTAGAATAAAGATATTTTCAAGGTTATAAAGAGTTTATAAATAACACTGTTCACAAGCAAATATTGATAATCTGTTGATAATCGTTAAGAAACTGAATGTACTGTTTTGAAATAATACAAGGAATTTCATCAGGTTTAGATAAATTTAGACTACAAGTAAAACTTCCAGGCTATTTAGTCAAGTTACTTACAACGTACACATTCCTGAGAATACCCCATTGTAGTGGTATTGTTTATTTCCAGATTTTTCCGCATTCAACTTAAAAGGTGTTTCTTCCCAAGAAACTGGACTTTTCTGTCAAATGCGCTTGATCGAATAGGAGAATTGGGTTCATAAAACGGATTCATTGCAAACTAGGAAAGAAGAAGGTATTAGTAAGCTTGTCAAAGTACAAAGGCTGACAAATCCTAGATCTCTAGAAGGAAATTATTTTAAAGTTCTAAATTAAATCATCAAAGACATCTAAAACAAAAGTCTGAAGACCACATTTTTAAGTTTCAACAAAAATGTTCTGTTGTTAAATAGTAATGCTCCCTTGAGGAGATTTTTGATTTAGTGTTTCAGTTTTGAGAAGTGCCTGTGGCAAAACTAATGGTGGTATGATCAGCGTTGCCTCTGTAAGCTAAAGAACTTCAGGATTCACCCTCTGTGTGAAATACTAATCTACTCATATTAATTAGAAATGTATGGGTTTATCTATAAGGCCCCTTGGCTGCATAAAACTAAAAATCCACCATATGCTCACAGTTTAAAAAAAAGTTATACCACATTGCTGCTATATTAAATTACCCTTATATAGTAATTTCTAACAATCAGATTTTGAATACACTCCGTTAACACAGGCTAAATGATCAGGTTCTTAAATAGTGTAATGAGTGTATCATAATACATGTGAGAAAACTGTCAAATGGAATCACTAATTAGGCAAAGGCGTTAAATAGTTTTTATACCTTAATCTACTTGATGTTGTCTTATCTTTTTAAGAGCTAAATATTTTTATTTGCTAAATCTGACCAGGAATATTAACTGTGCTGATATGCAAAAAATCTTGTCTAAATATAGACCATTTAAAATTAATAGGAGCAGACTGGGGGCGCCTGGGTGGCTCAGTGGGTTAAGCCGCTGCCTTCGGCTCGGGTCATGATCTCAGAGTCCTGGGATCGAGCCCCGCATCGGGCTCTCTGCTCTCTAGGGGAGCCTGCTTCCTCCTCTCTCTCTGCCTGCCTCTCTGCCTGCTTGTGATCTGTCAAATAAAAAAAAAAAAAAAATAGGAGCAGACTGTTAGCCCTGCAGTTTAACTACAGACATCCTACTACTATTTTATTTTTTCTAAATATTCAGAAATGTGAGTGGCACCATTACCCTTGAAGGACTATTTGGTAAACTTCCTGACCGTTTATGACCTATAATCATTACTGTGTAACTTACTTGTAAAGTAGATGGAGAACATTTTAGATTAAAATTATGAAGCAATTTCCTTTTTGTACCCTGCTTCCTTCTCTTTTTAGGGTTCCCTAATAAAATCAACTATATGTGCCAAAGGGGGGAAACTGAAACCAGTTTAAAAACAACTACCATGAGTTCTGTCCTAAATACATGTTAGCCTGGTGGTGAAGTCTTGCCTGTGAGGGAGCTTCCAGGGGTCATTCTGACTGGGGGGAGCGGGGACTAGTCTGAGATGAAAACCACAGTACAGGGGAGTTACCGCCACAGGCCAGTTTCCTGTTGGAATCCCTTTTTATAATCAAATTTAAAAAGTTAGGGAGCATACCATACCTTTATGTATAAATCATAGACATCAGTGAAGAAATTCTTTATTCCATCTTCTTGCCTTATGTCATGGAGCATAATAAATCTCATATGTGAAAGAATTAAGGTATAATCTTAATAGAAATGAAAAATGAAAAGTTGTCAGGTGATACGATATCCTTCAAATGAGTCAAATGCCTTGTATTTCGTGATGGAAAAGCCAAATGTGTGAACTGCATTTGAAGTAAGGTAACTTTTATCAGAGGACACAATCTTTCTAAGTTAGAAAGTCACTACAGAATGAAGTAAAATCAACCTAATGGTTCAGCTTAACCACAGCTTTATTTGAGACTTGGTTCTAAAAGTATCTGTTAAACAAAATTATCTGTTAAACAAAAATATTAAACAAATGCTTCCCCACTCCAAATAACAGTAGCCCCATAAATGGCAGTTTTTAACCTGACACTTGAAGTCCACAGACTCACAGTCTGGCATCCATGTCCCATGTTGTTCTAGTCTGTTACCCAACCTTTAGTTAGAGATCTTTTTGTAAAAGATAAGGATATGACCTGCAGTAACAAATGCCGAAACAAACCACTCATTGAACTTGTCCACAGTTTTCAAGTACATGTTGTTGGACAGCCACATATTCTCGTCTACGAGGTCAAGAGCAGCATGAGCTATGAACTGGTTCAGATGACGATGATCGTCCTAGATGACAACGTGAGTAGCACCAGATTAACATTTCCAGACAGCATCGAGAACACCAACATTTCATTCTGGAAATTCTATACATAGTCTTCTTGGGGGTAGGGGGCATCTTCTGCTGCTACTTCATTTATTACTGTCATGGGACTTAGAAAAGATCTTAAGTGTTTTCACATCATATTCTTTTCTATTTGCTATCTAAGACTCAACAAATAGAAACAGCCACTTAATAAATGAAATGTTGGTGTTCAAGAAACAATATAGATTATTTTTTTTAATTTTGCAAGAAGGAAGTTACGAAATTTGGTATTTCGGTGTGTGAAGTACAGTAGGTTAAAAATAGAGATTCTGCTTTAAACACCCTCATATCTTTTTAGAGGAAAAAATTTATTTTTTGAAAAAAATACATATTTATGAATAATAATTTATTAAATAAATAATACATATTTATGAAAAAATACGTAAGTGGCTCTGGCTAGCGGACAGGTGGTGGTAGGCTGGAGAGCTAAGGAGGTGGCGAAGGAGAGCTACACAGAAGTGACATCGGCATGGGTCTCAGGGTCAGCAGGGAAAAAGGGCAGGGAAGGCCTTGGGACACGGTGACACTTGGTGAGTGGAGACGGCTGAGGAGGTGGCACTCTTAACAGGCTTGGCGTTGGCCTCTTTCAGGTGAATGGAGCTTAGGTGACAGGGGGACCTGGGAGTGGCAGAAGGCCATGCTCAGCCCCACCTGTGAGTAGTCACCGGTCTCAACATCAGGAGACAGTCCTGTCAGAGCTGAGTGTCCTTTTCGTGGGCTTAACTGGAGGTGGGACAGTCCCCCATAATGTGGAGAGGGAATTCACAACCTGGGAGTCTTACCCCTGTGGAATTCTTTATTTCAAAATAAACTTTTCATGAAGACTTCCATTAACGGGTTGAGCTAAATTCTTCTGTTGAAGTCCTCAGAACGTGGCCTTCTTTAGAGAGAGGGTCACTGCAGCTGTCGTTAGCGTGCTAGAGTGGGATGGCCCTAATCCAGCGTCACTGGCATAGTTATGAAAGAAGGGCATGTGGGGACGGACACACAGCAAGAATGCCATGTGAAGACTGGGGTTCTGTGGCCACAAGCCAAGGAACTACCAGAAGCTAAGAGAGAGGCCTGGAACAGATCTCCCCCTGGCAGTCTCACAGGGGGCCTGGCCCTGCCTAGACGCATTGTGCTTGGATATCTGGCCTCCAGGCCGTGAGACAATGAGCTGCTTTTACTCTAAACTGCCCGGTTTGTGGGGCTCTGTTATGCCAGCCCTGGGAAAGGCAACGTCATAGGACCTCCCTGCTGCGGAGGCTGTTCCTGGGACGGGGCTGGAGGAAGGCTGCCAGTTGCTTGGAATCCCCTGCACAGCTCAGGCATGTTTACTCCACTCACATCACCATGACGAAGCTAATTTCGTCCCTAGAGAAATCGATGTGTTTTGTATCTGGCTTACAGCAGTGTTTTCCATGGGATCATCAATTAGAAGAAAAATGTAGAAATGCTTTAAGGTGAGTGGTAGCAGGAGAAGGAACTAAGGGCAAGTCATGCCACAGAGTGTTTCTACAGGCACAGCTTTGCCTCCCACAAGTCCACAGAAACTATGTAAGTAGCCCTGTACCACAAAGCAGCCGCTACTACAGAGATGCCTCAGTAGCAAGTTCTAATAAGCGCGGTGCTCACGGGAATGTGGGACCATAATGTAGCAACAGCCACCTGACAGAGAATACCTTTACCACATTTCTATCTTATTTTTGTGGCAAGATTTAAATAGTTGAAAAGCATCACACACTGGATGCATTACAGTTAATTTCAAAAATCAATTCTTAAGGGACACGAAAGCTTATTTTGGAGTTGGGAGAAACACAGCCCAACTTTTTACGAGCAATATGGAGCAGTGCAGAAAGATGGAAGGGCCCCAGGTATCCTCATCTCAAGATTCTACATGTTTACTCTGAATGGCATGTTCTTTTTTTTTTTTTTTTTAAAGATTTTATTTATTCATTTGACAGAGATCACAAGTAGGCAGAGATGCAGGCAGAGAGAGAGAGGAGGAGGCAGGCTCCCCGCCGAGCAGAGAGCCCGATGTGGGGCTCGATCCCAGGACCCTGGGACCATGACCCGAGCCAAAGGCAGAGGCTTTAACCCACTGAGCCACCCAGGCGCCCCATGAATGGCATGTTCTTGAACCGAGCTTGTTTTTCTGGAACCATTACTGGCAACAAGGAAGTTGGGTGGTGTCACTGGGGAGAATGGCATGCGGGCTCAACCCAGCTAGCAGCGGGGGCAGAAGGGCACTGGAAACTGCTGGAGTCTCAGGGCCAGCGGGGCATGGAAGCAAGGGTCTCTTAGCCCTCCCAGGTGTAGATGGCCCTACTCCGTATGTCCTGAGGAGAAGTGTAATTAATTCCCCTGGATAGAATGGGCTCTCATGGCATTTCCAGTCAGTAACAACTGTTCTTCCGGTCCCACAACAGGTGGACTATGTTCCTATGTGCTCAGGGAGCAGCTTTTCAGAACGGGTGACACAGTGAACTACATATCAGAGAAGAGACCCAGAGCATCCTGCTAGTTAGTATTTGCCAAGTGTGTGGTGAATCAAAGGATGAGTCAACCACTCGGAGACTGTTCCCTGGCTGGCTTCTTTCAACCTGTGGGACTGCAGGGCAAGCCTCATTTAATTGTGGTGGATTCCAGTTACCTCATCTGTCCAGGTCTCTCCCAGCTATCAAATTGTGCCACACCAATATCATTACAACAACATAACAATTCTTACAGAATTTTTTAAGGTTTCATACGCACTTTGGATTCTGCTTTTCCAGCTGGCAAAAATTCCATTTCAAAAACCGGATTATCATGGTGGCCCACAATTACAAAGTAGAAGCTTCCAGACATTGTCTTCAATATATAGCTCCTAGTTAAATGAAAATAACATGTTTTCAGTACTCCATACTGAAAATGAAAAATGGTTAACAAGAAGTCTAGAATTCAATTTTTTACTTAAACCTGACATTGTAGAAGAGGAGACCACAAAGCCTGTCACCTTTTCCAGTATATCGTCATAGACAAATGGCTTTGGGACTATACAAATTAGGTCTGTGATATGTCCTATAGAATCCAGTACCTTATTTTCACAGGGAAACTAGAAGACTTCTAATACAAAATCGTAAAAACAACATTCTCATGACCCCAAAAGAACATTCAGAGCAAGCTGGAACAAACCTGGATGGGACCAGTTAGCATTACTAGCACTAACACTGGGAGAAGTTGATAAAAGGGGCGGATTTTGTCTTCTTTCTACCTGAACAATGTATGCTATAATTCTAAGTCTCTGCAAATGCAAGAGCCTATGATATGCCTCCTCAAACAGCATTCATAAGAAGGGAAGACATGGGATGCCCGGCTGGCTTGGTCGGTGGTGTGTGTGCAACTCTTGATGTCGGGGTTGTGAGTTCAAGCCGCATATTGGATATAGGGATAACTAAAAGAGAAAAAAAAAAAAAAAAAAAGAAAGGAAGATACAATTTTGTATTCTAGAAAAGATGAAAGAAACCATAATCCAAAAAGAAAGACACTTGAGGTGTTAAGAAATCTTAGAACTGGTGTTTATAGGTTTGCTAAGGGAATGAAGAGAAAGTGTTGGGGGTGGGGTTGGTTGCGGGGGGGAATCAGGGACTCTGTGGCTTTTAGCACAATCAAAATCTGGATGAATAGACAGACGGGTGGAAGGATTTATGTACGTATTTATGTACTTCTAGCACAGGGTCTTTGGAATCAGACAAAGCTAGGTTCGGGTCTACCTATGCCACTTACTGGAAACATGACCACAGGCACAGTCCTTAAACTCCCAATGCCAGTTTCCTCCCCGATGAGACAGAGGCAACCATCAGGATCCCTTACAGTGACCTTGAGGATTATACAGCGTAATGCATGTGAAGCACTAGGCACGATATCTGGCTCTCTGGAACGACACAGAGGAGCATACGCACGTGGAGACGTGCTGACCCTTAAGGCCTCCACGTGGGGCAGCCACCTGGCTAACCGAGAGGACACCGTCTCAGGGCAGGTACGGTGAGGTGTGTCAGAGCCCAGGGCTCATCAAGCCTCACTGCTGAATCACACTGAACAAGAGAAAACCTGAAATGTTTTCCTAATGTATACAACCTCCGTTGTTAAGGAAATCAAGGCACAACTGGCACTTTGAACTCTGGAATCGGAAGGCCCATGACTGGAAGAAGAGGCAAATAAGACGTTCTTTTGGCATGATGAGGTAAAGGGGATTTAGAATGTCACTCGGGCCAGGTGTTGGGACACTGTATCCTGCAGGCCAAATCTGGCCTTGTCCATCCTTTTATTGTTGCTGAAGGCGGCCTTTGCCCAACGACAAAATGACGGATTGAGCAACTGCAACGGAGACCATCTGATCCTTTACAGCAAGTGTCTTAGGGGAAAGATGGGGGGAAAGGCCCCAATAGTGAAACTGGGTAACAAGACAGGCAGGAATGAAGTGAAAGCTCTGCAAAGCTAGCAGAATTAGCAACAGTTCTCGAGATTGAAAGAAATTGTCAAGAGGCAAAGGGATGAGAACTTTCAATCTGAACAAAGTCGACAATGATGTCCGAATTGGAATAGGAGCTTTGCAGCTGGAGCTTGCCAAGGGAAGGGCTTCCTTTCTGCCGCAAACATTGAAGCAGCAGCAGAAAACAATACACATCTGAGGAAGGAAACCCTCATCCCCACGCCTGCGTAGTGTCAGTACAGGGTGACGATAAACAGAAAGGGAACCGAGGAAACACCACATAAAGATCAGGTCATAGACTCTACAGCTGGACAGGACTTGAACTGCCAATAATTTGATTTCATAGCAGCTGAACGAGTAATGCGACTGTTCGACTCTACAGGCAGAACTGGAAGGTGAAATGGAAAAAATGGAAATCTTGGGAGACTACAACCACATTGTCTCGGAAGGCAATGTCTACATCACTTAGTATTTGAGGTTTATTATGCCAAGGTGGTAGGCAAAGATGAGACACACTTTAGAATTCTGTGCTGTCTGATACACTCAATTTTCCACGGGGAGGGAGACGTTCTGTATCCGCGCTGTCCGGTGTGGTAGCCACCAGTGGCTATTGTGTCCGCAGAACTGAGTTTTTCACTTTGGTTAAAAAGCCACATGCGGTCAGTTGCTACTGTATTGGACGGTGGCCTCTGTATTGGCTCTGTAACAATGATTTGAAATGTTTTAAGTTCTGCCAAGTCTACTTTCCCTCCATCCAGGAAGCAAGTGTTACTTAGTACTCCAGTCTGTGATACAAAAGAAGCAACTGCTTTCCTCCATCCACAAAGTGTTACTTAGTACAAGTGAAGCAGCTGCCGGTGTCTGCTCCATTTCCCCACCACCTAAAGTAGGGGCCCTTCACCCCTCTCCTAAGAAGACGAAGTCTCCAGGGGGGGAGGAGATGGCTACATAGAACTTGGCAATGGATTAAACTGGGGAACTGAGTAAGAGGGAAGAATCAAGGATGTTTCCAAATGCCTGACTGAGGTGATCAAGCAGAGTATCAAGATGAGTCTATTCACCAGGAAAGGAAATAAGGAAAAAAAGAGGGATGAAATGAGCACGTCCATTCTGAGCATGTGGTGGTGCCAGAACCGCACGCCCCGCCCTGACCACATCCTGACCCGGAAAACCTGTGAATGTTCGTTTCCCGGCCGAGGGGCAGTAAAGCTGCAGGTGGAACTGAGGTGGTTCGCCAGCTGACCTTAGGGCAGGGAGAGCAGCCCGGACTAGCCAGGTGGGCCCAGTATAACCACAAAGGTCTTTAAAAGTGGGAGAGAGCGGCCCAAAAGTTCAGAAGGAAGCGCAATAGCAGAGGGTGTAAGGGGTGTCGCAGAGATGCTATGTTGCCAGCGTTGAAGAGGGAAGAAAGGGCCGGCAGGCGAGCGGCCTCCAGAAGTTGGAGAGCACAAAGAAACTGATTCTTCCCGATAACCTCCGGAAGGGAACACGCCCAGTGAGACCCGCGGCGGACGTCTGTGCCACACGTAAGGTAACATATTTGTGCTGTTTAAGCCACTCAACTTTGTTATAGCAGTAGACAGCACACACGTCAGAGCGGAGATCGCTGCAGGAATGAGGGGAAAAAGACATATTTGAAGTGCTCACAGAAAGCAGGTGCATTCTGTAGGGAGACTGAGGAAAAAAAGGAGTTCACTTACCCCAGGACAAGTGTTTCAAAGCACTGTAGAAGGTCGGAGGGAGGGGAAGGAAGCGGGGGACAGTGGTGCATCAGGGGGAAGCTACCTGGGGAAACCTGAGGGTAATCTAAGTGGTTTTCTTGCTCAGCATGCCTCCCTAATGCTTACCACAGAGCCCGGTACAGAGTAAGCGCGACACACTTGGGGAATGGAACCGCGAGGAGGGGGGCAGTAGCTGGGGCAGTGTCAGGTGAAGCCGGAACACAGGAATGAGAGGCATGCTGGGATTACCTGGCCTCAACACTGAAAAGAACCTTCTGAAGGTTCTAGTGCTGAGGCCTTCAGGGTCTCAGGGGCCTGACTGGGGAGGTCTGTGATCAAATGATTAACAGCACCTTTGTGAGAAGTTGAAGTTTCCACACTTGTGAAGAACCTCCCATAACCAATGATGGGAGTTGTTGACTCAAGGACTCTCACCTGGGATGAAAACAGTAGCTGTCCCCGATGGCTAGGTGATCTGAGCTGTTTGAGAGGGAGTGACAACTAAAATCAATGTGGTGATCCAGAAGCTCTGAACTACCTTGAACTGGAAGAGGGCGTGTACATGATATAAGAAACAGGGCACTAACTAGTAATGAACACAAAAAAATAATCACGTATCTGTGAGGTGGGCATGAGAGGGGCTGTGAAGCGCAAAATGAATGGAAATGTGTGAAATAAGTTAAAAACAAAAGCCTTCTTAGACTACAATCAGGAAGAACGGGAGAAAAGTCACCTGGTGCATAGGATGCAGATCTGCTGAACTTCAGTTTTCTCAAAGAGCATGATTTTCCTTTTTTTTTTTTTTTCTTTTTACTTATTTGACAGAGAGAGAGAGAGAGAGAGAGATCACAAGTAGCCAGAGAGGCCGGGGGGGAGCAGGCTCCTGGCTGAGCAGAGAACCTGATGTGGGGCTCGATCCCAAGACACTGAGGTCATGACCTGAGCCGAAGGCAGAGGCCTAACCCACTGAGCCACCCAGGCGCTCCCTCAAAGAGCATGATTTTCTAATAGCAAGTGTGACAAAAAGGTGGGCTAGGAACCTCAAGACAGGTATATTAAAAAAAAAAAAGACCTCAATAAATACAGATCTTCAAGTCTTAGCAAATCTTACATCTTTGACTAACAAAAGTGGCTGTATACTCATCAGGGACATGGGAAATCTCAGGAACAAAACCGTCAAACCACCTCAGATAGGTGTTACTTAAGTGTTAGTTACCTATCTTTGTTTTCAGAAACAAAGGTTTATCTTCTGTAACTGAGTACTTTTGGAATAGATTAAAACACCAAGAGAAACACGTATGAAATACCTGTCTCCGGTCAGAACACAGGCTAGGAGCTTTTAATTTACATTAACTTCATTAATGTGAATCCCCAGACAAAAATCAAGTGGTTAGTCAAAGTACTGGTTATATGAGAACAAGCCCTGCCAAACTTAGACTTTCTGTTTTATACAACAATCATTCCCCGTCCCCCCCCTTTGTTTTGCTGCTTTATACAACTGTTTGACAGAAAGCTGAATGGCTAGACTTTCTGTTTTAGAAGAGAAATCCAGGGGATGGCAAATCATTTGTATGAAGTAACGTGGTATCTACCTGAGAACAAACTGGAGATCTGTGGCTCCGAGAAGTCCGTGGTACTACAAGGGGACGGGGGTGCAGCAGCACTCGTTTTATTTGTTGAGTGAGGGACCACTCCTACCAGACTTGAATGTCAGTGCCCAAAGAACTTAAAAGTTGTACAAGTCGGTTGACAGGGAACCATCATGTGACATTAACCTAGTTCAGCTCAACATTTTGAATGCTTAAGTGAGGGATAATTTATCACATTGAAGGATAACACGCTTGGGTAGCTAATAAACTGGAAGGCAACACTAAAGGTTCAACAGTCCCTCCAGGTTAAGAGAATTTAAGTGAAATGAACAAGACAGAATTTAAGAACACACACAAAAAAGGTTAAAAACCGGGGGGGGGGGGACCCAAACTGTACAATAGAGAAACCTAGGTTAAGAGCAGTTCATCTACAGGGACCCAAAAGTTTACATTTAATGCAAGCTCAGTAAAGGGCAGTAGTCTGATACAGTAACCCAAAAAGCTAATGCCAATTTGAGGCTGTACTAAGATCATGTCCTTTTAACTAATTACACCTCCAGGGAACATACGCATCTCTGGCAATCTCATTTTAAAAGGATCAATAACTCTGAACTGTGTGTGGTAAGAAATGCTCTGGAAAGGAGCTACTGAAGGACCAGAGAATGTTTAAATGGGAAGGCCTTTCTGGGGGTTGGGAGTGAGATACAGCAGGATCTTACCTTCAAATATAATGAATGTGGTCCAAAGGAAAAGGGATATGGTGAGGGATGGCAAATGGGTTATCGCTGGTGAGCCACTTCTAATTAGCCAGTAGTGACTGCCAGGACCTGGTGCTGATAACGACCGGGACAAGGAAGATCTGTAGCAGGAAAGATGGCTGAGATCGAAGGGCAGTACCTACGTGTGTACCAAGTCTTTAAACTCTGGGTGACAGATTTATCCCAAACTGCCCAGAGGACAAGCTTAGGGCTGCTCCTTTGAGGTTACCTGGAAACTTACTCGAGACAATGTTACCAAGCACTTTGTTACAAGCTATCAGGCTGCCTGTGAGAGGACTATCCCCGCCCCTCAACGGACAGGGCCCACAAATTTTCCAGCTCCAAATGACAACAGTACGGCCGTTTAAAAAACCCTGAATTAGCTGAATGTCCCAGTGAAAGGCAAAATGAAGAAAAGGCCCCGAGCTGATCGACACTTGCGGGCTAAAACGCGATGTGCGTCGGCCCAGTCGCCTGGGATGTGACCGAACGGGGACTGGCCAGGTCCGATCCGGTTGTCCCCGGGCGGGCTGGAGATACCGGGCCAAAACCCGCGTCACGCGGGACCCGGAACGTCCCCTGGACCTCCCGCCCCCTACTCACCCCATCTCCTACCTGCGGGGAGATGCCGCCAACGGAAACAGCCAGTCACTTCCCTCAGCAGACCCGCGCTTGGCAGCCTCTGTCAGAACTCCCCGAGCAAACCTCGCGAGAGTCCGCGGTTGCGATCTCGCGAGAGGTGGGAGGAGCTTCCGGCCAGAGGGCCGTGTAACCCAGCGCGTGCGCCGTAGTACTCCCAACAAGGGCGCTTCCGTTTGGCGGGCCTCGGGGGAAGGCGGGCTCAACGCGGAGCCCAGCGAATTCCGGTTGGTACCCGGTTTTCTCTTGTTGCCTCACTACCGGTCCTCGCCCTCCAGCCGCGTGGGAAAGTCGCGTGTGGACCACGACCCCGCCTACCCGTCAGAACCAGTGAGAACGGAAGTGCGAGTCGGTTGGTTGGAGTTCCTAGTTCAGAGCGAGAAACAAAGTGTTCAGCTCCCCTGTTCTTCCCGACTGGCCCCAGGCAGAGACCGAGCTCTGAACGCCGGGACTCCTCCTGAGCCTGCAGCTCGGGCGGGGTGTTAACTCGGGCCAAGGCAGGACGGGGGGGGGGGGGGGGGGGGGGGGGGGGGGGGGGGGGGGGGGGGGGCCACGGTCGGGGGCAGGGGAAGCTGGCAGCTAACGGCTCGGGTAGATACACTGGCTGCTCCCCAGGGACCGGTGGAAACGTAACCTGTTTGTTTGTTTTCTCTGTAGCTTTTCCCCTGCTCAGCCTCTTAGGGTTTCCCGGGAGGCCACTGGTCTGTTTTCAAAAATTCATGGTCCATCAGCCCGCCGGGTAACCCGTAACCATTTTTTTCTTCCAGTTCACTATGCGCCCCGAATCTGACGTGTTGAGTCAAGATGAACTGCGAAAAAAGCTTTACCAGACGTTTAAGGATCGGGGTATACTGGACACGCTCAAGGTATCCGTTTTAGCCATGTCTTTTACATAACTTTTACAAGTTAACCTGTAACACGCAGTCCAGATTTAAACACATTCAAGTCTTGGCTTTTAAAAAAGTAAGCCATAATTTGTATTGCTAAGTTACATTTTTATGTTCCTTTGTAACTCTTTGTAACGGAATACGGAAGTCTTAAAAATGGTTTCGAGTTTGAGTGGTCTTAAAAGAGCATATTCAAATCATGGGTTTATTGGACTGATATTAAGGTGGTAGTGGGTAGCTTTGTAAACTGAACACATTCTAGTAAAGTTGGACTTGGTTTATAAATCTGGTTTGCAAGTCCTGAATTAATAATTGGTTTAGTAACCGTACTCACTTTTGAATGAAGGAAAGAGACACCATATGGAAAACAGGAGGTGAACGATTTACGGGAGAATAATTTGGGGAATGCTCTTGCTTAAAATATATTGAAATGTATAAATATTTGGGCAGCAGATACTAGTACATACATGAACAGCAAAGAGTAGGATTAGCTCAAATGTTTTTATTACTGTATACATTTCAAAAGTATATTTTGTATTTGAAATGTCAAATTAAGGGGGCACCTGGGTGGCTCAGTCAGTTGAGCCTCCAGCTCTTAGTTTCAGCTCCGGTCATGATCAGGGTTGTGGGCTCAGCCCATAACCAGCTCTGTGCTGGGGATGGGGCCTACTTAAGATTCTTTCCCCCTCCCTCTGCCCCTACCCTGCTCCTTCTCTTTAAAAGAAAGTGTTGAAGAAAAAGTGAGCTTTTAAAAAATTTTTTCTCTTTCCCATTGTCTTGGTAACTTAAATCTTGAGATTAATCTGAAAAATAGAGAAAAACATGGAGAAACATCATCGCTAATACAGCTACTAATTGACATAAGTGTCTTTTTTTTTTTTTTTTTAAGATTTTATTTATTTGACAGAGAGAGTAGGCAGAGAGGCAGGCAGAGAGGAGGAAGCAGGCTCCCCGCTGAGCAGAGAGCCCAACTCAGGGTTTGATCCCAGGACCCTGGGATCGTGACCTGAGCAGAAGGCAGAGGCTTTAACTCACTGAGCCACCCAGGTGCCCTCTCCCGCTTTTTTTTTAAAGTAGTCTCCATTCCCCAATGCAGAGCTCGAACCCACAACCTGGAGACCAAGAGTCCCATGCTCCATTGAGTGAGCCAGCCAGACACCTCTCCTTTTTAATCTGATACTATATAGTGAACATTTTCCTGTGTCCTTCAGAGTTCCTTGAAATCCTCATTTTCAGTGGCACCAGGCTTGTCTTTGAATGTATGGGTGATTTATGTAGCGGTTCCCTGTTGAAGATTTACATTATACCCAGGCCGGCACATTCCTTCATTGAATCTCTCACTTTTTGCCTAGTCTAGGTTAAGTGGCATTACTGAACCAAAAGCCTGAGTTTTTGTTTGTTTGTTTGTTTTAAGATTTTATTTATTTGACAGAGCAAGAGAGCACAAGCATGGGGAGCAGTAGAGGGAGAGGGAGAAGCAGGATCCTGGGATGATGGCCTGAGCCAAAGGCAGATGCTCAACCATCTGAGCCATCCAGGTGCCCCCTGAGCTTTTTTTTTCTTAAAGATTTTATTAGAGTGGGCAGGTGCCAGAGCAGGGGGAGGGGCAAAGGGAGTGGGAGAAGCAGATTCCCCGCTAAGCTCAGAGCCCTATTGGGTTCCATCCCAGGGACCTGAGATCGTGACCCAAGCTGAAGTCAGATGCTTAACTGACTGAGCCACCCAGGGGCAGAGCTTTAAGGCTCTCAGCATATGGGTCTTGTTCTAGAAAGATTGTTAATAGTATATACTCCACCAGCAATTTAATAATGCTTATCTCTCCAGTGATATTATCATGACATTTTTTTAAACATTGGAAAATCTTTAATATTCCATTGATTATTAATGAGGTTGCACATGTTTTCTGGCCATTGGTATGTTTTCTGTGGATTGGCAGTTTATGTTCCTTGCCCGTTCCCTCCGCCCCAGTGGTGTTTTATTAATGTATAAGATTTCTTTTAATAGGAACTTAATTTCTTTTCCAATTTTGCAGCCATACTTTATCTTGATATTCAGTTCTAATTTGGTTCTAAATAGTGATGTACATTTTTAATATGGTCAAATCTATTTTTTTTTTTTTTTTTTTTTTTTTGCTGATTTTTCTCAGTTCTCTAAAAGAACAAATACTCTTTATTTTTTTAAAAGGTTTTATTTATTTATTTTTTTTCAGTTAACTCTGTAACCCACTTGGAATTAATTGTAGTGTATAGTGCACTAACAGGCTTTCTAATGTGGAATGATCCTTGGATTCCTGGCCATGGCATACTTTCTTTTACTGTGCTTCGGAATTAGATTTGAGAGTGTTTTATTTGTAGTCACAAATGATACTGATGTATCCTTATCCTTTTTAAGCTGTCCCTGTTTGGGTTTGGTATCAGGATTATGTTACCTTGGTTCACTTTACTAATGTGTATCTTCTAGAGAAATACTGTTTCCTTTGTGTAGCTGGCTGTTCAGTTATGTTATCCCAGCTTTACCAGTGGCAAGACAGATTTTTACTTACTAAGTCTGAGCTAATTTGTGTTTTCTCAGTTCAGTGATGGTGGCCTGAGTGAGAGTTAATTTTTAAAATTCATTGAGGGGTTGCGTGGGTGCCTCAGTGGGTAAGCCTCTGCCTTCAGGTCGTGATATCAGGGTCCTGGGGTTGAGTCCCACATTGGGCTCTCTGCTCAGTGGGGAGCCTGCTTCCCCCTCTCTCTCTGCCTGCCTCTCTGCCTACTTGGGATCTCTCTATGTCAAATGAGTAAATAAAATCTTTGGGGCGCCTGGGTGGCTCAGTGGGTTAAAGCCTCTGCCTTCGGCTCAGGTCATGATCCTCAGGGTCCTGGGATCGAGCCCCACATCGGGCTCTGTGCTCAACGGGGAGCCTGCTTCCGCCTCCCCTCTGTCTGCCTCTCTGCCTACTTGTGTACTCTCTCTCTGTCAAATAAATAAAATCTTTTAAAAAAAAATTAAAATTCATTGAAATTTTTAATGGCCTAATTAACATTCTATTTGGGTGTTTGCAAAGAATTTCTGGTGAAGTACAAAGTCTGGTATCTATTAAATGGAATTTATCAAGTCTTTCTCCTTATTTTGAGTCTACTCTTAATTTCGGAGAGAGTTGTGCTGAGGCTACACAAGTTTCTTCTCTTCCATCCCCCCCCCACCCACAGTTACTGTACTTACTTCTATTTTAGGAACACTATTCTGAATCGATTTCCCTCTTTATATTGGCTGCTGGAGAGTCCCAGCCGGTTGTGGGATTCCTTCCAGCAAGTGATGGATGGCTTGCTTTTTGTGTTTGTTGAGGTGGGGATTCACCTGTAAGGTCCTTTGCTCCCCGCACCCTCTACTTTCCTTTCTGCTTCTGTCACTCTATCCTATTTCAGTATTTGTTTGCAAGACACCCTAAGTCATTTTTATTAAGCTGAATCTAAGTATATTCTTTAGTTGTTACAAATTTAATTAAAGTACCTCTAAATTTTACTGGTGGAGAATGCTATAATTTCTCTCATTTTATTTCAGTTATGGAATTGTACTAGGTGAGGCAGGGCATGCGTATTCTGTTAAGTGTAATTGTCTTTTTTTTTTTTTTTTTTAAACTAGGAGACGTTACAGATTTTTATTTATTTATTTGACAGAGATCACAAGTAGTCAGGCAGGCAGAGAGAGAGAGAGAGAGAGAGAGAGAGAGACAGGAGGAAGCAGGCTCCCCGTTGAGCAGAGAGCCCGATGTGGGGCTCGATCCCAGGACCCTGAGATCATGACCTGAGCTGAAGGCAGAGGCTTAACCTACTGAGCCACCCAGGCATCCCAAGTAGGAGACTTTAGACCTATACTAGGGCCTATTCTATACTGGTAATTATGTACTGTTCTACTCTTGAGCTAAAGGATAGAAAAAAGTATAATAAGAAACTCCATTTGTTTCTTGGCTTGTATTCTATTAACATGAACTCATTAGATATCATTTACTGCTGAACCCCATGAGTCTAGGCAATGTATTCTTAAGCTCAGCCCAAATGTATGTTTTCAGATGTTATGCAAAATAGACTAGAACAAATACCCAGTAGTCGGAGTAATTTTGGGAATTTTGTTAAAACCCAGATGAATGGGGCACCTGGGTGGCTCAGTGGGTTAAGCCTCTGCCTTAGGCTCAGGTCATGATCCCAGGGTCCTGGGATCAAGCCCCACATCGGGCTCTCTGCTCAGCGGGGAGCCTGCTTCCTCCTCTCTCTCTCTGCCTGCCTCTCTGCCTACTGTGATCTCTCTCTGTCTGTCAAATAAATAAATAAAATCTTAAAAAAAAACAAAACCCAGATGAATAATGTTAGTGTTACAACCTTGAGAAAATGACCCACTTTACACTATAATTTTCTCACTTATAAAATGTAAGAAAATTATTATACTTCAGTGTCTTGAGATGTAAATAATGTATGTAGAAGTATATCTTAATATGTTTTGGGGTTTACCAATTTCTCTCTTGCATATGTGATTTCCCTTTTGGGAACCCAGTTTTGTTTTGATCAATATGCCCAATATTTTAATATCCTTTAGTAGCCCACAGAGAGGTGAGAAGGTACAGAATTGTCTCCTGCACTTGATACCCTGGTGAAAAGCTGCTGAAATGGGCTCCTGGGGAAGTGAAGTTAGAGTATGCACGCGTTCTGGGAACCACAAGTTAACCTGGAAGTTGGTGAAAATGAGTTTTTTCCAGAACTCAGTGGGCTGCTTGTGTCACAGGGTTATCTAAAGAGTCGTTCCTAGCTTTTGGTCATGGGTTCAGAACCATTCTGGAAATAAAGATGCTAATTCATGTACAGATCTGTGTATCTCCAGTAAAATAATACCGCTGAAATTTTTTCCCTTTTTTCATGTTTTTGTTCTGTTTTTTTGAGCTAGACACAGCTCCGCAACCAGCTAATTCACCAATTGATGCACCCTGTGTTGAGTGGAGAACTGCAGCCCCGGTCCATTTCAGTGGAAGGGAGTGCCCTCTTAGTGGACGCTTCTAACTGTCTAGTAGCAGATCACTTAGAAAGATGTGGCTACGAGTATTCACGCTCTGTTTTCTTTCCGGAAAGTGGTTTGGCCAAAGAAAAGGTAAAGTTTTCCTTTTCTGTTTTTGAATTTTCTAGTAACAGGTTTTTTTCTGAGCTAACGGGAAGTGTCGTACCCTAGTGGCCTATTCCTTAGCGAGCGACGTCCATTTCTCAGTCATCTTTGAATTCACATCATACATTCGATCACGTAACAAAGTGGAAGTACTAAAGTTGATTGTTACCAATTCCTTGGAATCTCGATTAGTCTTTGGTAAAATTGTGATGTGTAGAATGACTGTTTTGGAGCTAGAATTGAGCTCCCATTCGGTGTTGTCTATTAAGACTCAGAGTCATCATTGATGTTGAATCTGTTGTAAGATTGTTACTGTACTAGTCACAGTGCGGGTGTTACCTGTATTACAGATGAGGAGCCAGCCTCCGGAGAGGCGAGGTACTTTGCTCAAGGTCACATGATTTGTAAATATCAATGCAGGGCCATAAATCTAGATCTCTAAAACGTGTTGTTCTTACTATGTTAAAGTCTCTTCAAATATTTCTGTTCCTTAGAATTACACAAGGGAAATGAGGGCTACAATAGTTTTTAAAAATCTATGGAATTCTTGGGGCACCTGGGTGGTTCAGTGGGTTAAGCTTATGCCTTCGGCTCAGGTCATGATCTCAGGGTCCTGGGATCGAGCCCTGCATCAGTCTCTCTGCTCAGCAGGGAGCCTCCTTCCCCCCTCTCTGCCTGCCTCTCTGCCTACTTGTGATCTGTTTGTCAAATAAATCTTAAAAAAAAAATAAAAATAAAAATAAAAAATCTATGGAATTCTCAAATACTAAAACATCTATTTTTACCAATTTCCTAGTTGCTTAATGTTTAACAGTGATGGTCGAGAAATCTAGTCACACTTGATTATTTTACTTTTTAAAAGATTTATTTATTTGACAGAGATCACAAGTAGGCAGAGAGGCAGGCAGAGAGAGGAAGGGAAGCAGGCTCCCCGCTGAGCAGAGAGTCCAATGCAGGGATCGATCCCAGGACCCTGGGATCATGACCCGAGCCAATGGCAGAGGCTTTAACCCACTGAGCCAGTCAGGTGCCCCAACACTTGATTATTTTAAAGGCTGATACAGCTGACTGCCTATTTCTTTTAGTAGACTTAATTTTTTAAAGCAGTTGAGATTCAGAGCAAAGTTGAGCAGAAAGGAAAATATCCTATATGCTCCCTGCTCCCACACATGCACAGCCTCCCCTACTAGCAACATTTTTTATTATATACTTGATTTTCTTTTTTTTTTTTTAAAGAGGGGAGTGGGAGGGAAGCCTGGGTGACTCAGTGGGTTAAGCATTTGCCTTTGGCTCAGGTCATGATCCCAGGGTCCTGGGATTGAGCCCTGCATCAGGCTTCCTGCTCAGTGGAGAGCCTGCATCTCCCTCTGCCTGCTTGTGTTTTCTCTCTGTCAAATAAATAAATAAAATCTTTACCCAAAAAAAATAAATAAATAAATAGGGAGGTGGGGAGGAGAGGTGGGGAGGAGCACAAAGGAAAAGAGAGAATCTTAAACAGGCTCCATGCCCATTGTGGAGCCCTCAGCAGGACTCGATCTCCTGACCCTGAAATCATGGCCTGAGCTGAAATCAAGAGGCAGATGCTTAACCAACTGAGTCACCCAGGTGCCCCCATTATATACATTTTTTTTTTAAGATTTTATTTATTTATTTGACAGAGATCACAAGTAGGCAGAGAGGTAGGCAGAGAGAGAGGAGGAAGCAGGCTCCCTGCTGAGCAGAGGGCCCGATGTGGGGCTAGATCCCAGGACCCTGAGATCACGACCTGAGCCGAAGGCAGAGGCTTAACCCACTGAGCCACCCAGGTGCCCCCATTATATACATTTTTGCCATAGAATCTACATTGTCACATCTTATTACCTAAAGTCTATGGTTTATTTTTATTTATTTTTTAAAAGGTTTATTTGAGAGTGAGAGCAACAGGGAGCAGGAGGAGGGGTAGAAAGAAAAGCAGACTCCCTGCTTAGCAGGGAGCCTGACTCGGGCTTGATCCCAGGCTCCAGAACCATGACCTGAGCTGAAGGCAGATGCTTAACTGCCTGAGCCCCCCAGACACCCCTAAAGTCCATAGTTTAACTCTTGGTGTTGTTTCTCTATTTTTGTTCTTTATCTTGATTATAATTGACTAAAAGTTCATATTCAGATGTTTTAAGAAAATAAGAACAATGTTAGTATATGAAAATTCAAATATGCTGTATTTATTTAACAACCAAATTTTATTTGTTGACATTAGGAGTTCTTATTTGGTCCATCAGTCTTTTAAGTTTTGTTTGTTTAAGGTAAGGCCTAAGCCCAAATGGGGGCTTGAACTCAGGATCTCAAGATCAAGAGTCCTATGTTCTACTGACTGAGCCAGCCAGGCACCCCTGAGGTTCCAGTTACGTTTCACAATTTTGCTTATTGCATGAGTAATAGTCAGTTACGCAGTTGTTATAGCAGTAGTTAATCTGGTTCACATACTTAAAGGTTCTACTCTAAAATGCTGTGCAGAGGGGCGCCTGGGTGGCTCAGTGGGTTAAGCCTCTGCCTTCGGCTCAGGTCATGATCTCAGGGTCCTGGGATCGAGCCCCACATCGGGCTCTCTGCTCAGCAGGGAACCTGCTTCCCCCTCTCTCTCTGCCTGCCTCTCTGCCTACTTGTGATCTCTGTCTGTCAAATAAATAAAGAAAATCTTTAAAAAAAAAAAATGCTGTGCGGAATATTTTCTATAAAGGAATTGAAAACCTATCCATGTTCTCAGGGTAAACCTAGTAAATGATGAATATTGTAGTAGAAATATATATTAAGAACAACCACCCAACGGGTACCTGGGTGCCTCAGTTGGTATCTGCCTTCAGCTCAGGTCATGATCCTGGAGTCCCAGGATCGGGCCCCAGCATCGGGCTCCCTGCTCAATGGGGAGTCTGCTTATCCCTCTGCCCCTCACCCTGCTTGCTCTCTCGCTCTCTCTCAAGTAAATAAACAAAATCTTTAAAAAAAACAAATAGCCACCCAAAATGTTTAAGACTATTTTAGGTATGCTTTAGTTATTCATTCTGGAAATGACAGTAAAAGTTTATTTATGTTTTGAAGCAGTAATACTTTAAAAACTTAACTGCATTTGAAAGACCCTGGAATTCACACATGTATTCACTGGCTCATCACCTGTTAGAGTGTTTGTAATCTGTAAGGCATTAACCATTTAGACATATTAGACCTATTGTCTTCAGTGTGTAATAGTTGGAGGTTAATTATGTGATGAAGAAAAATATTTTATCCTTGTGACTTCAATATGTTATCAATAGTATAAGAAAGTGCTTCAGTTTTATTTTAGCATGATCAAAATATTTTTTAATTTGGTCTGAACTATGATTCTTCAGAAATATCCTAGTTTATCATTTCTAACTTTTCTTTTCCTTAAGGTATTTACTATGGAAGATCTATTACAACTCATTAAAATCAACCCTGAATCCAGTCTCTACAAATCACTGGTAGGATTGTTTAGTTTTTATAACCTGCTTTGGTCTGTTAATTGTAACTGAACAGTTGAATAAAGATAAAATTTTTTCTTTTAACAGATTTCAGGATTTGATAAAGAAAACAAAGGTAGGAGCCTTCATCTTTGTAGAAAATAGCAACATTTTTGTCATGTACTTTTTCCTGTAAAACTATGAAAGTAATAATATTGAGGGGTATGAGTAGGAAATTTAATATTAATTTGAGTTTCCATGCTGTGACAGTACCTTACCTTCTTACCTAATATTTTTAAAAGATTTTATTTAAGTAATCTCTACTTAAATAAGCTCCAACGTGGAGCTTGAAATCATGACCCTAAGATCAGGAGTCACACGCCCCACTGACTGAGCCAGCCAGGCACCCCAATACCTTACCTTTTAAATAGAACAGTTCATCTATTTTGACAGATGTCAAAATTCCCTAAATTCCACTCTTCTTAATTGCCCTTAGATACCAAAAAACCCCCAAAACTATAGAGTTGATAGAACCCTAGAAATGATGTGAAAGCTGCATTTTGTAAAGATATCCACTGTTGGGAACATTTCCACACAAACAAACTAATGATTTTAAGGCTAGGTGTCTTTAGTCTAGATCTCCCCCTCAAATACAGTTCCTAGGTTTTTAATATTTGCTTAAAGAATGAAGTATCGGGTCAGTATAAGTGTTACATATATACTTTTTATTAAGTGTTTATATGAGCCTGATAAATTGCTTTATTCTTGGGCTTGATATTAACCTTCATAGAGTCCATAACATGCTAGACCATGAGCTAGACTAGACGATAGACTTTGTGGCATGAAGTTAAGCTGGTAACTTGGATGAAATGCATACTCTTTAGGTCTGTTGTAAATAATCTGTAATATTACATAGTGGCCCTTTTGTGTTGGTGAGCTCCAGGATTTTGTCTGTTGCCAGTATTGCCACCATCCCCAATAGGGCATTCACTGAGAACTTAACTTTCAGCAAACATTTGAGTACTTAGTTTCTGCCAGCCATTAGTCTATGACTTAATTGCCTCGTCTCTTGGGAGTAATGTTAGCAGAGGACGAGTAAATCAGATCACAGGACATTCTGGAGTGCCTGCAAAGTAGGTTATCCATACTGAGCTTTGGTATGGTGAGCGATCCTATATTTGGTATTCCAAGACGGGACTGTCCAATGTCAATTTCCTGTAGCGATGGGGGGAGCACCTGTGTCTCTGCTGTCTGATATGGTTGCCGCCAGCCATGTGTGGCTGTTAAACATTTGAAATGTGGCTAGTGTAACTGAAGAATTGAATCTTAAGTTTAAATAGCCACACACGAATAGTGCTTATCCTATTGTCCAGGGCACGAAGATCTAAGGGATATAGCGTTTATCTGTACCTTAATCTCCTTTCAGAAGAAAACTCAGGGCCTAAAGGGATATTAGGAAATAATCCACTTGTTACAGGTATTTCATATTCTCTTGAAAAATAGTTTTTCACCTTTATACACTGTCAAAATGCTTCTGATTTGGAAAGACATGTGGTTAAAAGCTCTTCCCGGCTTCACCCAGCCTCCTAGTATAGGTTCTGAAATTCAGAAAAACTGCATAGTAGACATGTCAGGCATCCTCATGTCAAAATTTAAAATTTGGGTAGAACTCTTTGCTGACACTAAAATAGCTATTGTTAAAATGAAATAATTTAAAAAATTTGTGGCTTCCAGTTAAAATGAGAACATAGAAAACATGTAGGAAGATATTTTGTGTCTGTTGTTTAGGCCCTAGCAGAGACCTGTATATAGTTTTATTTTACTCTCTCTTTCAAGGGTGCTGGGTTGTTGAATGGCTGTAGTACTTTCCCCCTAGATTACACTTACCCATACTTTCCATCCCCAACTTCTCAGAGATACTAATGCTGAGAAAAAAGCTGTGTAGAGAATTTGGATGAGGCAGACAATTTAAACATTGGCTCTTTATTTTCTGGAACTTAAAATCTTTACCTGTGATGGGTAACACAGTAGCTACATATATCAGCGGGATGGAACAGTGAGCCCAGAAATTAGTCTATACAAATACAGTTGACCCTTGGACAACACAGGGGTTAGGGGCTCTGACCCCCCCCCCCCACCGGGGCCACTGCACAGTCCCAAATCCACTAGAATTGTTGACTCCCCCAAAACAAACAGCCTGCTGTTGACTGGAACCCTTACTGATAAACTGTCAACACATATTTCGTGTGTTAAATATATGATATACCATACTCTCAAAGTAAGCTCGAGAAAAACATATCATTAAGAATCAAAGAGAAAATACATTAGCAGTACTGACCTATATTGATTGAAAAAAATCCCCATATAAAGCCCGTGTTAAGGGTCAACTATATAGTCAACTGATTTTTGATAAAGGGTGAAGGTATTTCTTCTTCTTTTTTTTTTTTTTTAATATTTTGTTTATTTGTCAGAGAGATCACAAGTAGGCAGAGAGGCAGGCAGAGAGAGAGGAAGGGAAGCAGGCTCCCTGCTGAGCAGAGAGCCCGATGCGGGGCTCGATCCCAGGACCCTGAGACCATGACCTGAGCCGAAGGCAGAGGCTTAACCCATTGAGCCACCCAGGTGCCCAGGTGAAGGTATTTCAAGGGAGGAATGATGTCTCTTCCATACGTGGTGCTGGAACAGTTGGACACTCATACAGAAAAACGAACCTAGACACAGACCTTCTATCTTATATAAGATTTAAAATAAATGGTAGATCTAATTTTAAGTATCAAACTATTAAACTCATGTCAGAAAACATTAAAAAATGTATGTGACCTTCAGTTTGGTGATGAGATAGAAAATTAAAAGCATATATATGAAGAAAAAAATGGACCAGTTAGACTCTATTAAAATCAAAAACATCTGCTCTGAAAGACACGGAGCATGAAAAGACAAGCCCCGGACTGGGAGACGATATTTGCAAAGGCCGCATCTCCTAAAAGACCTATCAAAAATATACAAAGAAGTCTTAAAGAGACAACACAGTTTAAAAATAGGTAAAGGATCTGAACAGACAAGTCACCAAAGAAGATCTACAGGTGGCAACTAAGCATACAAAAAGATGTTCAATGGCACTTGTTATCAGGACAGTGCAGATTAAAACAACAAAGAGATCTCCCCATGCCCCTGTTAGAATGGCGGAAATCCAGACCTTACAACACAAGATGTTGGTGAGGATGCGGAGCCACAGGAACTCCCATTCATTGATAGTGTCACTGCAAAATGCTGTAGGCATTTGGGGAGATCGGTGGTTTCTCACAAAGCTAAACCTGGTCTTGCCATACCATCTGACAGTATGCTCCTAGTTGTTTACCCAGCTGGTTGAAAAACTTAGGGCCACATAGATCCCCAGACAGAAATGTTTTTATAGCAGCTTTATCATAATTGCCAGAAATCGGGAGCAGCCAAATTGTTCTTGAGTAGGTGAATGGGTAAACAAGCTGTGGTACATCCAGACAATGGAATACTGTTTGGCTCAAAGGAATGAATTGTCAATCCATGCCAAAACAAAAGCTGGGGCACCTGGGTGGTGCGGCTGGTTAAGCTTCTGACTCTTGGTTTTGCCTCCGGTCGGGATGTCAGGGTCTGGGATCGAGCCCTGTGTCAGGCTCCTTGCTCAATGGGGAGCCTGCTTTTCCCTCTCCCTCTCCCCCTCCCCCCTGCTTGTTCTCGGGCTATCAAATAAAGTCTTAAAAAGTTGAAAAAAAGAAAAAAGGCAAAACTATAGAGCTGGTCAGTGGGTTGGTGGTTGCCAGGGATTTGGACGGAAGGGGTGTAGGAGGTTGAATAGGTGAAGCATAGGGGATTTTTTAGGGTCCTGAAGGTATTTTGTAGGATACTGTAATGGTAGGATATATAGCTCTAGATATTGGTCAAAGCCTGTAGAACTTTATAGTACAAAGGGTGAACCTTAATGTATAAAGTTTTAGGAGGTCAGGTGATCCCAGGGTGGACTGCAGACTGTGACCAAACCAACTAATAACCTCACCGGAGGGGATGGGGAAAAAAAAGAACCTGAGCTTGACCAGCTTTGGAAATGAAACCGTGAGGCTAAAAGCAAATGAAACTGTATATAGGCACCATGTTCAGGGTGATAGTTATTTCTCATGGAGGTACTGGTTAACAGTTTGAAAACCATTGTACATGTGTGCTGGAACCGCACAGTTAACCAGATGGGTAGTAGAGGGTGAGCGCCGAGTTTCTCAGCGTTTGGAGAGTGCACCTTCACGGATCAGTAAGGGGAAGAGTCTGGAATGATCCGTGTGGGAATGGATTTGTTGGAGCCCTCAGGATAAGCTCAAGTTTAGCTTAATATAGATGCAGAGGATATACAGAGACATTTACAGATACGTGTCTACACAGGTTAGTGGAACACTTAGATTTCCTTGTTCTGGAGGCTGAGAGGGCCTAGAGGCCGTGACACCCCAGTAGCCACGAGCACGCCTAGTGCCCCGTTCGGAGCACTAAGATTTGGATTCCAATACCATTCTGTAATAATAGGAGCCAAGGCTGCCGGGAGCAATGGCTGATTCCAGGACTGGGGCAGAGAGTGTACAACATGAGCCTGGATCTTTTATAGTGCTAGATGAAAGGAAGGGCTTAATTAAAAAAAAAAAAAAATCCACCATGAAAGATCTTCCAAAGGCCAAAGCTAGAACAAATGGAGCAACAAAATAAAATACTGGATTATATAAAAATGTTACATTATCACAGAGGAGTTGAAATACAATGTGTAAAATACCCCTGGGTCCATACCAATGTAAATGAATGCTTGAATAAATGAGAGTAGAGAATTCCTTCTTAGAGGGGATATATATATCGGGGAGGGGAGAGGGGGGAAGTGAACTAATTAGGGGCCCTTGAATAGTACTACGGAACTGGGAAAAGGTGACCATTCTTCACCTAGAATGAGTGAGGGGGAAGAGCACACCTCGGAAGATTATCTACTACAGAATCTCGAAGAACATTTCTGCAATATGCCTACCTTTTCTATAAAGGCAGAGCCGACACCCTGAGCATAATAGTAGCAGGAAGGTGTGAGGAGAGGACAGGAGGACTGGGAGGAAAAGGTCCGGAGATTAGTGGATGAGCCCAAGAGGAATTGCAAGCAATGGCTATGAAAGAACGGATGTCGGTCACACTAGAGGAAGTGAGAAACTAGATTTTAAAATCTCTTCAGAAAAGGGTAAAAACAAAAAGGCCTTTAACTTGGCTGATACAAAAGCCAAGTCCTTCCAGCTGTTTTAAGGAACAAAAAACTTCTAAATGTATACTCATGGTTTAAAAAAAGTTTCAAACTATTCAGAAAAGTATCAAGTGAAAGAAAAGTGGGAATTGCCGCCCGTGTTCTGTAATCTCCCTTTCCGCTGATACATAGAATGAGAGGTTCATCCTGCCAGAATTTTGTTTATGAATGTGGTAGTCTGTGTGATTAAAACACACACATAATCATTAATGGGATCGTATTATCCTGTTTGGCAATTTGCTTTATTCACTAACACTTCTTTGTATATTCAGACTAATTATTTTTGTTTTTATTTGTTTTAAGATTTTATTTATTTATTTGACAGAGATCACAACTAGGCAGAGAGGCAGGTAGAGAGAGAGGAGGAAGCAGGCTCCCCACGGAGCAGAGAGCCCGATGCGGGGCTCGATCCCAGGACCCTGGAATCACAACCCTTGCCGAAGGCAGAGGCTTTAACCCACTGAGCCACCCAGGTGCCCCAGATTAATTATTTTTAAAGAACATATTTAACCCCTATTGGTGGAGATTTTATTGTTTATTGTTTTGCCACTGGAAGCAATCGGTGTGTACAGCACACTGTTTGTGTGCCTCTGGAAGTACAGCTGTGTAAACTTAGGAAAGTGGAATGATGAGGTCAAAGGGCATGTGCATTTGAGCATATACAGACCCCGACAAAATTCCCTCCCCAGCGAACGAGCATGTCTATTTCCCCATTCCCCTGTTTGGAAGAAGTTGACTTCAACCCTCATGGATGACTGAGAGGTTCAGGAGTTCAGTGGGGGAAGTCACTGCACATGTGGTAGAAAATAGCTAGACAACTAGAATTGGAGCCCGCAGATGGGACTGAAGTGCTGCATCCTCAGGGTCAAACTTGAGCAGATGGGTTGCTTCTTACGGATGAGCAAAAGAAGTGGTTTTTGAGACGAAATCTAGTGGCGAAGATGCCATGAAGGTTGTTGAAATGACAACAAAGGGCTTACATTATTACATAAATGTAGTGCCAGGTTTCCAGAGGATTGACTCCAATTTTGAAAGAGGTTCTATTTTGAGTAAATCATGTGCTACAGAGAACTCGTGAAAGGAAGGGTCACTGTGGCTGACTTCAGTGTTGTCTGGCTGTTGGCCACAGCCACCTCACCTCCAGCAACCACCACCCTGATCGGTTATCAGCCATCAACACCAAGGCAAGACCCTCTCTACCAGCCAGACTGTGTGTGACTGGCCGAAAGCTCAAATGATGGCTAGCATTTTTTAGCAGTATTTTTAAATTAAGATAAGTATGTTGCTTTTTTTAGACATAATGAATGCTATTGCACACTTAGCAGACTCGAGTTATAGTGGGAATATTACTTCTGTATGTACTGGGAAACATTCATTAGACTTAATTCATTGGGATACTCACTGTATTGCACTCGTCTGAAACTGAAATGGCAGGATCACTAAGGTATTCCTGTTTGTTTTTAATGGATGTGCCCCACTTAATTTAATGCCATAATTGATGAATCCAGCAGCATTATGGACAATGCAATCACGAACATTATTTTATGTGTGTATATATATGTATACACACACATATACACACATGTATATATGTTTATATGTATATATATATGTACACACACATTTTTCAACAAAAATGTATTTGTATAATAATACAAAATGCAGAAATTACAGCTTGGTGAAACCATGAAAAAATAAATGTACCCAGGAAATACCTCCCAGTACAAGAAATAGAGCAATGCCAGCATCCCAGAAGCTTCTCTTGTATTCTTCCCAATCACTACACTTTCCCTGTTTCCCAGTCTTCACTGCTATTCTGCTATCTAGCACCGTGGATTGTTAATGCCTGTTTTTACACTTTATATGCATGGGCTCCTGCAGTATGTCATGAGTTTGGCTTCTTTCTTTCAGGGTTATGACGTTGATTCAGACTACTTTAGCATTGGTTTGTTCATATTAATTGCTATGTATTATTTCATTGCCCGAGTATACTGTTATTTTTTTATTCAATTATTAATGTAGTGGTATATTAGTTTCAGGTGTACAGTGTGATGATTCAGCAATTCTGTATATTTCTCAGTACTAATTGTAACAAGTATACTCTTAATCCCCTTTGTTTCACTCATCTCCCCACCCACCTCCCCTCTGGCAACCATTAGTTCTCTGTATTTGAATCTGTCTCTTTTTCCTTTGTTTTTCCACTTATTTCTTAAATTCCACATGCAAATGAAGTCATATGATAATTGTTTCTCTGACGTTTCACTTAGCATTATACCCTGTACGTCCATGTTATTGCAAACGGTAAGATTTCATTCTTTTTAATGGCTGAGTGACAATTCCGTTGTGTGCGTATCTTCTTTATCCATTCATCTATCGAGGGGCTCCTGGGTGGCTCAGTGGGTTAAAGCCTTTGGCTCAGGTCCTGATCTCAGGGTCCTGGGATTAAGTCCCGCATCAGGCTCTCTGCTCAGCAGGGGGTCTGCTTCTCCCTCACTCTCTGCCTGCCTCTCTGCCTACTTGTGATCTCTCTCTCTGTCAAATAAATAAATAAAATCTTAAAAAAAAAGCCACTTGAGTGTTTCTGTATCTTGCTTGTTGTAAATGAAGCTGCAGTAAACAAAGGGGTGCGTAGATCTTTTCAAAGTAGTGCTTTCATCTGCTTTGGGTAAATACCAGTACTGGAATTACTGGATCATATGGTGATTCTGTTTCTGATTTTTTGAGGAGCCGCCATACTGTTTTCCACAGTGGCTGTACCCATTTGCATTTGCACCAGCAGTGCACTAGGGTTCCCTTTTCTCCACATTCTTGCCAACACTTGTTGTTTCTTGTGCTGTTGCTTTTAGCCATTCGGAGAGGTGTGCGGTGAGAGCTCCCTGTGACTTTGTTTGCATGTCCCTGATGATGAGTGACGCGGAGCATCTCTTCATGTGTCTGTTGGCATCTGGATGGTTTTGGAAAGATGTGTATTCAGGTCCTCTGCCCATTTATTTATCGGATCGTTCTGTTGTGTTGAATTGTGTAAGTCCTTTATAGATTTTGGACTTTAATCCCTTTTGGGGTGAATCATTTGCAAGGGTTTTCTGCCATTCGGCAGGTTGCCTTCTTGTTTTGTTGATGGTTTCCTTTGCTGGGCAAAAGCTCATTATTTTGATGTAGTCCCAGTGGTTTAATTTTGCTTTTGTTGCCTTTGCCTGAGGAGACTTGTCTAGAAAAGTGTTTCTACAGCTGATGCCAGAGGTATTTTTTTTTTTTTTAAGATTTTTATTTATTTATTTGACAGACAGAGATCACAAGTAGGCAGAGAAGCAGGCAGAGAGATAGGAGGAAGCAGCCTCCCTGCTGAGCAGGGAGCCCGACGCGGGGCTCGATCCCAGGACTCTGGGATCATGACCTGAGCCGAAGGCAGAGGCTTCAACCCACTGAGCCACCCAGGCGCCCTGATGCCAGAGGTATTACGGCCTGTGTTTTCTTCTAGGAATTTTATGGTTTTAGGTCTCACATTTAGGACTTTAATCCATTTTGAGCCTGTTTTGTGTGTGGTGTAAGTGGTCCAGTTTCATTGCTTTGCATGTAGCTGTCCATTTGTTGAAGAGCTTTACTTTCCCCATGATCTATTCTTGCCTCTTTTGTTGTAGGAGTTCACGCTTGATTGACCAGATAAGCATGGGTTTATTTCTGAGCTCTCCTTTGCAGTTCCATTATCTTTGTGTGTGATGTTGTGCTGGTGCCATACTGTTTTGATTACTACAGCTTTGTAGTATATCTTGCAGTCTGGAATTGTGATATCTCCAGCTTTGTTCTTCTTTCTAAAGGTTGTTTTGGCTCTTTGGGGGATCTTTTGTAGTTCCATACAAATTTTAGGATTATTCTAGTTCTGTGAAAAATGCTGTTGGTGTTTTGATAGACATTGCATTGAATCTGTAGGTTGTTTTGGTTAGTATGGACCTTTTAACAGTACTGACTCTTTCGGTTCGTGAGCATGAAATATCTTTCCATTTGTGTCCTCTTCAGTTTCTTTCATCACTATTTTATGGTTTCATAGTGTAGGTCTTTCAGCTCCTTCATTAAGTTTATTTCTAGGTATTTTATTTTTGGTCCTATTGTAAATGCCATTATTTTAATAAAAAAAATAAACCTACTTTGTTGAGAGAGTTTTATCATGAATGGATGTTGTACTTTGTTAAATGCTTTTTCTTCACCAATTGAGATGAGCATATGGTTTTTATCTTTTCCATTATTAATGTGATATATCACCTGGATTGATTTGCAGATATTTGTACCACTCTTGTATCTGTGGAATAAATCCCACTTGCTCATAGTGAATAATTTTTGTAATGTTGGATTTGATTTGCCAATATCTTTTGAGGATTTTTACATCTGTGTTCATCAGAAATATTGGCCTATAGTCTTTTGTGGCTTTTTGTTTGGTTTTTGCTTTGTTTTGGTAGTGTCTTTATCTGATTTTGGGTATCGGTAATTCTGGCCTTGTAGAATGAATTTGGAATCTTCCCTTTCCCTCTGTTTTTGGTAATAGTTTTATCTTTATTTTTTCAAAGATTTTATTTATTTATTTGAAAGAGAGCAAGCGCGGACAGGTGGAGGGGCAGAAGCAGGGAGCCCAACACGGGGCTTGATCCCAGGACCCTGGTATCATGACCCGAGCTGAAGGCAGAGGCTTAACCCACTGAGCCACCCAGGCGCCCCTAGATTTCCTATTCCTGATTCAGCTTTCAAGGTTATGTTTTTAGGAATCGATCCATTTCTTCCTGGTTGTCCAATTTGTGGGCATATACTTTTTTGTAATATTCTCTTTTTAAAAAATGTTTTTAAAAGATTTTATTTTAGAGAGAGTGTGCATGCATAGAGAGAGTTGGGGGGAGGAGCTGTGGGAGAGGGAGGGAATCTCAAACAGACTTCTCACTGAGTACAGAACCCAACATGGGGCTTGATCTTGACCCCAAGATCATGACCTGAGCCAAAGTCAAGAGTTGGATGCTTGGGGTACCTGGATGACTCAGTCGTTAAGCATCTGCCTTCGGCTTGAGTCATGCTTCCCGGTGTCCTGGGATTGAGCCCCACAGCAGGGCTGGCTCCCTCCTCAGCGGGAAGCCTGCTTCTCCCTCTCCCATGCCCCCTGCTTGTGTTCTCTCTCTTGCTGTGTTTTTCTGTCAAATAAAAAAAAAAAAAAAAAAAAAAAAGAGTTGGATGCTTAACCGATGGAGCCACCCAGGCTCCCAGATGCTCTCTCTATAATCTTTTGTATTTCTGTGGTGTTGGTTGTTATTTCTCCTCCTTCATTTCTGATTTTATTTGAGTCTGTTTTTTTTTAATGAGTCTAGTTAAAGGACTAAGTCTATTTCTTTTTCCTTTTTTTTTTTAATGAGTCCAGTTAAGGGTCTGTCAGTTAATCTTTTCAAAGAACCAGCTCCTGGTTTCATTGATCTGTTCTGTTGGTTTTATTTCGTTTATTTCATTTTATTTCGTTATTTCCTTTATTTCTGCTTCAATCTTTATTATTACTTTCTTCCTACTGGCTTTGGGCTTTGTTTTTTCTCTAGCTCTTTTAGGTGTTAAGGTTACATTATTTATTTGAGATTTTTCTTGCTTTGTGGTATAAGCCTGCATTGTTAAATTGTCAGAATCTTCTATCTTTAATAGCTTTTGCTGCAGCCCAAAGATATTGGACCATTGTGTTCTCATTTTCCTTTGTCTCCATGTATTTTTTTATTCACTCTTTGATTTCATGGTTGACTCATTCATTGTTCAGTAGCCTCCACATAGTTGTATTCTTTCCAGATTTTTTTCTTATGGTTGATTACTAGTTGCATACTGTTGTGGTTGGAGATGTATGGGATGACTTCAATCTTGTTGAATTTGAGACTCGTTTTGTGGCCTAATGTGTGCTCTGTTTTGGAGTATATTTACTGTACACTTGAAAAGAATGTATATCTGCTCTTTTAAGATGGAACCTTTTGAATGTATCTGTTAGCCCCATCTGGTCCAGCATTTCCTTCAAAGCCACTGTTTCCTCATTGATTTTCTGTCTCAGTGTTCTGTGCATTAATGTAAGCGGGGTGTGTTAAACTCCCTTACTATTATTGTATCACTATCAATTACTTCCTTTATGTTTGTGATTAGCTGTTTTATATATTTGGATGCTACTGTGTTGGGTGCAAAAGTATTTACATTGTTCTTTTTTTTTTTTTTTTTAAGATTTTATTTTTAGGTAATCTCTGCACCCAATGTGGAGCTCGAACTCACAACTCAGAGATCAAGAGTTGCATGCTCCCACTGAGCCAGTGGGGTGCCCCACAATTGTTGTATCTTCTTAGTGGATTGTTCCCTTTATGACTATATGGTGTCCTCCCATGTCTTTTCTTACGGTCTCTGTTTTAAAGTCTGTTTTGTCCAATATATATATTGCTCCCACAGCTTTCATGTCCATTTGCACAATCACGTTTTTTCATCCCTTCGCTTTCAGTCTACATGTATGTTTAGGTCTGAGGTGGTTCTCCTATTGGCAGCATATAGATGGGTCTTGCTTTTTTTTTTTTTTTTAAAGATTGATCTGCTTATTTAGAGCAAGAGAGAGCCACATAGCGGGGAGGGCAGAGGGAGAGAATCTTCAAGCAGACTCCCTGTTGAGCAAGGAGCCTGGTGCAGGCCTGATTCCACAACCCATGAAATCATGATCTGAGCCAAAACCAAGAGTCAGACACTTAGCCAGCTGAGCCACCCAGGTGCCCCATGGATGGGTCTGCCTTTTTTGTCCATTTAGTCACCCTATGTGATTGGAGCAGTTGGTCCATTTGCATTGAAAGTAGTTATTGATAGGTCCATACTTACTGCTGTTTTGTTACCTGCTGTATGTTTGTTCTCTGTTTGTTATGCTGGGTCTTTAAGGGTGGACCCTGTTTCCTTTCGCCCTCCAGCTCTCCCAGAGCTAAGCCTGCTGATCATTAAGATACCTGGAGGAAAGCCCTGCTGATTGTAAAGGCAGGCTAAGTTAAGCCCCACTGGGTTTTTTTTTGTTTTTGTTTTTGTTTTGGTTTTTTTTTTTTTTAAGATTTTATTTAGTTATTTGACAGACAGATCACAAGTAGGCAGAGAAGCAGGCAGAGAGAGAGAGAGAGAGGAGGAAGCAGACTCCCCATGGAGCTGGGAGCCCGATGCGGGGCTCGATCCCAGGACCCTGAGATCATGACCTGAGCCGAAGGCAGAGGCTTTAACCCACTA